>NC_069499.1:1267422624-1267722624 GCF_027579735.1 Bombina bombina | reverse complement strand
CATATCGTGAAAGAAATAAATTTATCAGGTAAGCATAAATTTCCTTTTTCCTCCATTACCGTTTCTTCCTCGAGTGGTGGCCCGCATCAAGCAGGAGCGGGTATTAGTAATCCTGATTGCTCCATCGTGGCCGCAAAGGACGTGGTTTGCGGATCTAGTGGGGATGTCCTTATCTCTGTGGAAGTTACCTTGTTGCAGAGACCTACTGTTACAAGGTCCATTTGTTCAACAAAATCTAGATTCTCTGAGGCTGACTACGTGGAGATTGAACACTTAGTCTTAGCAAAGAGAGGTTTCTCTGAGAGTGTCATTGATACTCTTATTTATGCTCGTAAACCAGTTACTCTGCGTATCTACCACAAAGGATGGAGGACCTACTTATTCTGGTGTGAAGAGCGTTTTTTTTCTGGCACAGAGTTAAGGTTGCCAGGATCTTATCTTTTCTTCAGGATGGACTGGAGAGGGGCCTTTCTGCTAGTTCCCTTAGAGGACAGATTTCGGTCCTGTTGATTTTATTGCACAAGAGGCTGGCTGAGCTTCCAGACGTGAAGTCCTTTGTTAAGGCTCTGATTAGGATCAGACCTGTGTTTAGATCTAGGGCTCCTCATTGTTGCCTAAATCTTGTTCTTCATGTTTTGCAAGAGGCTCAGTTTGAGCCTCTGCATTCCGTTGACATTAAATTGTTATCTTGGAAAGTTCTCTTTTTAATGGCTATTGCCTCTGCGCACAGTGTTTCTTAGATCTGTGCTTTGCAATGTGAGTTCCCTTATCTGATTTTTCATGACGATAAGGCAGTTTAACATACTAAATTAGGTTTTCTTCCTAAGGTTGTGTCAGATCGCAACATCAATCAAATGATTGTGGTTCCTTCCTTGTGTCCTAATCCTTCTTCAGCGAAGGAACGTTTACTTCACCATTTGGATGTGTTTCGCACCTTAAAGTTCTTTTGTCAGGCTACTAAGGAGTTTAGACAATCTTCCTCTTTGTTATCTATTTGGGTAAGCGTAAGGGGCAGAAGGCTACTTCGACTTCCCTATCTTTCCATCTTAATGGGAGGAGAGTCCACGTCTTCTTTCATTACTTGTGGGAATTAAGAACCTGGCCACCAGGAGGAGGCAAAGACACCCCAGCCAAAGGCTTAAATACCTTCCCCACTTCCCTCATCCCCCAATCATTCTTTGCCTTTCGTCACAGGAGGTTGGCAGAGAAGTGTCAGAAGATTCGGAGTAGTCTCTTATGGAGGGTAGTACTCTTCGGAATGGGACTGGAGTTTTAAGTAGTCCTGTCAGCCTCTCAGTGAGAGCTTAGATGAAAGTTAGAGTCTGGAGATGCAGGTAGAGTCTTTCTGCGAACCCATCCCGAGTTAGATTAACAGCTCCATAGGCAATCGGCGTTGACGAGTTTCGCTGCCTGCTTTTCTGCACTCAAGTCCATGTCAGGAGCTATGCTACTACCCTGTCACACTTGAAAGGCCGTGTTCCTGTTCTACGGCGTAGATTCTGGTAAGATCGTTTCATTTATATACATTTGATAACGCAAGAAGACAGGGTCACAGTGTGTCTCCTTTTATCTCTATAGAATCTAGGGTTAATATCCTCGTAAGGGGGATTATTTAGCAGGGGTGGATTTATGCATTATATTCTTTATTGTGATTGATGCTGCGAAATGTGTGAGATGAGGCTCTGTCAATGTGTGAACAGTCAGGTTTCCTTAGAGAGATATTGATGCAGCCTTTTTTGGCGTTTTCTCATTAATGCAGGGGCGGTCCTGCATGGCACTCCATGTGGGTGTGGCCTCTTTAACTTCTTCTTTCTTGACCGGCGGTAGCAGGAGACGAAGGGTTTTCTCTGTGATCCGGGTCATAGGAGGTAGTGAGTGCCCCTGCCATTGGGGTATAAAGGTGCCATTTCATTTCTATCTAGTCCGTAATAAAAGCGCAAGCTATGGAGGACTCTGATATGTTCGAGGGTACTCCCTCTTTATCCAAATCTAATTCCTGTGTTTATTGTGAGGAGGTTCCGGTGGATCCGCCTGCTCAGTTATGTTCCACATGCTTTGATAATATTGCAATATCTAAAAATAATAAGATATTTATTACAACTGAGCCGTCCACCTCTGAGGGGTTTCCGTCCAGCGAGGTGCATTCCCTACATTCATCTCCGATTACACATGCAGCTCCCCAGGGCACAACTAATCCTCCCGAGGAAGGAGCCCTTTGGCCGCCAGATTTCACTGAGCAGTTACCAATGGCGAAAGGTGAAACATAGCTATCCTTCCCAGGGGTCATCTACTCCGTTGGATGTCTCTGATAGATAATCAGCTGATGAGGACGACTCTGACTCTTCAGAGGGCGCTCTTTCTGGTTCGGAATCGGCTACATCTAGATCTCCGTCTTCCAGACTTTAAGTTTAAGATGGAACATTTGCGCTTTCTGTTGAAAGAGGTGCTTGCTATGTTAGAAGTTCCGGAACCAAAACTACCGGGGGATCCTTCAAACCCTAAGTTAGATAGGGTTTACGAGGACAGGGTGGTGCCTCAGACCTTCCTGGTTCCCGTTAAGATGGCTTATATTATTAAGAACGAATAGGAGAAACGTGGCTCGTCCTTTTCTCACTCTAATTCCTTTAAAAAACTGTTCCCCGTTCCGGACTCGCAGCTTGAGCTGTGGGGAGCCATTCCTAAGGTGAATGGTGCTATCTCCACACTCGCTAAGCGCACAACTATCCCGCTCGAAGATAGCTCTTCGTTTAAGGAGCCCATGGATAAAAAAATTGTAGTCCATGTTGAGATAAATGTTTCAGCTCACAGGGTTCGTTATTCAACTGGCAGTGGCTAGAGCTTCTACCTATTGGTGTGACGCTCTTTCGGCTATGGTCGAGGTGTAGCTAATTCATTCATCTGTGATGCAAATATGCAGATTATTTGCCTGAATGCCAAGACATGAGGTTTTTCTGTTCAAGCCCGTAGGGCTCTGTGGTTAAAGTCGTGGTCTGCTGACATGACTTCCAAGTCTAGATTACTTCCCCTCCCTTTTCAGGGGAAGGTTGTTCCGGGCCTGTACTCTATTATATCTACGGTCACGGGAGGCAAGGGCAATTTCCTACCGCAGGATAAGAAGAATAAACCTAAGGGGTCTACTTTACGTCCCTTTCTTTCCGATAAGTACCGCCAGCAACCTGCCGCAAAAACCGAGCAGTCCAAGGGATCTTGAAAACCTGCTCAATCGTGGAACAAAGCCAAGCAGAGCAAGAAGCCCGCCCAGACAAAATCGGCATGAAGGGGCGGCCCCCAATCCGTCTATGGATCGTGTAGGGGCAGACTATCTTTTTTTGCGGAGATCCAAACCAGTTCAACTTGGGAAAGCGCTCAGACTGTAACTGTGTCCGTTCACACTCACGTGACACTCTTCACGCTCTTCACGTAGTAAACACACACTAGAAATAAGTGACACTGAAGACCTTTTTAATTCTGACACTATGGAAAAGGAGGCAAATTCTAATCTGGACAGTCTTTTTTTCAAAATGGATTCTCTATTGAAAAATGACACAAGAATTGAGATGGATATTAAAAGCTTCCAGATGTATAAAAAAGCAATGCGAATACCATGTGGTCTTAGAATCAGAAAATTCCCTTCTTTCCAAGTGTCAGATCAAGGTTTCATTGATAAATGGAATAATATTCTTACAGAGTGTTCTTTAGCACTCATTGATCTACTCATAGAATATAAAAAATCTTTGCGTCAAGAATTGAGTGATGAAAAGCAGAAATTACAGTCTTATTTGCGTCCACTTTCTGATAATCCAGATTTTGCAAAATATGATACCAAATTGCAACAGGTCATTTCTGATTTTAAGATTAATCTTTGGAATTTTAAAAAACAGAAAATCATGAGAGATAAACAGGACTATGAGTTAAATAAAGTATACAAATGGACAGTGACAAACACAAGAAGGAGATACAGAAGTTCCTATAAAGGCAGAGGTTCTGATAATAAGAAAGTGAGGTTTGCAGGTACTGACACTGAATATGACTATGACTCCTCTGACATTGAGACATCTGTTGAAACCTCTACTGTTACGGAAGGACTATCATCTTTTGCATTAAATACAAGCAATGTATCACAGTCAAAAAACGGGAAGGGCCAACAGAAGTCCACTGCACGCCGAAAAAAATACGCAGAGGGGGACGAGGAAGATCAGGGAAGTTTAAGTCAGGATCAGATACCCAAGCCCAGGCGTTACCCACAGAGGAGGAGAGCAACACAGTTCCAGAAATATGCATGAATCTTAATAATGTTATTAATCTTTCTTCTTGTGTTCTAACTAAAACACAAATTGAGGTTTTATCTTTGGGTCTAGGTTTTTCTCCAACCACACACTTTGATCTTTTTAATACAGTGATAGATCTCAATAGATTTGTGAGATCGCTTGTTCTCAAAAAACATTTTTTGGGAGTCACTGAAAATACTCAAGGTGTGGTGGGCGAGGAAAGACCAGTTCCCATTAGATGTGGTTTAGATTTTTCTGAGGAATGTTCTATTTTGGATTTAATGGAATTGGATAGAGAAAACTTGGAATTTAACCCTTATCCTATTGGGGTTACCCAGGATATAACAAAAATGAAGGGTAAATCAAAGTTTTATCCAGTTAAATCTAGATCCAATTCCATAGAAGTCTTTCAAAAAACTGTTGAACAAGAATTGAAAAAACTAAGTTTAACTGAAAGTGATAAACAACATCATAGAGCTAATCTGTCTAAAGCACAATTTCAATCTATTCAAGAATTAAAAAAATAAGCATGAACTTGTCATACGTAATTCTGATAAAGGTGGTAAGGTGGTGGTTCTTAATCGTCAAGATTATTTAAGTGAAGCTTACAGACAACTCTTGGATGTCACAGTATATGAGAAACTCAAAAGTAATCCTGTATTTTATTTTAAATCAGCATTGAAGATTATTTTGGAGCAAGCCATGAGTGATGGCATTATTAAACAGGCTAATTTTGACTTCTTATATACTGAGCACCCAGTTTCGGCTATATTTCATTATTTGCCGAAGGTTCACAAACACGCCACCAGTCCACCTGGCAGACCCATAGTGGCAGGAATAAGCTCATTGAATGAGCCACTTTCTGAATTGATAGATGGGTATTTAAAACCTTTGGTCTTGAGCCTTATGAGTTATATAAGAGACACGTCTGATGTTATCAGACAAATTGAGAGACTAGTTTGGCAGGAGGACTATATGTTCGTTACAATTGACGTGGTCTCTTTGTATACTTGTATTCCTCACGACAAGGGAGCTTTGGCAATCAAATTCTTTTTGGACAATTTTTCTACATATGATATTGCATTGAAGCGGTTCATTGAGGTCTCAGTTGACTATTTGCTGACCCATAATTATTTTCTGTTTGAGGGGGATTTCTATCTCCAGAGGCGTGGGACGGCGATGGGGGCCAAATTTGCCCCCTCCTATGCCAACCTATATTTGGGTTGGTGGGAGCTGTCCCACGTCTATGGAGATGGAAACCCCTTCAGAGATTATATACATTTTTTTGGTCGCTATATCGACGATATTTTGTTGATTTGGAAAGGTCCTAGAGACCTCCTTGACCCGTTTCTCAAATACTTACAGAACAACTCACTTAATTTACAGTTTACCATGGAAATTAATCCACATTCAATTCCTTTTTTGGATATTGAATTACATTCAAATGTTCAAAAATCCTGTATAGAAATTGAGTTGTTCAGAAAACCAATGGCTGGAAATACAATTTTGAATGCCAAATCATGTCATCCACATCATACTATTAAATCCATTCCCAAAAGTCAATACATGAGAATTAAACGTAACTGTACAAGCTCTACAAGTTATGAAAAACATTCTAGTGATTTGACTGACAGATTAGTCATGAGAGGTTATTCACGCATAGCCTTACTCCAAACTAAAAGTGATGTTGATCAGTTAGACAGAACAGACTTATTTGTGTCAGGCAAATCTAAGGCTTCAGATAAATTTAACAAATTAAAATTCATCACTTCCTACAGTATGGAATATGGTAAGATCTGTGACATAATCAGGAAAGCTCTCCCCATATTGACCACTGATGAAAGTTTGGTAGATATTGTTAGGGAGGGCATTTGCTTCGTGTCCCGCAAGGCACAAACCTTAGGGAACATGTTGTCTCCCTCTATGTTACCACGTCAACAGACTCAAAAAAACTGGCTCTCTATTAAACCTGGTTTTTACAAATGTGGAAGTAAAAGGTGTAAGTCTTGTGCTTTTGCATCTTTTGGCACTACTTTTACATCTACGAATTATCAAAAGACATTTGAAATTCAAGAACATATGACGTGCAATTCTTGCTACGTTATATACCTTTTGACCTGTAGGGGGTGCTATAGGCAGTATGTAGGACAAACGACTCGTGCGTTAAAAGATCGCTTTTTAGAGCACTTACGCTCAATTGATGATCCAGAGTCCACTACGCCTATTTCCCTGCATTTCAAAAAACATCACCACTCTGACAGTTCACTGCTGACATTCCAGGCGATCCAACTGATTCCTAGGCACCCAAGAGGTGGTAATAGAGGTATTGCTCTCAGTAAAAGAGAAGTTTACTGGATTTTTCAGTTGGGCACTAGGGTGCCAGCAGGTTTAAACTTTGATTGGGATGTAAAACTATTTGTAGATCAATAGTATAATTTAAGTGTATTTTCACAGTGTTCACTAAATTCAACATAATTGTTGAAAAACATTTTTTTATATTTTTTTTATATTTTTTGATAATGATTAAAAGACATTATTTAATAATTAAATAATTTATTTTTATTACTGTTATTATTCAGTTTATTATTTACATTTGTATTTAATTAATAGTGTCATATTTTTACATTTAGGATGTTTATTATGTCTTTTATTTTTTGTGTTAGTTTGAGTATTTATGTCAGGACAAAAATTTGTAGTTAAAAACACATACTTTGCTCATGCTAACCTGCCTTAAAGGATTAAGTTTACTTTAATTAACTAATTGATTGCTGTGAGTTAACAGCTGACCTGTATTTAAGGCAGTGTATCATGGGTAGTAAGTATGGTCACTGAGGATGTAATACAAGGAAACGCGTCTGACCAGTCTCTATATTTTTCTACCTTGCTGCCTGTCTATTGCTGTTTTTCAATCCTACCTGTTGGATATCGTTATGCCTAATTGTATATGTGAAGGAATTTCCAAATAAACAGGTATTAATATTTACTTACTTCTACCTTGCTGGGTGTTTTATTTGTGATTAAGTCTCACTGCTGCCGGGTGCGCCGGAAGTGTTTGCTTTTTATCTTTTTTTGCGGAGGCCTGGATGAGAGACGTTCAGGACCCTTGGGTTCTGGAGGTCATCATCCAGGGATACAGGATAGGGTTTAAGACTCTTCTGCCCAGGGGCAGATTCCTCCTGTCAAACCTATCATCAAGACCAGAGAAGAGAGACACCTTTCTGGAGTGCTTAAGGGATCTCTCCTTTCTCGGGGTAATCATACCAATACCTCTGGCAGAAAGAGGCCTGGGGTATTATTCAAACCTTTTCGTGGTCCCAAAGAAGGAGGGCATGTTTTGTCCGATACTGGACCTAAAGTGCCTAAATAAGTTTTTGTCGGTCCCATCGTTCAAGATTGAGACGATCAAGTTGATTCTGCCCCTAGTTCAAGAGGGACAATTCATGACTACAATAGATTCGAAGGATGCCTACCAATCCGCGGGATCATTTTAGGTTCCTAAGAAATTTCTGGACCAGCACTTCCAGTTTGTGGTCCTACCGTTCGGCTGCTCGCGGTGGCACCTTATCTGGATGACATCCTGGTCCATGCTCCCTTCTACAGTCTCGCAGAAGACCATTCGAAGGCTCTTCTTTGATTCCTTGGATGGAAGATAATTATAGGAAAGAGTTCCCTGGTTCCCAGCAACAGAGTGGATTTTCTGGCCACGATAATATATTCCATTTCTATATAAATATTCCTGACAGATATGAGGCGTTGCAAGATTGCATCCAGCTGTCTTGCCCTTCAAGGCCGTCTGTGGCCCTGTGTATGGAGGTGATTACGCTCATGGTATCCAGCAAAGATGTCATTCCATTCGCCAGGTTCCATCTCAGACTTCTTCAGTTTTGCATGTTGAGACAATGGAACGGCGATCACTCGGACCTATCCCAACAGATATCTCTTGATAACCGAGCAAGGGAATCCCTCTCTTGGTGGATCTGCCCGGGCCAACTGTCCAAGGGGACATTCTTCTTGAGGCCATCCTGGGAGATTGTGACCACGGATGCAAGTCTTTCAGGGTGGGGAGCTGTTTGGGGTGCCAGGAAGGCACAGGGTAGGTGGACTCGAGAGGAGTCACTCCTCCCGATCAATATTCTAGAAATGCGAGCGCTCTGAGGGCTTGGCCCCTTCTGGGGTCGTACCGATCCATCAGAATACAGTCGGACAACATTACCTCGGTGGCTTTCATCAAGCATCAGGGGGGAACGAGAAGCTCCCTAGCCATGAGGGAAGTGTCTCGGATTCTGAAGTGGGCGGAGACCCACAACTGTTCGCTATCAGCGATCCACATCCCGAATGTGGACAACTGGGATGCGTATTTTCTCAGCCGACAATCGTTTCATCCGGGGAAATGTTCTCTCCATCCCGAGGTGTTTGCGCAGATTTGCATCAGGTGGTGGACGCTGGAGATAGATCTCATGGCGTCCAGACTCAACTTCAAGCTACCCAGATACGGGTTGCGGTCCAGGGATCCCCAGGCAGAGCTGATGCCTTAGCGGTGTCTTGGAAGTTCAATCTAGTCTACATATTTCCACCGTTGCCACTTCTACCTCGAGTAGTGGCCCGCATCAAGCAGGAGCAAACTTCTGCTATTCTGATTGCTCCGTCGTGACCGCAGAGGATGTGGTTTGCGGATCTGTTTGATGATGTCATTGTCTCCTCCATGGAGGTTACCTTGTCGCAGAGATCTGCTGGTTCAGGGTCCCTTTCTACATCAAAATCTCGATTTTCATGAGGTGTATGAGTTATGTGGTTCGGCTGGCATAGTACTCTCGAAAGAACCCAAAATTGCTCTCCTTCATATCTTCCCCACAAAATTACTAAGACCTATGAAACAATTAGCAGTTTTCATTTTTGCGGCAACCAAGATTTCTATTGCCAGAATGTGGAAACAATCAGAACCCCCATCCATTGCTACTGTTACAAAAACCTTAGAGTAATTTGCTACTATGGAGCGTGGTTTTTACTGGCACCTGGACAAACCTGACTCCTACTGGAAGATATGGGACCTTTGGCTCCATAGACAACAATCAGTATAAAATGACAGAGACCCTTATAGATCAGAGTTTGTGGATTTTCCACCTCATAACTGCAAAAGAGAAAAGGCTTTTACTAGAACACTTTCTCTCACCCATCATTCCTTCCTACCTATCTCCACTCTTCCCCGTGCCTCCTCTCTTTCATTTCTCTCCTCTCTCTGCCTGCCTGGGAGCGTAATTTCTTGACGGTGGCTTGAACGGCTGATGGCCTGGGCAAACTTTACAAATGTACCAGATTTGGTTCAATCTGTAACACAGACTTTTTTCATCAAATTAAATCTATGAGTTCATAATTTAGTTCCAAAATTAGGTACCTCAAACCCGTGTCTACTAAATAAGTATTTCTTCTATAAGGTACGACGAGTCCACAGATTCATCCTTTACTTGTGGGATATTATCCTCCTGCTAACAGGAAATGGCAAAGAGCACCACAGCAGAGCTGTCTATATAGCTCCTCCCTTAGCTCCACCCCCCAGTCATTCTTTTTGCCTACTCTAAGTACTAGGAAGGGTAAAGTGAAAGAGGTGATAAAATGTTAGTTTTTATTTTCTTCAAGCAAGAGTTTTTTATTTTAAATGGTACCGGTGTGTACTATTTACTCTCAGGCAGCAGATGGATGAAGACTTCTGCCTGGAGGCTGATGATCTTAGCATTTATCACTAAGATCCAGTGCAGTTCCCACAGAAGGAGGGGTACAAGAAACTTCAGTGTGAGGAACGTTTTCATGCTATATAGCAGTGAGGTATGTTCAGTCATTTTTTCTGGAGAGACTGTGGTATTTCAGAAAGGCTGACAGTATCCCCATGAGGGTGAGGGTAAACAGTAATCCTAAGAGATATAGAAGGGTATTATTACTAAGCTTGCATAAGAGGCTAATAAAAAATGGTTAACTTTTTTTGGACAATAATGTTTTTTGGAGAGTTTATTGAGGGTACACTTGGCTTCTTTTTTGGGTCTCAGAACCCACATGGCTAGTTTGGAACCGCTCTTGTGCGGTTCATTTAGGCTGACAAAACATCGCGTGAGGTGGGCCTATTTTCGCGCCTCAGATGCGCAGTTATATTTACAAAGCAAGCTCCAACTCCGGAGGGCCCTTGTGGTAGTGTTGGGCCAAAACAAAGCTTTAACCCCATTTTTCCAATCCCTGAGGGCAGGTAGGCGCCACAGCAGGGCTGTGGCGAGGTGCAGGGTGTGTTTTTTTCCAGATTTAGGCCTTATTAACTATCCGGTTTTCACAATAAAGGGTTAAGTAAGTGTTTCTTTTTCTTGTGGGGCAAACTTAACTGCATAAATTGAATCTTATATCAAAAATTTGAAACGAGTGGTGTATCTTAAAGCAGTTTTGTAGAACGTGTATGCTTTTTTTCTCTTAAAGGCGCAGTATCGTTTTTTAAAATTGTTATTTTTTCACTAAATATAGTGTTTTCAAGCTTGTTTGTGGTCATTACTAGCCTGTTCAACATGTCTGACATTGAGGAAAGCCAATGTTCAATGTGTTTAGAAGCCATTGTGGAACCCCCACTTAGAATGTGTCCCTCATGCACTGAAAGGTCAATAAATTGCAAAGAACATATTTTAGCTAATTAAAGTATGTTGCAGGATGATTCTCAGTCAGAAGGGAATCAGGTTATGCCATCTAGTTCTCCCCAAGTGTCACAACCATTAACGCCCGCACAAGCGACACCAAGTACTTCTAGTGCGTCTAATTCTTTCACCCTGCAAGATATGGCCGCAGTTATGAACACTACCCTCACAGAGGTTTTAACTAAGCGGCCTGGGCTGCAGGGGAAGCGCAGTAGGTCTGGTGTGAGAGTAAATACTGAGCCCTCTGACACTTTATTAGCCATATCTGATGTACCCTCACAATGTTCTGAGTTGGGTGGTGAGGGATTTGCTGTCGGAGGGAGAGATTTCTGATTCAGGAAAGATGTTCCCTCAGACAGACTCAGATATGACGGCTTTTAAATTTAAACTAGAACACCTCCGCTTGTTGCTCAGGGCGGTTTTATCGACTCTGGATGATTGTGACCCTATTGTAGTTCCAGAGAAATTGTGTAAAATGGACAGATATCTAGAGGTTCCTGCCTACACTGATGTTTTTCCTGTCCCTAAGAAGATTTCGGACATTGTTACTAAGGAGTGGGATAGACCAGGTATTCCGTTCTCTCCCCCTCCTACTTTTAAGAAAATGTTTCCCATATCAGACACCATGCGGGATTCGTGGCAGACGTTCCCTAAGGTGGAGGGAGCTATTTCTACCCTGGCTAAGCGTACAACTATACCTATTGAGGACAGTTGTGCTTTCAAAGATCCTATGGATAAAATATTAGAGGGTCTCCTAAAGAAAATATTTATTCATCAGGGTTTTCTTCTGCAACCTATAGCGTGCATTGTTCCTGTAACTACTGCAGCTGCTTTTTGGTTCAAGGCTCTGGAGGAGGCTCTTTAGGTTGAGACCACATTAGATGATATTCTGGATAGAATTAGGGCTCTCAAGCTAGCTAATTCTTTCATTACAGATGCCGCTTTTCAACTGGCTAAATTAGCGGCAAAGAATTCAGGTTTTGCCATTTTAGCGCGTAGAGCGTTATGGCTTAACTCCTGGTCTGCTGATGTGTCATCAAAATCTAAGCTTTTAGCCATCCCTTTCAAAGGTAAGACCCTATTTGGGCCTGAACTGAAAGAGATTATTTCCGACATCACTGGAGGAAAAGGCCATGCCCTTCCTCAGGATAAGACAAATAAGATGAGGACCAAACAAAGTAATTTTCGTTCCTTTCGAAACTTCAAAGGTGGTCCCTCTACCTCTTCCACTGCTGCAAAACAAGAGGGGAATTTTGCTCAATCCAAGTCAATCTGAAGACCTAACCAGACTTGGAACAAAGGTAAACAGTCCAAGAAGCCCGCTGCTGCCACCAAGATAGCATGAAGGGGTAGCCCCCAATCCGGTACCAGATCTAGTAGGGGGTAGACTTTCTTTCTTTGCTCAGGCTTGGGCAAGATACGTTCAGGACTCCTGGGCTTTATAAATCGTAACCCAGGGGTATCTTCTAGATTTCAAAGAGTCTCCTCCAAGGGGGAGATTCCATCTTTCTCAATTGTCTGTAAACCAGACAAAAAGAGAGGCGTTCTTACGCTGTGTAGAAGACCTATATACCATGGGAGTAATCTGCCCACTTACGAAAACAGAGCAGAGGTTTTACTCCAATCTGTTTGTGGTTCCCAAAAAAGAGGGAACCTTCAGACCAATTTTAGATCTCAAGATCCTAAACAAATTCCTCAGAGTCCCATCCTTGAAGATGGAGACCATTCAGACTATTTTACCAATGATCCAGGAGGGTCAATATATGACCACCGTGGACTTAAAGGATGCGCATCTACACATCCCTATCCACAAAGATCATCACAAGTTCTATTCCTACTGACTATTGCATCGGCACGCAGAGTTTTTGAGTTGGCGGCCTTGCAATGTGATTCTGTTTTTTCACGCCGATAAGGCTGTTCTTCGCACAGGGTTGGGATTTCTTCCCAAGGTTGTGTCGAACCGCAACATCAACCAGGAGATAGTGGTTCCTTCATTGTGTCCTAACCCTTCTCCTTTAAAGGAAAGGTTGCTTCATAATTTGGATGTGGTTCGAGCCTTGAAGTTCTATCTTTAGGCAACGAAAGAATTCAGACAGACTTCATCTTTATTTGTTGTGTATTTGGGGAAGCGCAGGCGGCAGAAGGCCTCTTCCACTTCCCTTTCCTTTTGGTTAAGGAGCTTAATTCGCTTGGCCTATGAGACAGCAGGACATAAGCCTCCTCAGAGGATTACGGCTCACTCAACTAGGGCTGTGGCCTCTTCATGTGTATTTAAGAATGAGGCCTCTATGGAGCAGATTTGTAAGGCGGCTACTTGGTCCTCCTTACATACTTTTACAAAGTTTTACAAATTTGATGTTTTTGCTTCGGCGGAAGCAGTTTTTGGGAGAAAGGTTTTGCAGGCTGTGGTGCCCTCAGATTAGGATCCGCATCTTTTGCCCTCGCGTTTTTTTTCTTCTTCATTCAGTGTCCTCTAGTTTCCCACAAGTAATGAATGAAGCCGTGGACTCTCCTCCCATTAAGTTGGAAAACATAAATAATGCTTTCATTTCTATCTGTGGGAGGAGAGTCCACGGCTCCCGCCCGTTTCTCCAGTGGGTGGACCTAAATTAATTTTTGTTCTTCTGGCACCATTTATACCCTGATATTTCTCCTACTGTTCCTTGTTCCCTCTGCAGAATGACTGGGGGGTGAGGGGAGTGGGGGAGGTATTTAAGCCTTTGGCTGGGGTGTCTTTGCCTCCTCCTGGTGGCCAGGTTCTTAATTACCACAAGTAATGAAAGAAGCTGTAGACTCTCCTCCCACAGATGGAAATTAAATTATCAAGTAAGCATAATTTATGTAATTTAAAGGCTACAGCATTCAGTAACTAGTGTTGTGTATATGCTATATAAACACCTATTACATATTGTGCCATCATGTCTGTGACTAAGGCATTTACAGCCGAAAGACTCAGAGATGGTGTTTGTCTTTCAATAAATTTATATTATTTGAATGTTTGGAGGCTCGCTGTTTTTTGGACTATTGAACTTAAAGGGACAGTCTGATTTTTTTTTATTGTTTAAAAAGATAGATAATGCCTTTTTACCTATTCCCCAGCTTTGCACAACCAATCTAGGGCTAGCTTCCATTGAGGTGGTAAAGTGTGGAAACTGGTGGTAAAAACATCTCCATTAAAGTCTATAGAGAATTTTTATGTTACCACCAGTTTTAAAACTTTACCATCTCAATGGAAACTAGGCCATGCTTTATAACCTTAAAAACCTCTAAATTTCTGACTGTTTCTGAGCGTCTTCAGGCCACCTCTTATCTCAGTGTATTCCATCAGCTTTTCACAGCCAGACAGTGCTAGTTCATGTGTGCATATAGATAACATTGTGCTCAATTCCATGGAGTTATTTATGAAGCAGCACTGATTGGCTATAATGCAACTTTGAAAATAGCACTGAGATAAAGGGGCAGTCTGCAGAGGCTTAGATACAAGGTAATCACAGAGGTAAAAAGTATATTAATATAACAGTGTTGGTTATGCAAAAACAAAATTTATGCTTACCTGATAAATTTCTTTCTTTTGCGATGTACCAAGTCCACGGATTCATCCTAACTTGTGGGATATTGTCCTTCCTAACAGGAAGTAGCAAAGAGAGCACCACAGCAGAGCTGTCTATATAGCTCCTCCCTTAACTCCACCCCCCAGTCATTCGACCGAAGGCCAAGGAAGAAAAGGAGAAACTATAAGTTACAGAGGTGACTTAAGTTTACATAAAAAAATACTATCTGTCTTGAATAGACAGGGTGGGCCGTGTACTCGGTACATCGCAAAAGAAAGAAATTTATCAGGTAAGCATAAATTTTGTTTTCTTTTGCAAGATGTACCGAATCCACGGATTCATCCTAACTTGTGGCATACCAATACCAAAGCTTTAGGACACGGATGAAGGGAGGGACAAGACAGGAACCTAAACGGAAGGCACCACTGCTTGCAAAACCTTTCTCCCAAAAATAGCCTCCGAAGATGCAAAAGTATCAAATTTGTAAAATTTGGAAAAGGTATGAAGCGAAGACCAAGTCGCAGCCTTACAAATCTGTTCAACAGAAGCATCAATTTTAAAAGCCCATGTGGAAGCCACCGCTCTAGTGGAGTGAGCTGTAATTCTTTCAGGAGGCTGCTGTCCAGCAGTCTCATAA
The DNA here is from genome assembly GCF_027579735.1 of Bombina bombina. Lineage (NCBI taxonomy): Eukaryota > Metazoa > Chordata > Amphibia > Anura > Bombinatoridae > Bombina > Bombina bombina. The sequence goes on along the minus strand of NC_069499.1, from coordinate 1,267,707,506 downwards.
GCCAAACGCATGATGCTCTTCAGCCAAAAGGAAAGAGAGGTAGCCGTAGCCTTTTGACCTCTACGCTTTCCAGCATAGACAACAAACAAAGAAGATGATTGACGAAAATCTTTGGTTGCCTGCAAAGAAAACTTCAAGGCACGAACCACGTCCAAGTTGTGCAACAGACGTTCCTTCTTAGAAGAAGGATTAGTACACAGAGAAGGAACAACAATTTCCTGATTGATATTCCTGTTAGAAACCACCTTAGGGGGGAACCCAGGTTTGGTACACAAAACCACCTTATCAGCATGGAAAACAAGATAAGGCGAGTCGCATTGTAATGCAGATAGTTCAGAAACTCTTCGAGCTGAAGAGATAGCAACTAGAAACAGAACTAAATTTAGACTCCATGGCGGAGCAGCAGGTTTAAACACAGGCTTGATTCTAACTAAAGCCTGACAAAAAGCCTGAAAGTCTGGGACATCAGCCAGACGCTTGTGTAATAGGATAGACAAAGCAGTATCTGTATACAAAGAGAGAAGCGCTCTACCAGGAACGAACAACAGCTCAGTGGCTTGTTCTATGGCGATTTACCACCCGGAAGCAGCCTCTTTTAGACCAGTGTGCTTTTCACAGAAGAAAACTTTCCTGAAGTATATCAGTCTGATCCCGCCAAGTAAGGTCAGTCCAGCCCCGAAATACCAGGCAATTCTCCTCTGAACAAGGAACATGACAACCCCAGACGATCGTTTCGGCCTCCTATGGGCCTCGTCAGTGAGGTGCAGCCACATTCCTCTAAGCACACTGGGCAAGGAGTCCACGTCTGGTTTCCCCCATCACCCATAGGGAGACTTCCCCAGGGTCATAATAATTTGCATACAAAGAGAGAAGCGCTCTACCAGGAACGAACAACAGCTCAGTGGCTTGTTCTATGGCGATTTACCACCCGGAAGCAGCCTCTTTTAGACCAGTGTGCTTTTCACAGAAGAAAACTTTCCTGAAGTATATCAGTCTGATCCCGCCAAGTAAGGTCAGTCCAGCCCCGAAATACCAGGCAATTCTCCTCTGAACAAGGAACATGACAACCCCAGACGATCGTTTCGGCCTCCTATGGGCCTCGTCAGTGAGGTGCAGCCACATTCCTCTAAGCACACTGGGCAAGGAGTCTACGTCTGGTTTCCCCCATCACCCATAGGGAGACTTCCCCAGGGTCATAATAATTTGCATACAAAGAGAGAAGCGCTCTACCAGGAACGAACAACAGCTCAGTGGCTTGTTCTATGGCGATTTACCACCCGGAAGCAGCCTCTTTTAGACCAGTGTGCTTTTCACAGAAGAAAACTTTCCTGAAGTATATCAGTCTGATCCCGCCAAGTAAGGTCAGTCCAGCCCCGAAATACCAGGCAATTCTCCTCTGAACAAGGAACATGACAACCCCAGACGATCGTTTCGGCCTCCTATGGGCCTCGTCAGTGAGGTGCAGCCACATTCCTCTAAGCACACTGGGCAAGGAGTCCACGTCTGGTTTCCCCCATCACCCATAGGGAGACTTCCCCAGGGTCATAATAATTTGCATACAAAGAGAGAAGCGCTCTACCAGGAACGAACAACAGCTCAGTGGCTTGTTCTATGGCGATTTACCACCCGGAAGCAGCCTCTTTTAGACCAGTGTGCTTTTCACAGAAGAAAACTTTCCTGAAGTATATCAGTCTGATCCCGCCAAGTAAGGTCAGTCCAGCCCCGAAATACCAGGCAATTCTCCTCTGAACAAGGAACATGACAACCCCAGACGATCGTTTCGGCCTCCTATGGGCCTCGTCAGTGAGGTGCAGCCACATTCCTCTAAGCACACTGGGCAAGGAGTCCACGTCTGGTTTCCCCCATCACCCATAGGGAGACTTCCCCAGGGTCATAATAATTTGCATACAAAGAGAGAAGCGCTCTACCAGGAACGAACAACAGCTCAGTGGCTTGTTCTATGGCGATTTACCACCCGGAAGCAGCCTCTTTTAGACCAGTGTGCTTTTCACAGAAGAAAACTTTCCTGAAGTATATCAGTCTGATCCCGCCAAGTAAGGTCAGTCCAGCCCCGAAATACCAGGCAATTCTCCTCTGAACAAGGAACATGACAACCCCAGACGATCGTTTCGGCCTCCTATGGGCCTCGTCAGTGAGGTGCAGCCACATTCCTCTAAGCACACTGGGCAAGGAGTCCACGTCTGGTTTCCCCCATCACCCATAGGGAGACTTCCCCAGGGTCATAATAATTTGCATACAAAGAGAGAAGCGCTCTACCAGGAACGAACAACAGCTCAGTGGCTTGTTCTATGGCGATTTACCACCCGGAAGCAGCCTCTTTTAGACCAGTGTGCTTTTCACAGAAGAAAACTTTCCTGAAGTATATCAGTCTGATCCCGCCAAGTAAGGTCAGTCCAGCCCCGAAATACCAGGCAATTCTCCTCTGAACAAGGAACATGACAACCCCAGACGATCGTTTCGGCCTCCTATGGGCCTCGTCAGTGAGGTGCAGCCACATTCCTCTAAGCACACTGGGCAAGGAGTCCACGTCTGGTTTCCCCCATCACCCATAGGGAGACTTCCCCAGGGTCATAATAATTTGCATACAAAGAGAGAAGCGCTCTACCAGGAACGAACAACAGCTCAGTGGCTTGTTCTATGGCGATTTACCACCCGGAAGCAGCCTCTTTTAGACCAGTGTGCTTTTCACAGAAGAAAACTTACCTGAAGTATATCAGTCTGATCCCGCCAAGTAAGGTCAGTCCAGCCCCGAAATACCAGGCAATTCTCCTCTGAACAAGGAACATGACAACCCCAGACGATCGTTTCGGCCTCCTATGGGCCTCGTCAGTGAGGTGCAGCCACATTCCTCTAAGCACACTGGGCAAGGAGTCCACGTCTGGTTTCCCCCATCACCCATAGGGAGACTTCCCCAGGGTCATAATAATTTGCATACAAAGAGAGAAGCGCTCTACCAGGAACGAACAACAGCTCAGTGGCTTGTTCTATGGCGATTTACCACCCGGAAGCAGCCTCTTTTAGACCAGTGTGCTTTTCACAGAAGAAAACTTTCCTGAAGTATATCAGTCTGATCCCGCCAAGTAAGGTCAGTCCAGCCCCGAAATACCAGGCAATTCTCCTCTGAACAAGGAACATGACAACCCCAGACGATCGTTTCGGCCTCCTATGGGCCTCGTCAGTGAGGTGCAGCCACATTCCTCTAAGCACACTGGGCAAGGAGTCCACGTCTGGTTTCCCCCATCACCCATAGGGAGACTTCCCCAGGGTCATAATAATTTGCATACAAAGAGAGAAGCGCTCTACCAGGAACGAACAACAGCTCAGTGGCTTGTTCTATGGCGATTTACCACCCGGAAGCAGCCTCTTTTAGACCAGTGTGCTTTTCACAGAAGAAAACTTTCCTGAAGTATATCAGTCTGATCCCGCCAAGTAAGGTCAGTCCAGCCCCGAAATACCAGGCAATTCTCCTCTGAACAAGGAACATGACAACCCCAGACGATCGTTTCGGCCTCCTATGGGCCTCGTCAGTGAGGTGCAGCCACATTCCTCTAAGCACACTGGGCAAGGAGTCCACGTCTGGTTTCCCCCATCACCCATAGGGAGACTTCCCCAGGGTCATAATAATTTGCATACAAAGAGAGAAGCGCTCTACCAGGAACGAACAACAGCTCAGTGGCTTGTTCTATGGCGATTTACCACCCGGAAGCAGCCTCTTTTAGACCAGTGTGCTTTTCACAGAAGAAAACTTTCCTGAAGTATATCAGTCTGATCCCGCCAAGTAAGGTCAGTCCAGCCCCGAAATACCAGGCAATTCTCCTCTGAACAAGGAACATGACAACCCCAGACGATCGTTTCGGCCTCCTATGGGCCTCGTCAGTGAGGTGCAGCCACATTCCTCTAAGCACACTGGGCAAGGAGTCCACGTCTGGTTTCCCCCATCACCCATAGGGAGACTTCCCCAGGGTCATAATAATTTGCATACAAAGAGAGAAGCGCTCTACCAGGAACGAACAACAGCTCAGTGGCTTGTTCTATGGCGATTTACCACCCGGAAGCAGCCTCTTTTAGACCAGTGTGCTTTTCACAGAAGAAAACTTTCCTGAAGTATATCAGTCTGATCCCGCCAAGTAAGGTCAGTCCAGCCCCGAAATACCAGGCAATTCTCCTCTGAACAAGGAACATGACAACCCCAGACGATCGTTTCGGCCTCCTATGGGCCTCGTCAGTGAGGTGCAGCCACATTCCTCTAAGCACACTGGGCAAGGAGTCCACGTCTGGTTTCCCCCATCACCCATAGGGAGACTTCCCCAGGGTCATAATAATTTGCATACAAAGAGAGAAGCGCTCTACCAGGAACGAACAACAGCTCAGTGGCTTGTTCTATGGCGATTTACCACCCGGAAGCAGCCTCTTTTAGACCAGTGTGCTTTTCACAGAAGAAAACTTTCCTGAAGTATATCAGTCTGATCCCGCCAAGTAAGGTCAGTCCAGCCCCGAAATACCAGGCAATTCTCCTCTGAACAAGGAACATGACAACCCCAGACGATCGTTTCGGCCTCCTATGGGCCTCGTCAGTGAGGTGCAGCCACATTCCTCTAAGCACACTGGGCAAGGAGTCCACGTCTGGTTTCCCCCATCACCCATAGGGAGACTTCCCCAGGGTCATAATAATTTGCATACAAAGAGAGAAGCGCTCTACCAGGAACGAACAACAGCTCAGTGGCTTGTTCTATGGCGATTTACCACCCGGAAGCAGCCTCTTTTAGACCAGTGTGCTTTTCACAGAAGAAAACTTTCCTGAAGTATATCAGTCTGATCCCGCCAAGTAAGGTCAGTCCAGCCCCGAAATACCAGGCAATTCTCCTCTGAACAAGGAACATGACAACCCCAGACGATCGTTTCAGCCTCCTATGGGCCTCGTCAGTGAGGTGCAGCCACATTCCTCTAAGCACACTGGGCAAGGAGTCCACGTCTGGTTCGTTCGTTCCTGGTAGAGCGCTTCTCTCTTCGTATGCAAATTATTATGACCCTGGGGAAGTCTCCCTATGGGTGATGGGGGAAACCAGACGTGGACTCCTTGCCCAGTGTGCTTAGAGGAATGTGGCTGCACCTCACTGACGAGGCCCATAGGAGGCCGAAACGATCATCTGGGGTTGTCATGTTCCTTGTTCAGAGGAGAATTGCCTGGTATTTCGGGGCTGGACTGACCTTACTTGGCGGGATCAGACTGATATACTTCAGGAAAGTTTTCTTCTGTGAAAAGCACACTGGTCTAAAAGAGGCTGCTTCCGGGTGGTAAATCGCCATAGAACAAGCCACTGAGCTGTTGTTCGTTCCTGGTAGAGCGCTTCTCTCTTCGTATGCAAATTATTATGACCCTGGGGAAGTCTCCCTATGGGTGATGGGGGAAACCAGACGTGGACTCCTTGCCCAGTGTGCTTAGAGGAATGTGGCTGCACCTCACTGACGAGGCCCATAGGAGGCCGAAACGATCGTCTGGGGTTGTCATGTTCCTTGTTCAGAGGAGAATTGCCTGGTATTTCGGGGCTGGACTGACCTTACTTGGCGGGATCAGACTGATATACTTCAGGAAAGTTTTCTTCTGTGAAAAGCACACTGGTCTAAAAGAGGCTGCTTCCGGGTGGTAAATCGCCATAGAACAAGCCACTGAGCTGTTGTTCGTTCCTGGTAGAGCGCTTCTCTCTTCGTATGCAAATTATTATGACCCTGGGGAAGTCTCCCTATGGGTGATGGGGGAAACCAGACGTGGACTCCTTGCCCAGTGTGCTTAGAGGAATGTGGCTGCACCTCACTGACAAGGCACATAGGAGGCCGAAACGATCGTCTGGGGTTGTCATGTTCCTTGTTCAGAGGAGAATTGCCTGGTATTTCGGGGCTGGACTGACCTTACTTGGCGGAATCAGACTGATATACTTCAGGAAAGTTTTCTTCTGTGAAAAGCACACTGGTCTAAAAGAGGCTGCTTCCGGGTGGTAAATCGCCATAGAACAAGCCACTGAGCTGGCGTTCGTTCCTGGTAGAGCGCTTCTCTCTTCGTATGCAAATTATTATGACCCTGGGGAAGTCTCCCTATGGGTGATGGGGGAAACCAGACGTGGACTCCTTGCCCAGTGTGCTTAGAGGAATGTGGCTGCACCTCACTGACGAGGCCCATAGGAGGCCGAAACGATCGTCTGGGGTTGTCATGTTCCTTGTTCAGAGGAGAATTGCCTGGTATTTCGGGGCTGGACTGACCTTACTTGGCGGGATCAGACTGATATACTTCAGGAAAGTTTTCTTCTGTGAAAAGCACACTGGTCTAAAAGAGGCTGCTTCTGGGTGGTAAATCGCCATAGAACAAGCCACTGAGCTGTTGTTCGTTCCTGGTAGAGCGCTTCTCTCTTCGTATGCAAAGCAGTATCTGTCCCTTTAGGGAACTAGCTGACAATCCTTTCTCCAATCCTTGAAGAAAGGACAAAATCCTAGAAATCCTGATCTTACTCCATGAGTAGCCTTTGGATTCGCACCAAAAAAGATATTTACGCCATATCTTGTGATAGATTTTCCTGGTGACAGGCTTTCGAGCCTGAATCAAGGTATCTATGACCGACTCAGAGAAACCCTGCTTTGATAAAATCAAGCGTTCAATCTCCAAGCAGTCAGTTGCAGGGAAATTAGATTTGGATGCCTGAACGGACCCTGAATTAGAAGGTCCTGTCGCAGTGGTAGAGTCCATGGTGGCAGAGATGACATGTCCACCAGGTCTGCATACAAAGGGATTCTAGCACCTTTGTGAAGATTCTTGGCGCCTTGCCAACCTGAAGGGAAGAGCCACAAACTGGTAATGCCTGTCCAGAAAGGCAAACCTGAGAAACTCGTGATGATCTTTGTGGATAGGAATGTGTAGATACGCATCCTTTAGATCCACGGTTGTCATATATTGACCCTCCTGGATCATTGGTAAAATGGTCTCCATCTTGAAGGATGGAACTCTTAGGAATTGGTTTAGGATCTTGAGATCTAGAATTGGTCTGAAGGTTCCCTCTTTTTTGGGAACCACAAACAGATTGGAGTAGAAACCTTGCCCCCGTTCTGCTTTTGGAACTGGGCAGATCACTCCCATGGTAAAAAGGTCTTCTACACAGCGTAAGAAGCCTCTCTTTTTGTCTGGTTTACAGACAATTGAGAAAGATGGAATCTCCCCCTTGGAGGAGAATCTTTGAAATCTAGGAGATACCCCTGGGTTACAATTTCTACGGCCCAGGAGTCCTGAACGTCTCTTGCCCAGGCCTGAGCAAAGAGAGAGAGTCTAACCCCTACTAGATCCGGTCCCGGATCGGGGGCTACCCCTTCATGCTGTCTTAGTGGCAGCAGCAGGCTTTTTGGCCTGTTTACCCTTGTTCCAAGCCTGGTTAGGTCTCCAGGTTGGCTTGGATTGAGCAAAGGTCCCCTCTTGCTTTGCAGCCGGGGAAGAGGAAGCGGGACCACCCTTGAAGTTTCGAAAGGAACGAAAATTATTTTGTTTGGTCCTTGTCTTATTTGACTTATCTTAAGGGAGGGCATGACCCTTTCCTCCAGTGATGTCTGAAATGATCTCTTTCAGTGCAGGCTTGAATAGGGTCTTACCTTTGAAAGGGATGGTTAAAATCTTAGATTTAGATGACACATCGGCCGACCAGGACTTAACCCATAACGCTCTACGCGCTAAAATGGCAAAACCTGAATTCTTTGCCGCTAATTTAGCAAGATGAAATGCGGCGTCTGTAATGAAAGAATTAGCTAACTTAAGAGCCTTAATTCTGTCCAGAATATCATCTAGTGGGGTCTCCATCTGAAGAGCCTCTTCTAGAGCCTCAAACCAAAATGCAGCTGCAGTGGTTACAGGAACAATGCACGCTATAGGTTGAAGAAGAAAACCTTGATGAACAAAAATTTTCTTTAGGAGACCCTCTAATTTTTTATGCATAGGATCAATGAAAGCACAACTGTCTTCAATAGGTATAGTTGTACTCTTAGCTAGAGTAGAAATAGCTCCCTCCACCTTAGGGACCGTCTGCCATGAGTCCTTTATGGTGTCAGATATTGGAAACATTTTCTTAAAAACAGGAGAAGGAGCGAACGGAATACCTGGTCCATCTCACTCCTTAGTAACAATGTCCGAAATCCTCTTAGGAACCGGATAAACATCAGTGTAAACAGGAACCTCTAAATATTTGTCCATTTTACACAATTTCTCTGGAACTACAATAGGGTCACAATCATCCAGAGTCGCTAAAACCTCCCTGAGCAATAAATGGAGGTGCTCTAGCTTAAATTTAAATGCCGTCATATCTGAATCAGTCTGAGGGAACATCTTTCCAGAATCAGAAATCTCTCCCTCAGATAGAAAATCCCTCCTTCCTACTTCAGAACATTGTGAGGGAATATCGGATACGGCTACTAAAGCGTCAGAAGGCTCAGCATTTGATCTTAACCCAGAGCTACTGCGCTTCCCTTGCAACCCTGGCAGGTTATATAAAACCTCTGTGAGGGTAGTATTCATAACTGAGGCCATATGTTGCAAGGTGAAAGAATTAGACACACTAGAAGTACTTGGCGTCGCTTGTGCGGGCTTTACTGGTTGTGACACTTGGGGAGAACTAGATGGCAAAACCTGATTTCCTTCTGTCTGAGAATCATCTAATGCCAAACTTTTATAAGTCAAAATATGCTGTTTGCAATTTATAGACATATCAGTACAAGTGGGACACATTCTAAGAGGGGGTTCCACAATGGCTTCTAAACAAATTGAACAATGAGTTTCCTCAATGTCAGACATGTTTAACAGGCTAGTAATGAGGCAAGCAAGCTTGGAAAACACTTTATTTAATGAAAAAAATACAATTTGCAAAAACGGTACTGTGCCTTTAAGAGAAAAAAAGGCATACACAAACTGCAAAACTGTTTAAAATAACTCCCAAATTTCCGAAATTTTTACAGTATACCTCTCAAGCTTTAGTAAGATTGCACCACAAATATTAAGGCAATTAACCCTTAAATGAGAAAACCGGATTAAAAAGAGTTAAAAACCCAGTAAAACCCTTGTCAGTACCCTGCCACATCTCTGCTGTGGCGCCTACCTGCCCTCAAGGATGAAAAATCTGGAAATGAAGCTTCGATTAGGCTCTTAGAAGTGCTCCAGGACCCTTCTGTTGTGGCTTGCTGCTTGCCTATGCAAAATAAATGCGCAACTGAGGCGCAAAAATAGGCCCCGCCCCTCTCTACCCGATGTTGCTGGGGCCTACACAGAAAGTTACAAAACGAACCTTGAGCCATGTGGGTTATAAAAAAACCCAAATAAGCCAAGTGAATCTTCCAAACAGAAGTCCCAAGTAAAATAAACATAGTACTCCCAGACACACAAACGTTTGTTCCTAATATAACATACAAACTGAGTGCCCATAAAATTAGCCCTATATGCAAGCTAGTAATACCCTTCTAACACTAGGATTACTGCTTACCCTTCCCCTAATGGGGATACTTTCAGCCTTTCTGTAGTTATCCAAGTCTCTGCAGAAAAAAAGGGCTGAACATACCTCATTGCTGTATAGCAAGAACCGTTCCTCACACTGACGTTTTCCTGTACTCCTCAGCTTCTGTGGGAACAGTAGTGGACCTTAGTTACAAATGCTAAGATCATAAACCTCCAGGCAGAAATCTTCATCTATATCCTGCCTGAGAGTAAATAGTACAACATCGGTACCATTTAAAAATAACAAACACTTGATTGAAGATAAAATAAAACTAACAGTTTAACACCTCTTCTCTTTACCCTTCCTGCTTAGAGCCAGCAAAGAGAATGACTGGGGGTGGAGTTAAGGGGGGAGCTATATAGACAGCTCTGCTGTGGTGCTCTCTTTGCTACTTCCTGTCTGGAAGGACAATATCCCACAAGTTAGGATGAATCCGTGGACTCGGTACATCTTGCAAAAGAAATTGGGGTATGGGTAATAAAGGGATTATCTATAATTTTAAACAAAAACATTTTCAGGTAGACTGTTCCTTTAAGCTCTCAGCATGTCAGCTCCCTCATTTCCCTGAGGGCAATGGCTACACTGATAATTTCTAAGTGCTCATTTTGCAAAATCTGTTTCTTTTTATGTTTTCTTTGATTGAACATAAATTTATTTACTAAAGGAGCACTGTTTCATATCCCTTTTACTACAAATTTGAAAAGGAGTTTCATGCTTTGGCTTTTTTTTCTTAAATTTGTGTTATGGGGAACAAATAGTACAGACGACCTGGGTTTTATTAAAAATAATACTAGAAAAAAAATATTGTTATGAGATATATATATATATATATATATATATATATATATATATATATTTATATATATATATATATGTTCACTCATCTAATTTCTGCATATTTAAAGGGACAGTAAATGTAAAAAAATGTTACATAATTCTGCAGTATGTTTTAAATAACATTTCAAATGAAAGATTTATGCAGCCAAAGGTTTACTCATCTTACATGTACAGATGCCCTCTTCGGCGATTCAGGTTTTTATTTTATTTATTTTTTTGTTTGGTTGTTTTTTTGTTTGGTTGTTTTGAAGGCATGATCAGGCACAGTGTGATTATACAGCAAGCCCCATGAGGTGTTTTTTTTTCTTTTCTTTTAATTGCAGGGCCGAAGAGAACATCTGTACATGCAAGGTAAGTAAACTTTTTGGTGCATAAATCTCTAATTTCACATGTTATTTAAAAGGTACAGCTATGTGCAGAATTACGTAAAAAAATATATATATGTTTACTGTCCCTTTAATTTTTTTTAGATTTAACTTTATTTTTCTATTTACATTGGTTTCCATTTATATATGTAAGGTTGTACAATAATAATATTGCATACAAAGTTGTGTTAATAACCAAAATTTACCTTAAATATATTTACAAATAATAATTCAAGGTTTTCTTTACTTCACTCACCTAGTAATACTGCAAAATAAATACATTTGAAGATATCATGTCTACTTGACAAACAGATTTAATTAAAGTTTAATTTTAAATTATTTAATTATTCAGATGTTATCTTATAAATATTTTTCCATACGCATATTACATTTCAATTTTTCTATATATCATTCCTTTCATCTGTGATTGTCCTGAACATTTTTATATTTTTGTCCTGTAATGGTGATCATGAGGATCTACCAGCTTGCTGAATAATAAAATGTATCCACTGATTTATCCACAGAGCTGTCTGTGGATGTTGAACCTCCGACTCATCAGATGCCTCAAGAGGGCAGTTCATCTTCAGACTATTCCAGTTCTCCTTCAAGCCCTATGGGACTCCAGGCTCGCGAAGAAAGCTCGGACAGCGCAGAAGAAATGGATAGGCGTAAGAAAACGTTTGTTTAGGTTTATATGTAAACACAGTTTACGGGACATTTCACGGGAGGGGGGGGGAGTATGCTCAATTGATGTTCTGTCATATATATGTATCCTTTTTTTTTTTTTTTTTTTATGTCCTTTTCAAAATTGTTCTAGGCTTAAATAATATGTACACCAGTAGACATATTGTAGTTACTCAAAGTCAAATAATCACATTACAGCTTAGAATTTACTTTCACTTACTCTGTTATATTATCTTACACAATCATGTAGTTACATTCAGGTACTGAGAGGGTATATGCCCTGTTCTAACACAATCATGTAGTTATATATTCAGGTACTGATGGGGTATATGCCCTGTTCTTACACAATCATGTAGTTATATATTCAGGTACTGATGGGGTATATGGCCTGTTCTTACACAATCATGTAGTTACATTCAGGTACTGATGGGGTGTATGCCCTGTTCTTACACAATCATGTAGTTACATTCAGGTACTGATGGGGTATATACCCTGTTCTTACACAATCATGTAGTTACATTCAGGTACTGATGGTGTATATGCCCTCTTCTTACACAATCATGTAGTTATATATTCAGGTACTGATGGGATGTATGCCCTGTTCTTACACAATCATGTAGTTACATTCAGGTACTGATGGGGTATATGCCCTGTTCTTACACTATCATGTAGTTACATTCAGGTACTGATGGTGTATATGCCCTCTTCTTACACAATCATGTAGTTATATATTCAGGTACTGATGGGGTGTATGCCCTGTTCTTACACAATCATGTAGTTACATTCAGGTACTGATGGGGTATATGCCCTGTTCTTACACAATCATGTAATTTTTTTCAGGTACTTATGGGGTGTATGCCCTGTTCTTACACAATCATGTAGTTATATATTCAGGTACTGATGGGTTATATGCCCTGTTCTTACACAATCATACTGATGGGGTATATGCCCTGTTCTTACACAATCGTGTAGTTATATTCAGGTATTGATGGGCTATATGCCCTGTTCTTACACAATCGTGTAGTTATATTCAAGTACTGATGGGCTATATGCCCTGTTCTTACATTAAAGGGACACTGAACCCACATTTTTTTCTTGCATGATTCAGATAGAGCATGCAATTTTAAGCAACTTTCTAATTTACTCCTATTATCAATTTTTCTTCATTCTCTTGCTATCTTTATTTGAAAAAGAAGGCATCTAAGCTTTTTTTTAGTTCAGTACTCTGGACAGCACTTTTTTATTGGTGGATCAATTTATCCACCATTCAGCAAGAACAATCCAGGTTGTTCACCAAAAATGGGCCGGCATCTAAACTTACATTCTTGCATTTCAAATAAAGATACCATGAAAATGAAGAAAATTTAAATAATAGGAGTAAATTAGAGTTGCTTAAAATTTCATGCTCTATCTGAATAATGACAGAAAAAAATTGGGTTCAGTGTCCCTTTAAGGTTTAAGTACTCAAATATCTTTAGCTGACTACCTCACATTTCATATACTCCTACCCTTCCAGTCGGCTTCAGCTGTGTTTATACCTATCTAATAGGTGGTAGCGGGGTATAAGCACTGCAGAAGCTAAGACTCAGCTTAGCCATCTTATGTGTCTTCCTGGTTTCCACAAAGAATCATCTCAGGCAGCATCCTTAGTGCATCTTTAGAAACAGCAATCCCTTTGTGTCCTCCTCTGCTAATACTTCTTAGCAAATTATAAAAGGAAAAATTACAGGTGTTGGAGGCACAGCTCCATATTCAATACAGAGAAATATAAAAGGACATTGTATAATAAAACTTTTGAGCTAATTTGTTTTTAATAAATCAACTTAACTTTGGACTGATACAACCAACATCAACTTGGGTGATAACTCCCCCTATATGTAAATAGCGATCAAATTTATAATACATTTCCCCCCTCATCCAACTCCAAGAGGACTGGAACACATTCTGGATTATCTATTTCTCTTGTTAAGTGTATCCAGTCCACGGATCATCCATTACTTATGGGATATTCTCCTTCCCAACAGGAAGTTGCAAGAGGATCACCCACAGCAGAGCTGCTATATAGCTCCTCCCCTAACTGTCATATCCAGTCATTCTCTTGCAAGCCTCAACCAAGATGGAGGTCGTAAGAGGACTGTGGTGTTTTATATTCTTCAATCAAAAGTTTGTTATTTTTAAATGGTGCCGGAGTGTACTGTTTATCTCAGGCAGTATTTAGAAGAAGAATCTGCCTGCGTTTTCTATGATCTTAGCAGAAGTAACTAAGATCCATGGCTGTTCTCACATATTCTGAGGAGTGAGGTAACTTCAGAGAGGGAATGGCGTGCAGGTTTTCCTGCAATAAGGTATGTGCAGTTAATATTTTTCTAGGGATGGAATTTGCTAGAAAATGCTGCTGATACCGAACTAATGTAAGTAAAGCCTTAAATGCAGTGAGAGCTACTGGTATCATGCTTATTAATAGAGATGCATACTCTTATAAAAATGTAATATAAAACGTTTGCTGGCATGTTTAATCGTTTTTATATGTATTTGGTGATAAAACTTATTGGGGCCTAGTTTTTTTCCACATGGCTGGCTTGAATTTTGCCTAGTAACAGTTTTCCTTAGGCTTTCCACTGTTGTATTATGAGTGGGAGGGGCCTTTTTTAATGCTTTCTGTGCAGCTAAAAATACTGACAGAGACATTCAGTTTCCCTCTGCATGATCCAGGACATCTCTGGAGGGCTCAAAAGGCTTCAAAGTCGTTTTTGAGGGAGGTAAAAAGCCACAGTAGAGCTGTGGCAGTTGTTGTGACTGTTTTTAAAAAAAAAAAAAAAAAAAAAAAAACGTTTTTGTCTTTTATTATTCCAGTTTGAGTATTAAAGGGTTAATCATCCATTTGCAAGTGGGTGCAATGCTCTGCTAACTTGTTACATACACTGTAAAAATTTCGTTAGTGTAACTGCCTTTTTTCACTGTTATTTCAAATTTTGACAAAATTTGTGTTTCTTAAAGGTGCAGTAACGTTTTTTATATTGCTTGTAAACTTGTTTTCCAAGCTTGCTAGTCTAATTGCTAGTCTGTTTAAACATGTCTGACACAGAGGAAACTACTTGTTCATTAAGTTTGAAAGCCATGGTGGAGCCCCATAGGAGAATGTGTACTAAATGTATTGATTTCACCTTAAACAGTAAACAAGATCAGTCTTTATCTATAAAAGAATTATCACCAGAGGGTTCTGTCGAGGGGGAAGTTATGCCGACTAACTCTCCCCACGTGTCAGACCCTTCGCCTCCCGCTCAGGGGACGCACGCTAATATGGCGCCAATTACATCAGGGACGCCCATAGCGATTACCTTGCAGGACATGGCTGCAATCATGAATAATACCCTGTCAGAGGTATTATCTAGATTGCCTGAATTAAGAGGCAAGCGCGATAGCTCTGGGGTTAGGAGAGATACAGAGCGTGCAAATGCTGTTAGAGCCATGTCTGATATTGCGTCACAGTATGCAGAACATGAGGACGGAGAGCTTCAGTCTGTGGGTGACATCTCTGACTCGGGGAAACCTGATTCAGAGATTTCTAATTTTAAATTTAAGCTTGAGAACCTCCGTGTATTGCTTGGGGAGGTATTAGCTGCTCTGAATGACTGTAACACAGTTGCAATTCCAGAGAAATTGTGTAGGCTGGATAGATACTATGCGGTGCCGGTGTTTACTGACGTTTTTCCTATACCTAAAAGGCTTACAGAAATTATTAGCAAGGAGTGGGATAGACCCGGTGTGCCCTTTTCCCCACCTCCTATATGTAGAAAAATGTTTCCAATAGACGCCACTACACGGGACTTATGGCGGGAGCAGTTTCTACTTTAGCAAAGCGTACCACTATCCCGGTTCAGGACAGTTGTGCTTTTTCAGATCAAATGGATAAAAAATTGGAGGGTTACCTTAAGAAAATGTTTATTCAACAAGGTTTTATTTTACAGCCCCTTGCATGCATTGCGCCTGTCACTGCTGCGGCGGCATTCTGGTTTGAGGCCCTGGAAGAGGCCATCCAGACAGCTCCATTGAATGAAATTATTGACAAGCTTAGAACGCTTAAGCTAGCTAACTCATTTGTTTCTGATGCCATTGTTCATTTGACTAAACTAACGGCTAAGAATTCCGGATTCGCCATCCAGGCGCGTAGGGCGCTATGGCTTAAATCCTGGTCAGCTGACGTGACTTCAAAGTCTAAATTACTCAATATTCCTTTCAAGGGGCAGACCTTATTCGGGCCTGGCTTGAAGGAAATTATTGCTGACATTACTGGAGGCAAGGGTCATACCCTTCCTCAGGACAGGGCCAAATCAAAGGCCAAACAGTCTAATTTTCGTGCCTTTCGAAATTTCAATGCAGGAGCAGCATCAACTTCCTCCGCTTCAAAACAAGAGGGAACTGTTGCTCATTCCAGACAGGCCTGGAAACCTAACCAGTCCTGGAACAAGGGCAAGCAGGCCAGAAAGCCTGCTGCTGCCCCCAAGACAGCATGAAGGAACGGCCCCCTATCCGGAAACGGATCTAGTGGGGGGCAGACTTTCTCTCTTCACCCAGGCGTGGGCAAGAGATGTTCAGGATCCCTGGGCGTTGGAGATCATATCTCAGGGATATCTTCTGGACTTCAAAGCTTCTCCTCCACAAGGGAGATTTCATCTTTCAAGGTTATCAGAAAACCAGATAAAGAAAGAGGCATTCCTAAGCTGTGTGCAAGACCTCCTAGTAGTGGGAGTGATCCATCCAGTTCCGCAGACGGAACAAGGACAGGGAATTTATTCAAATCTGTTTGTGGTTCCCAAGAAAGAGGGAACCTTCAGACCAATCTTGGATCTAAAGATCTTAAACAAATTCCTCAGAGTTCCATCATTCAAAATGGAAACTATTCGGACCATCCTACCCATGATCCAAGAGGGTCAGTACATGACCACAGTGGACTTAAAGGATGCCTACCTTCACATACGGATTCACAAAGATCATCATCGGTTCCTAAGGTTTGCCTTTCTAGACAGGCATTACCAATTTGTAGCTCTTCCCTTCGGGTTGGCCACTGCCCCGAGAATTTTTACAAAGGTTCTGGGCTCACTTCTGGCAGTTCTAAGACCGCGAGGCATAGCGGTGGCTCCGTATGTAGACGACATCCTGATACAGGCGTCAAGCTTTCAAATTGCCAAGTCTCATACAGAGATAGTTCTGGCATTACTGAGGTCGCATGGGTGGAAAGTGAACGTGGAAAAGAGTTCTCTATCACCACTCACAAGAGTCTCCTTCCTAGGGACTCTTATAGATTCTGTAGAGATGAAAATTTACCTGACGGAGTCCAGGTTATCAAAACTTCTAAATGCTTGCCGTGTCCTTCATTCCATTCCACGCCCGTCAGTGGCTCAGTGCATGGAAGTAATCGGCTTAATGGTAGCGGCAATGGACATAGTGCCATTTGCGCGCCTGCATCTCAGACCGCTGCAATTATGCATGCTAAGTCAGTGGAATGGGGATTACTCAGATTTGTCCCCTCTACTAAATCTGGATCAAGAGACCAGAGATTCTTTAAGAGCAATATTCAATGCTCTTCTAGCTTGGCCTCAGTTAGCAACACTGAGGTTCATCAGATTTCAGTCGGACAACATCACGACTGTGGCTTACATCAACCATCAAGGGGGAACCAGGAGTTCCCTAGCGATGTTAGAAGTCTCAAAGATAATTCGCTGGGCAGAGTCTCACTCTTGCCACCTGTCAGCAATCCACATCCCAGGCATAGAGAACTGGGAGGCGGATTTTCTAAGTCGTCAGACTTTTCATCCGGGGGAGTGGGAACTCCATCCGGAGGTGTTTGCTCAACTGGTCCATCGTTGGGGCAAACCAGAACTGGATCTCATGGCGTCTCGCCAGAACGCCAAGCTTCCTTGTTACGGATCCAGGTCCAGGGACCGGGAGCAACGCTGATAGATGCTCTAGCAGCTCCTTGGTTCTTCAACCTGGCCTATGTGTTTCCACTGTTTCCTCTGCTCCTTTGACTGATTGCCAAAATCAAACAGGAGAGAGCATCAGTGATTCTGATAGCGCCTGCGTGGCCACGCAGGACCTGGTTTGCAGACCTAGTGGACATGTCATCTCTTCCGCCATGGACTCTGCCTCTGAGGTAGGACCTTCTAATACAAGGTCCTTTCAATCATCCAAATCTAATTTCTCTGAGACTGACTGCATGGAGATTGAACGCTTGATTCTATCAAGGCGTGGCTTCTCCGAGTCAGTCATTGATACCTTAATACAGGCTCGGAAGCCTGTCACCAGGAAAATCTACCATAAGATATGGCGTAGATATCTTCATTGGTGTGAATCCAAGAGTTACTCATGGAGTAAGGTTAGGATTCCTAGGATATTGTCCTTTCTCCAAGAGGGTTTGGACAAAGGCTTATCAGCTAGTTCTTTAAAAGGACAGATCTCTGCTCTGTCTATTCTTTTGCACAAGCGTCTGGCAGAGGTTCCAGACGTCCAGGCATTTTGTCCGGCTTTGGTTAGGATTAAGCCTGTGTTTAAAACTGTTGCTCCCCCGTGGAGCTTAAACTTGGTACCCTTCCTCAGGACAGGGCCAAATCAAAGGCCAAACAGTCTAATTTCTCCAACATAGGTGTGTCCGGTCCACGGCGTCATCCTTACTTGTGGGATATTCTCTTCCCCAACAGGAAATGGCAAAGAGCCCAGCAAAGCTGGTCACATGATCCCTCCTAGGCTCCGCCTTCCCCAGTCATTCTCTTTGCCGTTGTACAGGCAACATCTCCACGGAGATGGCTTAGAGTTTTTTGGTGTTTAAATGTAGTTTTTATTCTTCAATCAAGAGTTTGTTATTTTAAAATAGTGCTGGTATGTACTATTTACTCTGAAACAGAAAAGAGATGAAGATTTCTGTTTGTAAGAGGAAAATGATTTTAGCAACCGTTACTAAAATCGATGGCTGTTTCCACACAGGACTGTTGAGAGGAATTAACTTCAGTTGGGGGAAACAGTGAGCAGACTTTTGCTGCTTGAGGTATGACACATTTCTAACAAGACTTGGTAATGCTGGAAGCTGTCATTTTCCCTATGGGATCCGGTAAGCCATTTTTATTAAATAAGAATAAAGGGCTTCACAAGGGCTTTAAAGACTGGTAGACATTTTTCTGGGCTAAAACGATTGATATATATGCATTTTTAATACTTCATAGTTTTGAGGAGTTATTTTATTCTTGGGAATCATGTAAAATAACCGTCAGGCACTGTATGGGACACCTTTTTCACTGGGGGCCTTCTCTAATCATAGGCAGAGCCTCATTTTCGCGCCTCTATTGCGCAGTTGTTTTTGGGAAGCAAGACATGCAGATGCATGTGTGAGGAGCTCAGATACATAGAAAAAGCTTACTGAAGGCGTTATTTGGTATCGTATTCCCCTTTGGGCTTGGTTGGGTCTCAGCAAAGCAGATACCAGGGACTGTATAGGGGTTAAATATAAAAACGGCTCCGGTTCCGTTATTTTAAGAGTTAAAGCTTTCAAATTTGGTGTGCAATACTTTTAAGGCTTTAAGACACTGTGGTGAAATTTTGGTGAATTTTGAACAATTCCTTCATACTTTTTCACATTTTCAGTAATAAAGTGTGTTCAGTTTAAAATTTAAAGTGACAGTAACGGTTTTATTTTAAAACGTTTTTTGTACTTTGTTATCAAGTTTATGCCTGTTTAACATGTCTGAACTATCAGATAGACTATGTTCTGTATGTGGGGAAGCCAAGGTTCCTTCTCATTTAAATAGATGTGATTTATGTGACACAAAATTTAGAGAAAATGATGCCCAAGATGATTCCTCAAGTGAGGGGAGTAAGCATGGTACTGCATCATCCCCTCCTTCGTCTACGCCTGTCTTGCCCACACAGGAGGCCCCTAGTACATCTAGTGCGCCAATACTCCTTACTATGCAACAATTAACGGCTGTAATGGATAATTCTATCAAAAACATTTTAGCCAAAATGCCCACTTATCAGCGAAAGCGCAACTGCTCTGTTTTAGAAAATACTGAAGAGCATGAGGACGCTGATGATATTGGTTCTGAAGTGCCCCTACACCAGTCTGAGGGGGCCAGGGAGGTTTTGTCTGAGGGAGAAATTTCAGATTCAGGGAAAATTTCTCAACAAGCTGAACCTGATGTGATTACATTCAAATTTAAATTGGAACATCTCCGCGCTCTGCTTAAGGAGGTGTTATCTACTCTGGATGATTGTGAGAATTTGGTCATTCCAGAGAAATTATGTAAGATGGACAAGTTCCTAGAGGTCCCGGGGCCCCCCGAAGCTTTTCCTATACCCAAGCGGGTGGCGGACATTGTAAACAAAGAATGGGAAAGGCCCGGCATACCTTTTGTCCCTCCCCCTATATTTAAGAAATTGTTTTCTATGGTCGACCCCAGAAAGGACTTATGGCAGACAGTCCCCAAGGTCGAGGGGGCGGTTTCTACTCTAAACAAACGCACTACTATCCCTATAGAAGATAGTTGTGCTTTCAAAGATCCTATGGATAAAAAATTAGAGGGTTTGCTTAAAAAGATGTTTGTTCAGCAAGGTTACCTTCTACAACCAATTTCATGCATGGTTCCTGTCACTACAGCAGCGTGTTTCTGGTTCGATGAACTAGAAAAGTCGCTCAATAAAGATTCTTCTTATGAGGAGATTATGGACAGAATTCATGCTCTCAAATTGGCTAACTCTTTTACTTTAGACGCCACTTTGCAATTGGCTAGATTAGCGGCGAAAAATTCAGGGTTTGCTATTGTGGCGCGCAGAGCGCTTTGGCTAAAATCTTGGTCAGCGGATGCGTCTTCCAAGAACAAATTGCTTAACATACCTTTCAAGGGGAAAACGCTGTTTGGCCCTGACTTGAAAGAGATTATTTCTGATATCACTGGGGGTAAGGGCCACGCCCTTCCTCAGGATAGGTCTTTCAAGGCTAAAAATAAACCAAATTTTCGTCCCTTTCGCAGAAACGGACCAGCCCCAAGTGCTACATCCTCTAAGCAAGAGGGTAATACTTCTCAAGCCAAGCCAGCCTGGAGGCCAATGCAAGGCTGGAACAAAGGTAAGCAGGCCAAGAAACCTGCCACTGCTACCAAGACAGCATGAGATGTTGGCCCCCGATCCGGGACCGGATCTGGTGGGGGGCAGACTTTCTCTCTTCGCTCAGGCTTGGGGAAGAGATGTTCTGGATCCTTGGGCGCTAGAAATAGTCTCCCAAGGTTATCTTCTGGAATTCAAGGGGCTTCCCCCAAGGGGGAGGTTCCACAGGTCTCAATTGTCTTCAGACCACATAAAAAGACAGGCATTCTTACATTGTGTAGAAGACCTGTTAAAAATGGGAGTGATTCATCCTGTTCCATTAGGAGAACAAGGGATGGGATTCTACTCCAATCTGTTCATAGTTCCCAAAAAAGAGGGAACATTCAGACCAATCTTAGATCTCAAGATCCTAAACAAGTTTCTCAAGGTTCCATCGTTCAAAATGGAAACCATTCGGACAATTCTTCCTTCCATCCAGGAAGGTCAATTCATGACCACGGTGGATTTAAAGGATGCGTATCTACATATTCCTATCCACAAGGAACATCATCGGTTCCTAAGGTTCGCCTTTCTGGACAAGCATTACCAGTTTGTGGCACTTCCATTCGGATTAGCCACTGCTCCAAGAATTTTCACAAAGGTACTAGGGTCCCTTCTAGCGGTGCTACGACCAAGGGGCATTGCAGTAGTACCTTACTTGGACGACATACTGATTCAAGCGTCGTCCCTACCACAAGCAAAGGCTCATACGGACATTGTCCTGGCCTTTCTCAGATCTCACGGGTGGAAAGTGAACGTAGAAAAAAGTTCTCTATCTCCGTCAACAAGAGTTCCCTTCTTGGGAACAATAATAGACTCCTTAGAAATGAGGATTTTTCTGACAGAGGCCAGAAAATCAAAACTTCTAAGCTCTTGTCAAGTTCTTCATTCTGTTCCTCTTCCTTCCATAGCGCAGTGCATGGAAGTAATAGGTTTGATGGTCGCGGCAATGGACATAGTTCCTTTTGCGCGAATTCATCTGAGACCATTACAACTGTGCATGCTCAGTCAGTGGAATGGGGATAATACAGACTTGTCTCCGACGATACAAGTAGATCAGAGGACCAGAGATTCACTCCGTTGGTGGCTGACCCTGGACAACCTGTCACAGGGGATGAGCTTCCGCAGACCAGAGTGGGTCATTGTCACGACCGACGCCAGTCTGGTGGGCTGGGGCGCGGTCTGGGAACTCCTGAAAGCTCAGGGTCTTTGGTCTCGGGAAGAATCTCTTCTCCCGATAAATATTCTGGAACTGAGAGCGATATTCAATGCTCTCAAGGCTTGGCCTCAGCTAGCAAAGGCCAAATTCATACGGTTTCAATCAGACAACATGACGACTGTTGCGTATATCAACCATCAAGGGGGAACAAGGAGTTCCCTGGCGATGGAAGAAGTGACCAAAATCATTCAATGGGCGGAGACTCACTCCTGCCACTTGTCTGCAATCCACATCCCAGGAGTGGAAAATTGGGAAGCGGATTTTCTGAGTCGTCAGACATTTCATCCGGGGGAGTGGGAACTCCATCCGGAAATCTTTGCCCAAATTACTCAATTGTGGGGCATTCCAGACATGGATCTGATGGCCTCTCGTCAGAACTTCAAGGTTCCTTGCTACGGGTCCAGATCCAGGGATCCCAAGGCGACTCTAGTAGATGCACTAGTAGCACCTTGGACCTTCAACCTAGCTTATGTATTCCCACCGTTTCCTCTCATCCCCAGGCTGGTAGCCAGGATCAATCAGGAGAGGGCATCGGTGATCTTGATAGCTCCTGCGTGGCCACGCAGGACTTGGTATGCAGACCTGGTGAATATGTCATCGGCTCCACCAAGCTACCTTTGAGACGGGACCTTCTTGTTCAAGGTCCGTTCGAACATCCGAATCTGGCCTCACTCCAACTGACTGCTTGGAGATTGAACGCTTGATTTTATCAAAGCGAGGGTTCTCAGATTCTGTCATTGATACTCTTGTTCAGGCCAGAAAGCCTGTAACTAGAAAAATCTACCATAAAATATGGAAAAAATATATCTGTTGGTGTGAATCTAAAGGATTCCCATGGAACAAGATAAAAATTCCTAAGATTCTATCCTTTCTTCAAGATGGTTTGGAGAAAGGATTATCTGCAAGTTCTTTGAAGGGACAGATTTCTGCTTTATCTGTTTTACTTCACAAAAAGCTGGCGGCTGTGCCAGATGTTCAAGCTGTTGTTCAGGCTCTGGTTAGAATCAAGCCTGTTTACAAACCTTTGACTCCTCCTTGGAGTCTCAATTTAGTTCTTTCAGTTCTTCAGGGAGTTCCGTTTGAACCCTTACATTCCGTAGATATTAAGTTATTATCTTGGAAAGTTTTGTTTTTGGTTGCAATTTCTTCTGCTAGAAGAGTTTCAGAGTTATCTGCTCTGCAGTGTTCTCCTCCTTATCTGGTGTTCCATGCAGATAAGGTGGTTTTGCATACTAAACCTGGTTTTCTTCCGAAAGTTGTTTCTAACAAAAACATTAACCAGGAGATAGTCGTGCCTTCTTTGTGTCCGAATCCAGTTTCAAAGAAGGAACGTTTGTTGCACAATTTGGATGTAGTTCGTGCTCTAAAATTCTATTTAGATGCTACAAAGGATTTCAGACAAACATCTTCCTTGTTTGTTGTTTATTCTGGTAAAAGGAGAGGTCAAAAAGCAACTTCTACCTCTCTCTCTTTTTGGCTTAAAAGCATCATCAGATTGGCTTACGAGACTGCCGGACGGCAGCCTCCTGAAAGAATCACAGCTCATTCCACTAGGGCCGTGGCTTCCACATGGGCCTTCAAGAACGAGGCTTCTGTTGATCAGATATGTAAGGCAGCGACTTGGTCTTCACTGCACACTTTTACAAAATTTTACAAATTTGATACTTTTGCTTCTTCTGAGGCTATTTTTGGGAGAAAGGTTTTGCAAGCCGTGGTGCCTTCCATCTAGATGACCTGATTTGCTCCCTCCCATCATCCGTGTCCTAAAGCTTTGGTATTGGTTCCCACAAGTAAGGATGACGCCGTGGACCGGACACACCTATGTTGGAGAAAACAGAATTTATGTTTACCTGATAAATTACTTTCTCCAACGGTGTGTCCAGTCCACGGCCCGCCCTGGTTTTTTAATCAGGTCTGATAATTTATTTTCTTTAACTACAGTCACCACGGTATCATATGATTTCTCCTATGCAAATATTCCTCCTTTACGTCGGTCGAATGACTGGGGAAGGCGGAGCCTAGGAGGGATCATGTGACCAGCTTTGCTGGGCTCTTTGCCATTTCCTGTTGGGGAAGAGAATATCCCACAAGTAAGGATGACGCCGTGGACCGGACACACCGTTGGAGAAAGTAATTTATCAGGTAAACATAAATTCTGTTTTTCGTGCCTTTCGAAATTTCAAGGCAGGAGCAGCATCAACTTCCTCCGCTTCAAAACAAGAGGGAACTGTTGCTCATTCCAGACAGGCCTGGAAACCTAACCAGTCCTGGAACAAGGGCAAGCAGGCCAGAAAGCCTGCTGCTGCCCCCAAGACAGCATGAAGGAACGGCCCCCTATCCGGAAACGGATCTAGTGCGGGGCAGACTTTCTCTCTTCGCCCAGGCGTGGGCAAGAGATGTTCAGGATCCCTGGGCGTTGGAGATCATATCTCAGGGATATCTTCTGGACTTCAAAGCTTCTCCTCCACAAGGGAGATTTCATCTTTCAAGGTTATCAGCAAACCAGATAAAGAAAGAGGCATTCCTAAGCTGTGTGCAAGACCTCCTAGTAATGGGAGTGATCCATCCAGTTCCGCAGACGGAACAAAGACAGGGATTTTATTCAAATCTGTTTGTGGTTCCCAAGAAAGAGGGAACCTTCAGACCAATCTTGGATCTAAAGATCTTAAACAAATTCCTCAGAGTTCCATCATTCAAAATGGAAACTATTCGGACCATCCTACCCATGATCCAAGAGGGTCAGTACATGACCACAGTGTACTTAAAGGATGCCTACCTTCACATACCGATTCACAAAGATCATCATCGGTTCCTAAGGTTTGCCTTTCTAGATAGGCATTACCAATTTGTAGCTCTTCCCTTCGGGTTGGCCACTGCCCCGAGAATTTTTACAAAGGTTCTGGGCTCACTTCTGGCGGTTCTAAGACCGCGAGGCATAGCGGTGGCTCCGTATCTAGACGACATCCTGATACAGGCGTCAAGCTTTCAAATTGCCAAGTCTCATACAGAGATAGTTCTGGCATTTCTGAGGTCGCATGGGTGGAAAGTGAACGTGGAAAAGAGTTCTCTATCACCACTCACAAGTCTCCTTCCTAGGGACTCTTATAGATTCTGTAGAGATGAAAATTTACCTGACGGAGTCCAGGTTATCAAAACTTCTAAATGCTTGCCATGTCCTTCATTCCATTCCACGCCCGTCAGTGGCTCAGTGCATGGAAGTAATCGGCTTAATGGTAGCGGCAATGGACATAGTGCCATTTGCGCGCCTGCATCTCAGACCGCTGCAATTATGGATGCTAAGTCAGTGGAATGGGGATTACTCAGATTTGTCCCCTCTACTAAATCTGGATCAAGAGACCAGAGATTCTTTAAGAGCAATATTCAATGCTCTTCTAGCTTGGCCTCAGTTAGCAACACTGAGGTTCATCAGATTTCAGTCGGATAACATCACGACTGTGGCTTACATCAACCATCAAGGGGGAACCAGGAGTTCCCTAGCGATGTTAGAAGTCTCAAAGATAATTCGCTGGGCAGAGTCTCACTCTTGCCACCTGTCAGCAATCCACATCCCAGGCTTAGAGAACTGGGAGGCGGATTTTCTAAGTCGTCAGATTTTTCATCTGGGGGAGTGGGAACTCCATCCGGAGGTGTTTGCTCAACTGGTCCATCGTTGGGGCAAACCAGAACTGGATCTCATGGCGTCTCGCCAGAACGCCAAGCTTCCTTGTTACGGATCCAGGTCCAGGGACCCGGGAGCAACGCTGATAGATGCTCTAGCAGCTCCTTGGTTCTTCAACCTGGCCTATGTGTTTCCACCGTTTCCTCTGCTCCCTCGACTGATTGCCAAAATCAAACAGGAGAGAGCATCAGTGATTCTGATAGCGCCTGCGTGGCCACGCAGGACCTGGTATGCAGACCTAGTGGACATGTCATCTCTTCCACCATGGACTCTGCCTCTGAGGCAGGACCTTCTAATACAAGGTCCTTTCAATCATCCAAATCTAATTTCTCTGAGACTGACTGCATGGAGATTGAACGCTTGATTCTATCAAGGCGTGGCTTCTCCGAGTCAGTCATTGATACCTTAATACAGGCTCGGAAGCCTGTCACCAGGAGAATCTACCATAAGATATGGCGTAGATATCTTCATTGGTGTGAATCCAAGAGTTACTCATGGAGTAAGGTTAGGATTCCTAGGATATTGTCCTTTCTCCAAGAGGGTTTGGACAAAGGCTCATCAGCTAGTTCTTTAAAAGGACAGATCTCTGCTCTGTCTATTCTTTTGCACAAGCGTCTGGCAGAAGTTCCAGACGTCCAGGCATTTTGTCAGGCTTTGGTTAGGATTAAGCCTGTGTTTAAAACTGTTGCTCCCCCGTGGAGCTTAAACTTGGTTCTTAAAGTTCTTCAGGGAGTTCCGTTTGAACCCCTTCATTCCATTGATATTAAACTTTTATCTTGGAAAGTTCTGTTTTTGATGGCTATTTCCTCGGCTCGAAGAGTCTCTGAGTTATCTGCCTTACATTGTGATTCTCCTTATCTGATTTTTCATTCAGACAAGGTAGTTCTGCGTACCAAACCTGGGTTTTTACCTAAGGTGGTTTCTAACAGGAATATCAATCAAGAGATTGTTGTTCCATCATTGTGTCCTAATCCTTCTTCAAAGAAGGAACGTCTTTTGCATAATCTGGACGTAGTCCGTGCCTTGAAGTTTTACTTACAGGCTACTAAAGATTTTCGTCAAACATCTGCCCTGTTTGTCGTTTACTCTGGACAAAGGAGAGGTCAAAAAACTTCGACAACCTCTCTCTCCTTTTGGCTTCGGAGCATAATACGCTTAGCCTATGAAACTGCTGGACAGCAGCCCCCTGAAAGGATTACAGCTCATTCTACTAGAGCTGTGGCTTCCACCTGGGCCTTTAAAAATGAGGCCTCTGTTGAACAGATTTGCAAGGCTGCGACTTGGTCTTCGCTTCACACCTTTTCAAAATTTTACAAATTTGACACTTTTGCTTCTTCGGAGGCTGTTTTTGGGAGGAAGGTTCTACAGGCAGTGGTTCCTTCCGTTTAAGTTCCTGCCTTGTCCCTCCCATCATCCGTGTACTTTAGCTTTGGTATTGGTATCCCACAAGTAATGGATGATCCGTGGACTGGATACACTTAACAAGAGAAAACATAATTTATGCTTACCTGATAAATTTATTTCTCTTGTAGTGTATCCAGTCCACGGCCCGCCCTGTCCTTTTAAGGCAGGTCTAAATTTTAATTAAACTACAGTCACCACTGCACCCTATGGTTTCTCCTTTCTCGTCTTGTTTCGGTCGAATGACTGGATATGGCAGTGAGGGGAGGAGCTATATAGCAGCTCTGCTGTGGGTGATCCTCTTGCAACTTCCTGTTGGGAAGGAGAATATCCCACAAGTAATGGATGATCCATGGACTGGATACATTACAAGAGAAATAAATTTATCAGGTAAGCATAAATTATGTTTTTCATAGCAGGGAAAGTCCTGTCCTACGCAACACGTGATCGGGTGCGGTCTTTTCATTTTCCTACAATCCTGCTGCGGACATCACTCCTAAGGAGAGCGTTTTCACTGTTAGCTGTCTAGGTCTAGGAAGTGGTGAGTGCCCCAGCCATTAGGATTATAAAGGTGCCGTTTTTTTAATAAAAGCGTTACTTTTTTGTTTGTCCTTCTGTGGATATATCTTGCTATGGAGGTTTTTTTTTCTATGAGGATTTTTCTGACAGAAGTCAGGAAATCAACAATTCTGGATACCTGTCGAGCCCTTCAGTCCACTCCTCGGCCGTCAGTGGCTCAGTGCATGGAAGTAATCGGACTGATGGTTGCAGCAATGGACATCATCCCGTTTGCTCGGTTCCACCTCAGGCCTCTGCAGTTAAACATGCTCCGGCAGTGGAATGGGGATTATGCAGACTTGTCTCCTCGAATAACCCTGGAACAGGAGACGAGGGACTCACTTCAATGGTGGTTGTCTCTGGATCATCTATCCCAGGGAACCTGCTTTCGCAGACCTTCCTATAAACATCATGGAACTAAGATCGATCTTCAATTCTTTTCTGGCCTTGCCTCAGTTGGCTTCGGCCCAGTTTATCAGATTCCAGTCGGACAAGATAACGCCAGTGGCTTACATCAATCATCAGGGAGGAACGAGGAGTTCCTTAGCGATGACCGAGGTAGCAAAGATAATCCGGTGGGCGGAGGATCATTCTTGCAATCTGTCAGCGATCCACATCCCAGGGGTGGACAAATGGGAGGCGGACTTTCTGAGCAGGCAGACTTTTCATCCAGGAGAGTGGGAACTCCATCCTGAAGTGTTCTCCAACCTGATTCTCAAATGGGGTCAGCCGGAGTTAGATCTCATGGCATCTCATCAGAATGCCAAGCTCCCGAGATACGGGTCGAGGTCCAGGGATCCCCAGGCGAAACTGATAGGTGCTCTGGCGGTTCCTTGGTCCTTCAGCCTTGCATACCTATTTCCCCCGTTTGCGCTTCTTCCTCGGGTCATTGCTCGAATCAAGCAGGAGATTGCATCGGTGAAAATCTGGTGGACATGTCATCTCTGCCACCTTGGAGACTTCCGTTGTGGAAGGACCTTCTAATTCAAGGGCCCTTCCTTCACCCAAATCTAGTTTCTCTGAAGCTGACTGGTGGTAGATTGAATGCTTAATCTTATCCAAGCGGGGTATTTCTGATTCGGTCATAGAGACCATGAATCAGGCTCGTAAGCCTGTAACTAGAAAGATTTACCATAAGATATGGCGTAAATATCTCTATTGGTGTGAATCCAAGGGCTACTCATGGAGTAGAGTTAGGATTCCCAGAATTTTGTCTTTTCTCCAAGAAGGTTTGGAGAAGGGTTTATCGGCAAGTCCCCTAAAGGGTCAACTCTCTGCCTTATCTATTTTGTTACACAAATGTCTGGCAGATGTTCCAGATGTACAATCATTTTGTCAGGCATTGGTTAGGTTCAAGCCTGTGTTCAAACCAGTTACTCCTCCATGGAGTCTGAATTTAGTTCTCAAAGTTCTTCAAGGGGCTTCGTTTGAGCCTATGCATTCCTTAGATATTACGTTGTTATCTTGTAAAGTTTTATTTCTTGTTGCTATTTCTTCAGCTCGTAGAGTGTCTGAGCTCTCGGCATTGCAATACACTTCGCCTTACCTTATTTTCCATTCAGATAAGGTAGTTTTACGTACTAAACTAGGTTTTCTTCATACGGTTGTTTCCGATAGGAACATTATTAAGGAGATTGTGGTTCCTTCCTTGTGTCCTAATCCTTCTCAGAAAGAACGTCTTCTACAAAATTTGGACGTTGTTCCGTGCTTTAAAATTTTATTTACAAGCAACTAAGGACTTTCGTCAGTCCTCTTCTTTGTTTGTAATTTTCTCTGGAAAACGTAAGGGTCAGAAAGCTACGGCTACCTCTCTCTTCTTTTTGGCTGAAGAGTATCATCCGTTTTGCATATGAGACTGCTGGACAGCCTTCTCCTGAGGGAGTTACGGCTCATTCCACGCGGGCTGTTGCTTCCTCATAGACATTCAAAAATGAAGCTTCTGTGGAACAGATTTACAAGGCTGCAACTTGGTCCTCTCTTCACACTTTTTCAAAATTCTATAAATTTGATACTTTTACCTCGGCTGAGGCCGCTTTTGGGAGAAAGGTTCTTCAAGCAGTGGTGCCTTCCGTTTAGGTTCCCTTTCTTGTCCCTCCCTTATCATTTGTGTACTCTGGCTTGGGTATTGTTTCCCATAAGTAATGAAGATGATCCGTGGACTCATTGTGTCTTTAAAAAGAAAAGAAAATGTATGCTTACCTGATAAATTTGTTTCTTTTTAGACACGATGAGTCCACAGCCCGCCCTGTTCTTTTAAGACAGGTTGTTAATTATTGTAAACTTCAGACACCTCTGCACCTTGGCTTTTCCTTTCTCTTCCTAACTTCGGTTGAATGACTGGAGTGGGAGGGAAGGGAGGAGCTATTTAACAGCTCTGCTGTGGTGCTCTTTGCCTCCTCCTGCTGACCAGGAGGTGAATATCCCATAAGTAATGAAGATGATCCATAGACTCATCGTGTCTAAAAAGAAACAAATTTATAAGTTAAGCATACATTTTCTTTTTTCGCCGTTTCCATTTTCCAACTTATCTGTTTAATGATCTTAAATTTAGAAATGATCTTGTAAAAAAAATTGGGAGGATTGTCTTTTCAATCAAGCACATATAGATAATCCTGAGTTGTTCTGGCAGACTGCCAAGGCAGTCTTGACTGGCGATATCACTTATTTCATGATCAATATGAAGAAAAGACAGGAAGAGAGAACAAGAAACCATAAATCATTTAGTTAACACATATAATCCTTTTTTCTTTAAAATTCCTACAAAGAAAATTGGGTTAAATATCTCAATGCTAAGAAAGATCGAGATACCTTACTCCATTCTACAATGCTGACTGAGTTAAAAATGCAGGCTAAACACTACAGATATGGGAATAAGACAGGTAAATTTTTGTCTAGGATATTTAAATATTCCTTTAGTTCTCAAGGCATTGAAGTGATTCAATCAAATGTTAATAGTTATAAAGACTCTTTAATCTTTCGATGAATATCCTGCAACTTCTTCAAGAGATTTGAATATTTAGTTCTTTCTCTGGTTATAAAGTAAATACATCAAAATCAGAAATTTTCTGGCTCAAGGAACAGCATCCTTCTATAGTATCTACACCATTTAAAGTTGCAACACATTCATTAACTTATCTTGGTATTAACATTTTGCGAGATCCATGTCTCTCTAAGGTCAAAGAAGATTTACACTATGGGCATAATTTGCAGCTAAACATCTCAGGAAGTGTTTCCATGTTTAAAATTATCGCTTTTCCTAGGATTCTTTATGTAATTCAAAACATTCCTATAATTCTTTAAAAAAAAGATAAAGGTAAAAGCCCTAGAATTGTCTTGAAAAGATTATTCCTTGGAAAAGAAAATGGCGGTTTGGCACTTCCTGATCTGGAATTATACAGCTTAATTTCTTTGGCGAGTTTTGTTGTAGGCTGGCTTGGTAATTCTAACTATTTTTTTCTAGTTAGAACTTGAAGAAAATGTATTATAGAAGAAAAAACACAGAGGCGCCAACATGGCCTAGTACCATCAAACAAGGGGATAATCAGTATGTAACTAGAGGTACTCACAAAAGAGCACCCAGTGGTGCTAATGGGGCAGACTGGAACTTTGTAGTGGTCCAGCTCACTGTAAGCAGGCAGACTGGGCACATGAACAGGAACTTTGTCACAGATGTATCACTGATGCCTATATAGAAATTATAAACAGAGCTACCATAGCCTAGTACAGTAAGAACTGGTAGAAGGATGATAAAAGGTAACACAATGTGTTATGCACCACCAGATGCAATATATAGATGAGCTAGGACCTCTCAGTCGCCAGTAGACTGCACTCTTGGCAAACAGAATCATCTCCAAACTCCACGAGACCAAAGTTAAGAATTCCAAAATGCAGCAAGTGTATCATAAAAACATATCTTTATTAAAAACAGAGCAACGCGTTTCTCAGCCTCTCAGGGGCTGTTTCCTCAGGCTATTCAATCTGAAACAGCCCCTGAGAGGCTGAGAAACGCGTTGCTCTGTTTTTAATAAAGATATGTTTTTATGATACACTTGCTGCATTTTGGAATACTTAACTTTGGTCTCGTGGAGTTTGGAGAGGATCCTGTTTGCCAAGAGCGCAGTCTACTTGGCTTTTCTTTTTTTTCTTTTTTGAGGTTTTAGCTATGTAATTGCTATGATTACGGCTGTTGCTGAAACATGTTAGCCATGAGGACACTGTATATGCCACTGACTGGTGGTTTCTGGAATTGTATGTAACTGTTTAAGCTGTTCAACTCCTTGAATAAAAGCTAAGTTTTATTACACCATTGGATGGACCGGTGCTCCTTGTTTTCTTTGAACTTTATCTAAGTGTTACCTTTTATCATCTTTCTACCAGTTCTTATTGTACTAGGCTATGGTAGCTCTCTTTTAAAATTTCTATATAGGCATTAGTGATACATCTGTGACAAAGTTCCTCTTCATGTGCCCAGTCTGCCTGCTTACAGTGAGCTGGACCACTACAAATTTCCAGTCTGCCCCATTAGCACCATTGGGTGCTCTTCTTTTGTGAGTATCTCTATTTACATACTGATTATCCACTTGTTTGATGAGAGGGGGTGCTGCCTTTGTTTTGGAATCCAAGGACTTTTTATTGTTTTTCTATTGTTTTTTATTTTCATTATCATTTTATGAATATTGGGTGATGTGTTGCACATGGGATTGTATATTTGCTTTTTTTTCTCATAGTGCTATATATTATTGTTCATAGTTAGGAAGCGCCCCCTATGGGATTTTTGCTTAGTTGCATTTTTCTCTTTTTTTAGAAAATGTATTATACCCATAATCACCTATAGCCATTCTTCACTGCAATCTTAAAACTATACCTAGATCAGTTAAACATTTAACCTCAATTTACAACTTACTGCTAGCCTGGCATATGATATGTGCAAAAATGGGTCTTAACTATGCAATTTCTAATTATTATATTACCACGTGGAACCCTGACTTTACTCCAGGAATCTATAGGAAAGTATTCCAAAAATGGGCCCGTCTGTAGATTTTAATTTAAATATAAAATGTTAAATCTTTTTCTGATCTGAAAGTACCTCTTAGATAATAATGATTTATTTGCCTATCTTCAGATAAGACACTATATCCTTAATATTACTACCCTACATGGGTGTAATTGGACTTGGGCAAAATTAAATTCCTGGATTAAATTAGTTCAGCATGTTTTTTTTCTCTATCTCTCCCTGGTATACATTGTTATTGGAACTTACAGGAGATCTTCATACTCACAACATAAAGTATTCTATTAATAAGGTATGTGAACCCACATTATCGGCTTCCTGGTGAGAATCACATCTTAAACTTTTGTACATGATCTACTACACTCCGCATAAGGGATATAAGTGGCACAATTTAGATTTCAATAAATGCCCTAAATGTCAATTACTAGGAGCGGACTTAATCCATATGCTGTGGGAATGCCCCAAGACAAAACAACTTTGGTTAAAGTTGGAATCCTAAAGTTATCTCCTTTTTCTAAGCGCAACATAGTCCTCCTCTCCCCCTGTAACATAGACTTGCTCAATAATAAACTTATTAATTCTTTCATATTGTGCAGAAGAAGCCTCATCTTCCAAAAGTGGAAAGATAAGGCAATACCTAAATTTACAGAAACAATGAATTATTGAACAGAGAGACATAGATAACAATTTAGAACCACATGTGCGGTCTTTTTTTGGAAAATTGACAATTTTTTTGGCTATATAAGAGAAAACTCAGATAGAAAGTACAATTTTTAGTTTTAACTTAACAGAGATATTATGATGCCATGAATTATTTATATTAACAATTCTACATGTTTGCCCATAATATTTTGTGTGTTCTTGTCTTCTTTTGCCTTCTGTACCCTGTCACTTTATAAATAAAAGAAAGGTTAAACATAGTTCTACCGACCTAGAGTCATCTAAATATTTGTCGGATTTAGCTACTATGTCCCAGCTATCCGAGGATGAGGTAACATCTTCAGAGGGTGAGCTTTCTGAGTCGGAGACTTCAGTTTCTAAACCTCCTTCAGCAGAGAAAACCTCCTTTAGCTTTAAAATTGAACATCTGCGTTTTTTTATTAAAGGAGGTTCTGTCTACGCTAGAGGTTCCAGAGGCTACACTCCCTGAGGAACCTAAGATCCCTAAATTAGACAGGGTTTATGAAGACAGGAAGGTCCCTCTAACTTTTCCTGTACCAGTTAAGATGGCGAACATTATTAGTAACGAATGGGAAAGAATAGGAACGTCTTTTTCCCCCTCGTCTACTTTTAAAAAAATATTCCCGGTCCCTGACTCTTAATTGGATTTGTGGCGCTCCATCCCTAAGATTGATGGCGCTATTTCTACGCTGGCTGAAGAAGATGTTTCAACATACAGGGTTTTTATTTCAACCAGCGGCAGCTGTAGCCGCGGTTGCTGGAGCTGCTACCTACTGGTGCAACACTCTGTCTGAGCTCATTGAGGTGGAAACTCCCCTTGAGGATATTCAGGAGAGAATTAAAGCTCTAAGAATTGCTAACTCCTTCATCTGTTACGCAAATATGCAGATTATTCGCCTAAATGCAAAGGCTTCTGGCTGGCTGGGCTCTCTAGTTGAAGTCTTAGTTTGCGGATATGGCTTGTAAATCAAAATCCAGACTCCTCTCTCTTCCTTTTAAGGGAAAGATTTTATTCGGTCCAGGGCTGCACTCTATTATTTCTACGCTTACCGGAGGGAAGGGTGCCTTCCTACCGCAGGATAAGAAAAATAGGCCTAAGGGACAGCAATCCTCATCCAAGTCCGAGCAACCCAAGAGTACTTGGAAGCCGGCTCAGTCCTGGAAGAAGTACAAACAGACTAAGAAGCCCGCCAAGAACAAATTGGCATGAAGGAGCGACCCCCGATCCGGGATCGGATCAAGTAGGGGGCAGACTGTCTCTTTTTTCAGAAGCTTGGTTCCAGGATGTACAGGATTCTTGGGTCCTGGAGGTTGTATCTCAAGGATTCCGGATAGGATTCAAATCTCATCTGCCCAGGGACAGATTCTTACTCTCCAGACTGTCTACAAGACCAGAGAAGAGGACTACCTTTTTAGGTTGCGTACGGGATCTCTCCTCTCTAGGAGTAATTGTCCCAGTACCTGATATCTTAGTACAGGCACCATCTTTGCATCTAGCGGAAGAACACTCAGAGTCCCTTCTCAGTGTTCTTTGATCACATGGATGGAAGATAAACTTGGAAAAGAGTTCTCTTACTACAAGTACCAGGGTGAATTTCCTGGGGACAATAATAGACCCCATATCCATGAGAATATTTCTCACAGATCAGAGACATTGGAAGCTAACTACTGCATGTTTTGCCCTCCAAGCCTCATTGAGACCCTCAGTGGCCCAGTGTATGGAGGTGATTGGACTCATGGTGTCCTGTATGGACATCACTCCCTTTGCCAGATTCCATCTCAGACCCTTACAACTATACATGCTGAGACAATGGAACGGCGACCATTCATATCTGTCTCAACAGATTGTGCTGGAACACCTGTTGAAAGACTCACTCTTTTGGTGGCTCTGTCCAGATCATCTGTCCCAAGGCAAGTGCTTCTTGAGACCGTCCTGGGAGATTGTGACTACGGACGCAAGTTTTTCCGGCTGGGGAGCCGTTTGGGGTGCCAAGAAGGCACAAGGGCTGTTGACTCAGGAGAAGTCCCCCCTTCCGATCAATATATTGAAACTCTGGGCAATCTTCAATGCCTTGAAGGCTTGGCCCCTTCTGGGTTTGTCCCAGTTTATCAGATTCCAATCAGACAATATAACCTTGGTTGCCTACATCACCCATCAGGGGGAACAAGAAGTCCCTTGGCTATGAGAGAAGTATCTCAGATACTAGAGCGAGCGGAGACTCACAGATGTACTCTGTCAGAGATCCACATTTCGGGTGTGGACAACTGGGAAGCAGACTTCCTCAGCAGGCAATCCTTTCACCAGGGGAATGGTCTCTCCACCCGAGGTGTTTGCAGAGATATGCAGCGAGTGGGGGATGCCGGAAATAGATCTTATTGGATACTGCCTCAATACCAAGCTTCCCAGGTACGGGTCGAGGTTGAGGGATCCTCAGACGGAACAGATAGATGCCCTTTCAGTACCATGGAGGTTCAGGCTCATATCTTTTTCCTCCATTACCACTTCTTCCTCGTGTGGTGGCTTACATCAAGCAGGAGCGAGCATCAGTGATTCTGATTGCTCCATCGTGGCCGGGAAGGACGTGGTTTGCAGAACTAGTATGGATGTCCTCATTTTCTCAGTGGAGGTTTCTTTGTCGCAGAGATCTTCTCTTAGCCTTAGCCAAGAGAGGGTTTTCTGAGAGTGTTATTGACACTCTGGTTCAATCTCGTCAGCCAGTTACTCGTATCTACCATAAAGTGTGGAGGACTTACTTGTACTGGTGTGAAGTTGGTGGCTTATCCTGGCATAAGGTTGCCAAAATGTTTTCTTTCTCTTGTTAAGTGTATCCAGTCCACGGATCATCCATTACTTATGGGATATTAACTCCTCCCCAACAGGAAGTGCAAGAGGATTCACCCAGCAGAGCTGCTATATAGCTCCTCCCCTAACTGCCATTACCAGTCATTCTCTTGCACCCAACGAATAGATAGGATGTGTGAGAGGACTGTGGTGATTATACTTAGTTTCATACCTTCAATCAAAAGTTTGTTATTTTATAATAGCACCGGAGTGTGTTATTCCTTCTCTGGTAGAATTTGAAGAAGAATCTACCTGAGTTTTTCTATGATTTTAGCCGGAGTAGTTAAGATCATATTGCTGTTTCTCGGCCATCTGAGGAGAGGTAAACTTCAGATCAGGGGACAGCGGGCAGATTAATCTGCAAAGAGGTATGTAGCAGCTTATTATTTTCTGACAATGGAATTGATGAGAAAATTCTGCCATACCGATATAATGTAAACTCAGCCTTAAATGCAGTAGCAGCAACTGGTATCAGGCTGTCATGTATGTATATTTTACACTTCAGTATTCTGGGGAATGGCACTTCACTGGAATTATACTGTATGCATAAAATTTTAGCCTAATTTGCAGGGACTAGCAACAGGCTTTTTAATAACACTCAATTTATTAATGTTAAACGTTTTTTGCTGGCATGTAAAATCGTTTAATTTTCTGAGGTACTGGGTGAAAAAATGTTTTGGGCACTATTTTTTTCCACTTGGCAGTCGTTTTATTTAATTTATGACAGTTTACTGATCTCTCTCACTGTTATGTGTGAGGGGGAGACATCAAAAAATTCAGTCCGAAGTTTATTGTCTTCCCTGCATGATCCGGTTCATCTCTACAGAACTCAGGGGTCTTCAAAACTTGTTTTGAGGGAGGTAATCACTCACAGCAGAGCTGTGAGATTGTAGTTGACTGTGATAAAAAAACAAAAAAAAACGTTTATTTCTGTATTTTTTTTTTTTTTTCTGCTATCAGGGTTAGTTATCCTTTGCTAATGGAGAGCAATCCTTTGCTAAAATTGTGTTTTTTTTACAAAGTTTTGATGCTATAACTTTTCAGTTTATTAATTTTCAACTGTCATAACTTTTTCTGTGCTTCTTATAGGCACAGTACGTTTTCATATTATAGTAAATTACTTGAAAAGTATTTCCAAGTTGCTAGTTTATTTGCTAGTGTGTTAAACATGTCTGATTCAGAGGAAGATATCTGTGCTATATGTGCTAAAGCCAAAGTGGAGCCCAATAGAAATTTATGTACTAACTGTATTGATGCTACTTTAAATAAAAGTCAATCTGTACAAATTGAACATATTTCACCAAACAACGAGGGGAGAGTTATGCCGACTAACTCGCCTCACGTGTCAGTACCTGCATCTCCCGCTCGGGAGGTGCGTGATATTGTAGCGCCGAGTACATCTGGGCGGCCATTACAAAGGATATGGCTACTGTTATGACTGAAGTTTTGGCTAAATTACCAGAACTAAGAGGTAAGCGTGATCACTCTGGGGTGAGAACAGAGTGCGCTGATAATATTAGGGCCATGTCAGACACTGCGCCACAATTTGCAGAACATGAGGACGGAGAGCTTCATTCTGCGGGTGACGGTTCTGATCCAAACAAACTGGATTCAGATATTTCAAATTTTAAATTTAAGCTGGAAAACCTCCGTGTATTACTAGGGGAGGTGTTAGCGGCTCTGAATGATTGTAACACAGTTGCAATACCAGAGAAAATGTGTAGGTTGGATAAATATTTTGCGGTACCGGCGAGTACTGACGTTTTTCCTATACCTAAGAGACTTACTGAAATTGTTACTAAGGAGTGGGATAGACCCGGTGTGCCGTTCTCACCCCCTCCGATATTTAGAAAGATGTTTCCAATAGACGCCACCACACGGGACTTATGGCAAACGGTCCCTAAGGTGGAGGGAGCAGTTTCTACTTTAGCTAAGCGTACCACTATCCCGGTGGAGGATAGCTGTGCCTTTTCAGATCCAATGGATAAAAAGTTAGAGGGTTACCTTAAGAAAATGTTTGTTCAACAAGGTTTTATATTGCAACCTCTTGCATGCATTGCGCCTGTCACGGCTGCAGCAGCATTTTGGTTTGAGTCTCTGGAAGAGACACTTGAATCAGCTCCATTAGATGAGATTACACACAGGCTTAAAGCCCTTAAGTTAGCTAACTCATTTATTTCAGATGCCGTAGTACATTTAACTAAACTTACGGCTAAGAATTCCGGATTCGCCATTCAGGCACGCAGAGCACTGTGGCTAAAATCCTGGTCAGCTGACGTTACTTCTAAATCTAAATTGCTTAATATACCTTTCAAAGGGCAGACCTTATTCGGGCCCGGGTTGAAAGAAATTATCGCTAACATTACAGGAGGTAAAGGCCATGCCCTGCCTCAAGACAGAGCCAAACCTAAGGCTAGACAGTCTAATTTTCGTTCCTTTCGTAATTTCAAAGCAGGAGCAGCATCAACTTCCTCTGCACCAAAACAGGAAGGAGCTGTTGCTCGCTACAGACAAGGCTGGAGACCTAACCAGTCCTGGAACAAGGGCAAGCAGGCCAGGAAACCTGCTGCTGCCCCTAAGACAGCATGAATCGAGGGCCCCCGATCCGGGAACGGATCTAGTGGGGGGCAGACTTTCTCTCTTCGCCCAGGCTTGGGCAAGAGATGTCCAGGATCCCTGGGCGTTAGAGATCATATCTCAGGGATACCTTTTAGACTTCAAATTCTCTCAAGGACAAGGGTTTTACTCAAATCTGTTTGTGGTTCCCAAAAAAGAGGGAACTTTCAGGCCAATCTTGGATTTAAAGATCCTAAACAAATTCCTAAGAGTTCCATCGTTCAAAATGGAAACTATTCGGACAATTTTACCCATGATCCAAAAGGGTCAGTACATGACCACAGTGGATTTAAAGGATGCTTACCTTCACATACCGATTCACAAAGATCATTACCGGTATCTAAGGTTTGCCTTTCTAGACAGGCATTACCAGTTTGTAGCTCTTCCATTCGGATTGGCTACGGCTCCGAGAATCTTCACAAAGGTTCTGGGTGCTCTTCTGTCGGTACTAAGACCACGAGGAATTGCGGTAGCTCCGTACCTAGACGACATTCTGATACAAGCTTCAAGCTTTCAAACTGCCAAGTCTCATACAGAGTTAGTACTGGCATTTCTAAGGTCGCATGGATGGAAGGTGAACGAAAAGAAGAGTTTTCTCTTTCCACTCACAAGAGTTCCCTTCTTGGGGACTCTTATAGATTCTGTAGAAATGAAGATTTACCTGACAGAAGACAGGTTAACAAAGCTTCAAAATGCATGCCGTGTCCTTCATTCCATTCAACACCCGTCAGTAGCTCAATGCATGGAGGTGATCGGCTTAATGGTAGCAGCAATGGACATAGTACCCTTTGCACGCCTACATCTCAGACCGCTGCAATTGTGCATGCTAAGTCAGTGGAATATGGATTACTCAGACTTGTCCCCTACTCTGAATCTGGATCAAGAGACCAGAAATTCTCTTCTATGGTGGCTTTCTCGGCCACATCTGTCCAGGGGGATGCCATTCAGCAGGCCGGACTGGACAATTGTAACAACAGACGCCAGCCTACTAGGTTGGGGCGCTGTCTGGAATTCTCTGAAGGCTCAGGGACAATGGAATCAGGAGGAGAGTCTCCTACCAATAAACATTCTGGAATTGAGAGCAGTTCTCAATGCCC
Organism: Bombina bombina; assembly: GCF_027579735.1. Taxonomy (NCBI): domain Eukaryota; kingdom Metazoa; phylum Chordata; class Amphibia; order Anura; family Bombinatoridae; genus Bombina; species Bombina bombina. Next base: position 1,267,667,851 of record NC_069499.1, on the reverse strand, counting down.
TTCTGGCTTGGCCCTAGTTAACAACTCGGGGGTTCATCAGGTTTCAGTCGGACAACATCACGACTGTAGCTTACATCAACCATCAGGGAGGGACAAGAAGCTCCCTAGCATGATGGAAGTATCAAAGATAATTCGCTGGGCAGAGTCTCACTCTTGCCACCTGTCAGCAATCCACATCCCGGGAGTGGAGAACTGGGAGGCGGATTTCTTAAGTCGTCAGACTTTTCATACGGGGGAGTGGGAACTTCATCCGGAGGTCTTTGCCCAAATACTTCGACGTTGGGGCAAACCAGAGATAGATCTCATGGCGTCTCGACAGAACGCCAAGCTTCCTCGTTACGGGTCCAGATCCAGGGATCCGGGAGCGGTTCTGATAGATGCTTTGACAGCACCTTGGACCTTCGGGATGGCTTATGTGTTTCCACCCTTCCCGATGCTTCCTCGATTGATTGCCAGAATCAAACAGGAGAGAGCATCAGTGATTCTAATAGCGCCTGCATGGCCACGCAGGACTTGGTATGCAGATCTAGTGGACATGTCATCCTGTCCACCTTGGTCGCTACCTCTGAAACAGGACCTTCTGATCCAGGGTCCCTTCAAACATCAAAATCTAATTTCTCTGAAGCTGACTGCTTGGAAATTGAACGCTTGATTTTATCAAAACGTAGTTTTTCTGAGTCAGTTATTGATACCTTAATACAGGCTAGGAAGCCTGTTACCAGAAAGATTTACCATAAGATATGGCGCAAATACTTATATTGGTGCGAATCCAAGAGTTACTCATGGAGTAAGGTTAGGATTCCGAGGATATTGTCTTTTCTACAAGAAGGTTTAGAAAAGGGTTTATCCGCTAGTTCCTTAAAGGGACAGATTTCAGCTCTGTCCATTCTTTTACACAAACGTCTGTCAGAAGTTCCGGACGTTCAAGCTTTTTGTCAGGCTTTAGCTAGGATCAAGCCTGTGTTTAAAACTGTTGCTCCACCATGGAGTTTGAACTTAGTTCTTAATGTTTTACAGGGGGTTCCGTTTGAACCCCTTCATTCCATTGATATCAAGTTGTTATCTTGGAAAGTTCTGTTTTTAATGGCGATTTCCTCGGCTCGAAGAGTCTCTGAGTTATCTGCCTTACATTGTGATTCTCCTTATCTGATTTTTCATTCAGACAAGGTAGTTCTGCGTACTAAACCTGGGTTCCTACCTAAGGTGGTCACTAACAGGAATATCAATCAAGAGATTGTGGTTCCATCTTTGTGTCCTAATCCTTCTTCGAAAAAGGAACGTCTGCTACACAATCTAGATGTAGTCCGTGCCCTGAAATTTTATCTACAGGCAACTAAGGATTTTCGACAAACGTCTTCCCTGTTTGTCGTTTATTCTGGTCAGAGGAGAGGTCAAAAAGCTTCGGCTACCTCTCTCTCCTTTTGGCTTCGTAGCATAATACGGTTAGCCTATGAGACTGCTGGACAGCAGCCTCCTGAAAGAATTACAGCACATTCTACTAGAGCTGTGGCTTCCACTTGGGCCTTTAAGAATGAGGCTTCTGTTGAACAGATTTGCAAGGCTGCAACTTGGTCTTCTCTTCATACTTTTTCCAAATTTTACAAATTTGACACTTTTGCTTCTTCGGAGGCTGTTTTTGGGAGAAAGGTTCTTCAGGCAGTGGTTCCTTCCGTATAAAGAGCCTGCCTGTCCCTCCCGTCATCCGTGTACTTTAGCTTTGGTATTGGTATCCCATAAGTAATGGATGATCCGTGGACTGGATACACTTAACAAGAGAAAACATAATTTATGCTTACCTGATAAATTTATTTCTCTTGTAGTGTATCCAGTCCACGGCCCGCCCTGTCACTTTAAGGCAGGTAATTTTTCCATTAAACTACAGTCACCACTGCACCCTATGGTTTTCCTTTCTCTGCATGTTTTTGGTCGAATGACTGGTAATGGCAGTTAGGGGAGGAGCTATATAGCAGCTCTGCTGGGTGAATCCTCTTGCACTTCCTGTTGGGGAGGAGTTAATATCCCATAAGTAATGGATGATCCGTGGACTGGATACACTACAAGAGAAATAAATTTATCAGGTAAGCATAAATTATGTTTTTCTCCAGGAATGACTAGAGAAGGGTCTATTTGCTAGTTCCCTGAAGGGACAGATTTCGGCCGTGTCGGTGTTACTGCACAATAGATTGGCTGAGCTTTCGGATGTGCAGTCCTTTGTTAAGGCTTTGACTAGGATCAAACCTGTGTTTAGATCTGGGGCTCCGCATTGGAGCCTTAATCTTGTTCTTAGTGTTTTGCAGCAGGCTCTGTTTGAGCCTATGCATTCTGTTGACATTAAATTGTTATCTTGGAAGGTTCTTTTTTGTTGGCTATTGCCTCTGCGCACAGAATTTCTGAGATTTCTGCTTTGCAATGTGACCCCCTTTATATTGTTTTCCATGCTGATAAGGCGGTTTTACGTACTAAATTAGGGTTTCTCCCTAAGGTGGTGTCGGGATCGTAACATTAATCAAGAAATTGTTGTTCCTTATTTGTGTCCTAATCCTTCTTCAGCGAAGGAACCCTTGCTTCACAATCTAGATGTGGTTCAGGCCTTGAAGTTCTATCTTCAGGCTACTAAGGAATTCAGACAATCTTCCTCTTTGTCATCTATACGGAGAAGCGTGAGGGGCAGAAGGCTACTACGACTTCCCTATCTTTCTGGTTGAGGAGTGTCATCCGCTTAGCTTATGAGACAGCGGGGTGTCAGCCTCCTGAAAGAATAACGGCTCATTCCACTAGAGCAGTTGCTTCCTCCTGGGCTTTTAAGAATAAAGCCTCTATGGATCAGATTTGTAAGGCGGCTACCTGGTCTTCCTTACATACCTTTTTTAAATTTTACAAGTTTGATATGTTTGCTTCGGCTGAAGCAGCTTTCGGAAGAAAATTTTTGAAGGCTGTGGTGCTCTCAGAATAGAATTGCATGCTCCATCTGATTCATGAGTTTTAATTTTGACTTGACTGTCCCTTTAAGGCTCTTGTTAGAATTAAACCTATTTTCAGACCTGTTGTTCCTTTTGTTCTTAGAGTTCTTCAGCAAGCTCCGTTTGAGCCTATGCATTCTATTGATATTAAACTTTTATCTTGGAACATTTTGTTTTTGTTAGAAATCTCTTCTGCTCGTAGAGGTCCCACATTATCTGCCCTTCTTTGTGACTTGCCTTATCTATTTTTTTATGCGGACAAGGCTGTGTTGCGGACTAAGATAGGGCTTTTTATTTACATTTCCAGCAAAGAAGCTGGACAGGATATTCTAGAGTCCATGAATGATTCTTAGCCTACAATTTGTCCTGCTAGAGGCGGCCATTGCCTGACCAATAGAGGGATCTGGTTGTGTTAAAAAGAGGAACATTACACTACAATTGAATATGAATGTTTATAGATATTCACCATAGCAGTGGTTATTGTTAGTTTGATTTTGATTTTTGGTCTTTGCATTTATTTGGCATAAGTATTTTGGACTGCAATATACATATAATATATAACAGCTACATAGTATCGTAATTTGAACTACTCAATGCTGCAACATATGTATCTATATTACACAGTAACCATATTTCATTTGGAAATCTTAATATATCTAATTGTGAATTCTATTAGCTGGTCTCATTTTATTAATAATATCTCCTGTATACAGCTATATTAACAGCGGTATGATTTAACAATACAGTACGTGATATAAGTATCTGATCTATATATTTTTTAAAACCGCATCAGAATATAATTCAGGCCCATTTCAACACTATATTATGTGTATTACACTATCGAGATAACTTAATAACCTTGACTGAATTTAACTTTAGGCATCTATAATTTATAGTGTATTATACCATTGAGGCATCTAGCAACATTAACTGTATTTAACTCATACAATTAATGGGGTAGGCCTGACACCTATTCTGTCAGGAGATTGTGACACCTAACTCACTAGAATTCTATTAGAGGGAGTGACTAGTCCCAGTTTATTTACGTGTTAAAATTCATTTGAAACGAACCAACAAGTTATAACACTGTTCACCAGGTGCATTCCCAAGGTTCAAGCACCTGCTAAATATTTTAGATGTTGCAAACTATATTGCCAACTACAACAAACACATGTATACAGTATAATATGTCATTTAATTTGTTTGCAATAATTTATATTTTCCAATATCACCTTGCAGGGGATTTATTACACAGCATATGACCCTTTAGAATGTCTATAACAGGTATATACCTGAATAATAGCTTAAGGTTAACTAGACTAGTTTAAGCTACTGGGTGTTCTAACAGAGCCTAATTGTATGAGAAGCCCTTAAGGTCTTCTATCTTTATTGTTTATAATCTGTTCAGAATTTTTTTCCCAGTTACCTTAAGTACTGATATAACACTTATTACTGGTCTATAACTTATCTACCTATATTGTTATATGATTGCTACTGTTGTTTTTTCAATACATGCCGGTTGCTGTGTTGACGATAAGAGGAGCCAGTGTGTCTATTGTTGACACTTTTTAAGTATTTTATTGATGGCAGAGCCCATTCTTTTTTAATTATTTTCTTATTAAAAGGTATATTTTAATCACTCATCCACTACACAGCACATGATTGTTCTACTATACCCTATTAGTGTGCCAGTTTATGATTTTCGTTTTCCCTCGTTTATATTATAAAGATAGGGTTTTTGCCTAAGGCAGTCTCTACACAAAGCATCAATCAAGAAATTGTTGTTTCTGTCCCTTTGTCCCAATCCGTCTTCTTCTAAGGAGAGGTTGCTCCATAATCTGGATGTGGTCAGAGCATTAAAGTTCTATCTTCATGCTACTAAAGCATTCCGTCAGTCTTCTTCCTTATTCATCCTGCATACGGGTAGGCGCAATGGTCAGAAGGCCACTGCTGTTACTTTATCCTTTTGGCTAAGAAGTTTAATTTGCATGGCATATCTAGAAGCGGGTCAGCAGCCTTCATCTCGGATTACGGCACATTCTTCCCCGTGCAGTGTCTTCTTCAGCTTTCAAGAATGAGGCTTTAGTTGAACAGATATGTAGGGCTGCTACTTGGTCATCTTTACATACATCAGACTAGTTTCCAGTAAGGTGGGAGGGGTTTTAAGGGTTCTTGGAGTTTAGGAATTTTTACTGCCTCCTAGTAGCCAGAAGTATAAATCCCACATGAAATGCATCGTGGACTCTCACCACCATGAGAGAAATTAATTTATCAGGTAAGCATAAATTATATTATATCTGAAAAAAGAGTGTATGGTGTTTCATATTGGTAGCCTTGGCACCATGTACCACCATGATCTTAAAGGGACACTCAAGTCAAAATAAAAATTTTATGATTTAGATAGAACATGAAGTTTTAAGACTCTTTCCAATTTACTTCCATTATCAAATTTTGCTCAATCTTTTTATATTCACACTTTCTGGGGAACAAGGTCCTACTGAGCATGTGCACAAGCTCACAGGGTATACGTTTACTAGTCTGTGATTGACTGATGCCTGTCACATGATACAGGGGGCCGGCAAAATGGGAGAAAAAATAAATTTGGCAGAAAAAAATCTGTTTATTTCAAATTCAGAGCAAGTGTTATTACCTTATCTTTTTATTATGTACTTGTTAATTATGCAATTCTACTGCGTTGAGTGGTCCATTAAAATAACCAAAGTGTGGTTTCTTCAAAATCAAAAAGTGTCACGTTAATTTCTGCCCTGCTGTTTTTGTGGGCATTGTATGGTCTTGTTTAGGGACAATCAGTTTGAACACATCTCTTATTTCTATTGTTGACTACATGTAAAGTAAAGTAGATTTAAACAAGGAAGTATATGTAGAACGCAGTTACTGTAAAGACTTTTCCTTCTAAATACAGGTAGAGTCCACAGCTGCATTCATTACTTGTGGGAATATAGAACCTGGCCACCAGGAGGAGGCAAAGCCACCCCAGCCAAAAGCTTAAATACCTCCCCCACTTCCTCCATCCCCCAGTCATTCTTTGCCTTTCGTCACAGTAGGTTGGCAGAGAATTATCAGAAGTTTTCGGAGTAGTTCCTTATGGAGGGTAGTACTCTTCGAGATGGAACTGGAGTTTTAAGTAGGTCTTGTCAGCCTCTCAGTGAGAGCATTGACTAAAGTTAGAGTCTGCAGATGCAGGGAGAGTCTTTCTGCGAACCCATCCAAACTCATATTAACAGCTCCTTAAGCAACCAGCGTTGACGAGTTTCGCTGCCTGCTTTCTTTACTGAAGTCCATGCTAGAGGCGCTGCTACAATCTGTCAAACTTGAAGGACCGTGTCACTGTTCCACGGCATAGATTCCGGTAAGATCGTTTCATTACTTTATACACTTGTTAACGATAGAAGACAGGGTCACAGTGGGACTCCTTTATCTTTAGGGAATCAAGGGTTAATATCTCCTGAGGGGCATTATTGAACAGTGGGACTTTTAATCGTATATTGTTATGTGATTTGACTGCTTATGTGTAAGAACGTTTGAGCTCCTAGGCTGATATGGAACATACAGGTTATTTTCATTGTAGAGCTGCGTAGTTTCTTTTTATTAAGATGGCGTGCTTTTTCCTTAGCAGGGCCACTTCCTGCATGAGCACCATGTGACTGGGAGTGGTCACGTTTTTTTTCCCCATCTTCCGATTCCTGACCGGGTGTCTGCGGAGAGGAGCATCTTCTCTATCTGTCTGGGTCCTAGGAGGTGGTGAGTGCACCAGCCATTGGGGGTATAAGGTGCCAGTTGTTTTTCCTTTTCTATAATTTGATATAGATGAGTTATGGAGGATTCTGATATTTTAGAGGACAAATTTTGATACCTGTGTATATTGTGAGGAGGCCCGGGGGACTCCAGCCCTCTCAATTATGTTTTTGTATTCCGCAATATGGTGTTCTCATCAACCAATGTTGAGATGTTAGAGACCACTGAGCCATCTGCCTCTGAGGATTCTTCATCCAGTGAGGTGTGTTCCCTAGATTCTGTTCCTACATATGCAGTTGTCCCGGGTTCCGACCCTCCTTCACTTGTGAGGGGTTTGTTTACACCAGAGGTTACTACGCAGTTCCGCATGGCTATCTCTATCTCTACGACCTTAGCTATGTTACCTATCCCTGCTACACGTAAGCGAAGGGGTAATCCGGGCTCTCCTGCCCATGGAAACTCGTGTAAAATAACGATTGTATCCAATCAGTACTCTGGGGATGAGGCTTCAGAGGGAGATCCTCCTGAGTCAGAATCTGCTGACTTGGGTCCTCCGACTGCTGAGGGCTTAGCATTTAGATTTATATAGGCGTGCCTGTGTTTACTCCTGAGAGAGGTTTTGGCAATGTTGGAGGTGCCTAGTGATCCGTCAGTTGCATCTCAGTCCTCTAAATCTGATAACGATCTTGACTAGACGAGGGAAGGACGGGATCCTATTCATTGTCGTCTTGTGTTACCTTTTTAGTTTAATGTTTTATTTAGAATCCCAGTTCCAAGCTCTATGGGGGATTGTGTCATATTACAGGCCGGACCTGTTTTTTGTTTGCAATCTCCTTTTTCAGGGGTTGCCTGTTTTTCTCTGCTTTGCTATTCTCTTTCGGATAGTTTTTTGGTTTTTAGAGCTCTGGTTTGTTATATAAACTCTTCTTAGAAGTATGTTTCATCACATGGGATTTTGGTACTATCGTCTTTGATAGTCAGAGATTGTTGGAGTTTTCCAATGGAAGCTTCTAGGTCTCTGGTCGGGGTGATGTTCCCTCGATTTTCTAGAAATGAAAGTTAAGCCTCAGAGCTTATTCCGCTTTGTTATTCTCTGTTTCCTAGCACTGCTGGCACTTAAGAATTACTTTTTGTTATGTTTTCTATGACAGACGGGCCGTACCCTTGATGACGGGCAGGACCTGTTTTGGGTAATAGTTAGGTCTGTTGGGTAATAGTTAGGTCTGTTACCGGAGGACAAACTGGACCTGTCTTAGGTTCTTTTGGATGGGCACTTGCTGCTGGATCATACGGGTCTAGGGGTCCTACAGGACGGAATTGAGCCTTTCCTTCGGGCCCTCTGGACTTGGTGACTTTTGGAGTCTTGTCCCGTTACCCTTCACAGTGTCTTTACACTGTTGGTGTGGGGTTTTTCCCGTCCTTTCTGGGTCCGATGATTTTAGGCAGAGCTTTTAGATCTCTTTAGTCAGTGTGTATTGATGGTTCTTTCTACCGGGATTTAGGATGGTGATATATTTATGGCCTAGAGCAGTCCAGTGTAGCCTGGTTATCTCTCTGGCTTGCATCTCAAAGATTGAGGGTTCAAACCCAGCTGCTGTTGCTGGATACCCATTTATTACTTCCTTGTTTAAGCAGGCCGGGTCCTAGGGACTGTTTTTGCTTCTGTAACCTTGTTTGGATCCTTTTCTTTGGGATCTGAGGTTTAATGTGGCAGTAGCCTTTTTCAAGGTGCTGTGGTGGCTCCCGAGTCTTGACGGTTCTGGGGTTTCCAGCGTCCACTAGTAGACTTTTTTGGGATTGCTTTCTGCTGATTCCATCCTCAGAGGTGGACCTGAGTTTCTGGTGTTGACACCAGGTTGGCTCCTTGGACACAGCTTGGTCTTGCAGACAAGAAGGCTCTTTGCTTTTAATCCTGCGAAGTTAGAATACTTTATCGGTTTCTGCCCTCCAATTCACCTTCATTGGCACATAGCATTGGGGTTTTTGTTTCTGTCTGAGCAGACTTTTCCTTTGGCTACCGATTGGGGATTCGTTCTCCAGTGTTCAGTTCTGATATCCCAGTGTTGGGGGATCTTTATCCTTGTACACTGGGGCAGTTTTATCTTGGTCTCTTCCCCGTCAGCAGGGTGAGAGTGGTTTCTGGAGTCTGTGGCTCAGAATTTTCCTTCAAATTCTCTTGGGGGTTTCTCTTTCCAGTTGAGCATTTTTCTGAGGTCTGGTTTGCTGGCTTCATACCAGTCGGGACCTCTTAGTAAATTATTTGTGACTGAGTGAGTCCCTCCTGTGTAGACAGGAGGGTCTCGAATTGGTGGTGGCCAGAGGCCCACCACGGCTCTTGGTGGCATCTCTTTCTCTGAGCGTGCTCTTTCAGATTGGATGTTACTTACAATCATCCGTTTGTTCTGTCTATCCAGAGGTTATCGACTGTGGATCCCAGGAAAGCAGATCGAGTTCTCATCTGAGGTCCACTGGACTTTGTTGCCTCAAGATTGGTTCCAGTTTAACAAGCTATAGGCTTGGAGTTTTGAATCCTGCTGTGGCACTTTTCTTAAATTCTGAGGAGGTCTTGTGTAACCTTCTTATTTTGGCCATGTCTCTCTTTTTCGAGGATAGTTCGATTCTTTCTGGAGTGGGCGTCTGTGAGACGGTTTGGAGGCTTCGCTATATGGGAGTTCCCTTGTGGGGATCTACCGGGTCAAGGTATCTTGCACTTTCCGGGGCAATTTGCGAGGGTTCGCTGAGACCTAGCCGAGAGAAGGTTTTCTTTTTGGGAAAGTTTTCAGTCTTCCCTTCAGTTTTTGTTTCTGGTTACTCGTTTCCTAATTAAGTCGTGGAGGTCTCCCTTCTTGTGTCGAGAGGGCCTAGCTTGTCCGGACTTTCTTCTGGATCCTAGAGTATGTTTTTCCCCTCTAAAATGAGCTGGTGAAAGGTTTGTCTGCCTAGTTCTTGTTTGAGGGGCAGCCTTCCCAGATAATCTGGGTTGGCCTAGCTGCCTGGCAAGTGGAATATTGCAGATGGAAACAACTGGGGTTCCTTTATCTGGTATGTTTTCGCATGTAGTTTTTGCTATCTGTTGGTACTTGGTTCCAGAAATCTTTGGTTTTCCAAGTGTTTAGCTGTTTTGTTAGGGCACTGCCTGCGGCAATACCGGAAAGTCTTCTTCCTGCTCCTTTGGGATTGGATTTATCTTTCAGGAGTTACATCGGGTTTCCTTTGTACCTGTACAAGAGGTGGTTGTTGATTCTTATTCAATGACCTATTTCATTTGTAGTTGTGTTCCACGTGTCATAGTTCATGTGTTTCAACTATTACAATATGTTCTCCTTCGTGGGTTCTCCATGCTAATAGGGCTTTCCAAGTTTTTTTCTCCTTAGATGGTCGTATATGCATTGTCCAAATGGGAAGAGGTTCTTCCTTCTTTTTTGGGGGGACTCTTACCTTGAAGTTTTTCCTTTAGGTTATTCATTTCTGGGGAGTGCAAGGTTTGGAAGCTGGCTTTAGGAGACAGCGGGACACAAGCCTCCTCAGAGGTCTATGTCTCAGTTCGAGTACGGTGACATCTATGTGGGTCTCTGACATGAGTTCCTATGGTTCTGATTGTTGTACGGATGCTTGGTCCTCCTTTCATCTTAACATTCTTTTTTTTCCTTGAATGTTTGCTTCTATGGAAGCCTTTGGGAGTCGGTTTCTTGCAGGCTGTGGTGCCCTCAGATTGGGCCAACTCTTATTTGTCTCTCCCGTTAGCATTCAGTGTCCTCTGTATCTTGGGTATAATTTTCCCACAAGTAATGAATGCAGCTGTGGACTGTATTTAGAAGGAACACATAAATTATGACAGATAATTTCCTTTCCTTCGATACAGGGAGACTCCACAGCTCCCGCCCGTGCTCTCCGGTGGGCGGCCCTAAATTTAAATTGTTTTTTTCTTCTGGTACCTTTTTCACCCTATTTCTCCTACTGTTCCTTGTTTCCTTGGCAGAATGACTGGGGGATGGAGGAAGTGGGGGAGGTATTTAAGCCTTTGGCTGGGGTGTCTTTGCCTCCTCCTGATGGCCAGGTTCTATATTCCCACAAGTAAAAAATGCAGCTGTGGACTCTCCTTGTATCGAAGGAAAGGAAATTATCCGGTAAGTCATAATTTATGTTTTTTGGACTTTTTTGAAATAAGTAGTCACAAAGCAAATACTCCTTCCAGTACCTGAATATGCAACTGTAAATAAATATGTAAAATGTGAGGAATAATAGGAACACATTGTCTTCAATTGTGTACACTTCTATGTAATGTAAAGTGGGTATTTGTTTCTGTAATATGATAATTTGTTCAATAGAAATAGTTATCAAAAAGAATAACTCCCATTTTGTCTAGGACTGATTCGACACTATGATTGTGCAGAAAAGGAGAAGTCTGTCTTGTTAGTGAATCACTTCACATCAAATTTGGTACGACCAACAGCTCAGGTTTTACCAGTTCAAAATGATACTGTGTCAAGCCCTTCCAGCCATCAGCCTATGCCACTTCAAATCATAACAGGAACAGCTGCCCACATTGCTCCACTGCACCTTACGAACACGATGCACAAACTAGATAGAGGAAATTTAGAGATAAAACTGCTTCAAACTTCCACTCAGCCAGTTTTATCTCCTGAAGAAAGAAACAAAAGTTCATCTGGTCCCAGAAGTGGCATTAAAATGGAAAAGAGCTTTGGAAACTTGATTATGGATGTCAAATCCACACCAACTCCTTTGCATCATGGTCATGTTGTTGCTTTACCACCTGATATTAGCTCCATGCAGCAGTCTCCTACCTTTTGTGTGCGACCCAAAGTAGGAAATTCTGTTTCTGGGGAAAGACCAACTAAACCAACTCAGCAACAGTCCCCAGTAGAATCAACTACTGCTGGCACCTTGTCATCTACTGCAGTCTTTCAGATGACTCGTCCACCAGTCAAACTCCTTGTTTCTTCCTCTGATTCTTCCATTGTTGGACAAACATCTTGCTGTAGTAACAACCCTACAGTAATAAATCAAAGAAATCTTCCTTATACAGCAAATACCAAAGTTGCCTTTTCATCTATGAGTGGTATCCCCATAGCCCAAATGTCTGGCAGTGTAAGTTCAAATACTAGTACTGCCTCCCCAGGCAACCATGCTTCTGCATCGTTTGTGGCAAACCTTTCAAGCTGCCCTGCCCCTTGTTCGAGTCCTGCTCTTTCCTCAACCTCTGAAAATGGCAGTTATTACAGTGGCAATGGAAATACTCCATCAGTGAACATACAGATTACAAACCAGACTCCCTCTCAGCATCACGTTCACCATTCACAGCAAACACCACAGCAACAGACAGGGTGTACTGTGTGTAGCTCTTGTGGCTGCAGTGGTAACTGTGGCTCTGGTGGTGTGACTCTAAATTATGGCAATTATTTTCAGCATACATTTTCAACTCCCTCCATGTTTCCATTCCCTCTCTTACCCTTCAACCCTATCTGCAATAATGGCTACATTAACACCCAGCAATACAACAATGCTACTTTTCCTGTAGTTCATACTCCTTACAACAGTAGCCTCAATCCAGACTCCATGTTAACAGGACAGGCCAGCTTTTCTATACCACCAATGCAAAACTTTTTTACTGGCACAGCAGGAGTGTACCAACCTCAGGGAATGATGGGATCTCTCAATGGTGCCACTCATAAAAAGAATGGAAATGTTTCATGTTACAACTGTGGAGCCAGCGGACACCGAGCTCAGGATTGTAAACAGCCATCAATGGACTTTAATCAGCAAGGTAAAGTTTGTTTCTCTTAAGATTTACATGTATAGCTGACTGTTTTTCCTATGTAAAAATTATGGTGGTAATGCTGGATGACTCTTTCAATTCAACTTGGAATATGTAATAGATTAAAATATGTTTGTATATAGATATATATATAGAATAACTCCAAAAAGTTAAAGGGACAGTCTAGTCAAAAATAAACTTTCATGATTCAGATAGGGCATGCAATTGTAAGCAACTTTCCAATTTACTTTTATCATCAATTTTGTTTTGTTCTCTTGGTATTCTTAGTTGAAAGCTAATCCTAGGCGGTTCATATGCAAATTTCTTAGCCCTTGAAGGCCGCCTCTTATCTGAATGCATTTTGACATTTTTTCACAACTAGAGGGCATTAGTTCATGTGTGCCATATAGATAACATTGGCTCACACCCGTAGCGTTACCTAGGAGTAAGGAAATAAGGAGGCAGTCTGCAGAGGCTTAGATAAAAGGCAGTCACAGAGGTAAAAAGTGTATTAATATAACAGTGTTAGTTATGCAAAACTAGGGAATGGGAAACATATGGATTATCTATCTTTTTAAGCAATAAAAATTCTGGTGTAGACTGTCCCTTTAAGTACCAGTAATACTTCCAAACTAAATTTATTTTAAACTCTTTTTCTTTCATAAAATAATGATGGTCCACAGTCCTCCATAACATATGGGATATATTTCCTGCCACTAGGAGGAGGTCAAGAACCCGTATTAGAGCTTAAAATTCCCCCCACTTCCCATTTCTCTCCTGGTTTTGTTCTTGGCCATGTATGAGTTGATAGAGGTGTTGCCAGCTACCTGCTTATGAGTTACAAATTGGGAGGTCAGATCTATGTGCGTCCCAGAGTCCCTGAGGAGTATCATTTACAAAAGAAGGCAGAAAATACTCTTAATAGCAGCTGAATGATACAGGGACATAGGAATACCCTGTTATATGCACAGTATTTACCCAACCGGACTTCTGCCATAACTACCCTCAGACATCGCAGGGACTCGTCCCTAGCCTCCACTTGAGGGACACAGGTATTTCCTACTGCAATCCACTGTGGTACTTGATACCTGCACTGGATGGGTTCTCTACTGGATTCTGCTGCGGCTGCACACAAACAGCCCAGAAGCTATTTGTAGGTACTCTGACACAGGTTCATCATAGCCAGGGAACTTAACCTACTCTCCTCACTTTTTTTCTCCTTTTCAGGTCCCTGCCTGTCCCATTATGCTCAGGGACATAGTCAGGGAAGCTTGTCAACCTTTACAGCACTCTGGCAACTTTGGGGGAACTTTTTTTTTAATTAGGTGTATGGCCCTTTAAGAAAACCTTCATCTGCTTAGTGCAGTGAGCGGTTCAGTAGGGGCGGCACCAGTTTTTTATTATTATTAATTTAGAAGATGTTTTATGCTTGGTGCACTATTATTTTACTAAAAGATCCAAAAGTGATATTTCTTTCCTAAGATATGGAGAGTCCAAGACGTCATTCAATTACTAGTGGGAATATCACTCCTGGCCAGTAGGAGGAGGAGACAAAGACCACCACAGCAAAGCTTTTAAGTGTCACTCCCATACCCATGATCCTCAGTCATTCTCTTTTCCTCTGTCAATGGAGGAGGTGAAGTTTGGTGTCTGAAGAAATGAATTCCTTCTTCGGGTACTTTTCCCTGCAAGCAAGGATTTTGGTTTAGCTGTGTCCACGTCAATCTCTTCAGTAGAGTAGTGGTGGCTTTTAAGCAGTTAGGAAGTTGTGAGGTAGTCCTTGCTTTGTCTTCCTAACACATTGCTGCCCATGGTACAGAAAGCCAGAGTTGGTTACTCTGTTCTTTCTTTTTCTACAGGTCTCTGTTAGGAGTATGTGTCCTTTCACGCCTTGTGACAGCTAGACTGCAGTTAAGTGCTTTTGTCTTTTAGGTCATATGCAGTAGATTGGGACATTTTTAAAATTCTTTATACAGGATTTTCTTTGGCAGTGAGCAGGCACATTATGTATGTTGAGACTAGGGGATAATCTTCCCTTTATTGGGACGTTTTTCCTCTTTGGGCTAATTTTGTTGAAATACTTTTAGTATGTGTGTGGTTTATGTTTTATACAGGGATTTATGTCTAAACGTAAAATTTGGCAGTTGGTTTTCTTTGCTTGCTTAACTAGAAAAGGCTGACTAACTGCTTGAGTTTGAAACCAGCTACATCTACTTGCATCTTATGTTGTAGGCAGAGGAAAACGCGCACCTTTTACTTGCTGTGTAGATTTCTCTCTCTGACGGTCATGTGACTTCTCTCTGCTGTCGGATATTCGCGGAGCGGCGTCATTGAATTTCAGTCTCTTCAGTGTCGATCTACTATACGATCGTTTTAGAGACTTCTGGCAGCCAAATTGTGGTATTAAAAATTCTTAAAGTTACAGTGTATTTAAAAGATTTCTACAATTTGTGGAATTTCAGGCAATGCCACAGCTTTCTCTTCAAACGTCCCAAGCCTCTATGGCGTTACATACAGTGCCCTGCAGTTCTTCTCAGCCTCCTTGAGGAGTTTATTTGCCTGCAGATTTTGCTGCACAGGTATCTTCTGCGGTATTTGCGGCATTATCTGCTTTTCCTCTGCTGGGAAAACGCAAGAGGAAAATTAGACATTCAGCTAGTAAGGTTTCTGTTTCACCTACTGCTATGCAGGTTGGCCTCCCTCATAAGTCTGATTAGGAGGATACACCAGTAGCCTCTGAGGGTGAAATCTCAGATTCGGACAGTATTATTCCTTCATCTGATACTGATCTGGTAAGATGTATGTTCATCAAGGTCTTCAATGGCAACCTGCAGTTTGTATTGCCACAGTAGCAAGTGCGGCATCTTATTGGTGCGACGCCTTGTATGAATCCATTTTAGTAGAGACTCCGTTGGAGGAGATACAAGATAGGACTAAGGTTCTCAACAATTCCTTTATTTCTGATGCTAACATGCAAGTTATTAGACTGGGAGCCAAGATGTCTGGCTTCACTGTCCTAGGCCGCAGGGCATTGTGGCTAAAATCTTGGTCAGCTGTTGTTACCTCTAAGTACAAGCTTCTGGCACTTCTTTCCAAAGAGAAGACCTTTTTTGGGCCTGGTCTGGCAGAAATAATTTCTGATATTACTGGTGGAAAATGGTCTTTTCTACCGCAAGACAAGAAGAACAGACTCAAAGGAATTTTCGTTCCTTTCGTAACTTCAAAGGTCAAGAGTCTTCCTCTCCCTCTCTTCCAAGCAGGAGCAGCCCAAGTCTTCTTGGAAGCCCAATCAGTCTTGGAATAAGGGAAAGCAATCAAAGAAAACCTCAGCTGAGTCTAAGCATCAAGGGTTGGCCAACGCTCCGGGTTCGGATCAAGTGGGGGGCAGACTTTCCCTGTTTTGTCAAGCGTGGAGACGATATGTCCCAGATCCTTGGACTGTGGACATAGTATCTCAGGGTTACAAAATAGAATTCAAAACTTTCCCTCCCAGGGGCAGATTCTACCTCTCAAGATTATCTGCAGACCAGGTAAAAGAGAGGCATTCTTGAACTGCGTTCAGGACCTTTCCTCCGTGGGAGTGATTGTTCCAGTTCCAGTAAGGTAACAGGGTCTAGGATTCTATTCAAATCTGTTTGTGGGTCCCAAAAAAGAGGAAACTTTTTAACCCATTTCAGACCTTAAGTGCCTCTACAAGTTTCTCAGAGTACCGTCCTTCAAAATAGAAACCGTTCGTTCCATTCTTCCTTTGGTCCAAGAGGGTTTGTTCATGACGACCATAGACCTGAAGGACGCGTATCTTTATGTTCCCATCCACAGGGTTAATCACAAATTCCTGAGATTCGCCCTTCTAGACAAAGACTTTCAGTTTGTGGCTTTTCGGTTTGGCCTTGCCACAGCTCCCAGAATTTTCTCAAAGGTTCTGGGGTCTCTCTTGGCAGTGATCAGGTCTCAGGGAATTGCAGTGGTGCCATACCTGGACGACATATTGGTGCAGGCGCCATCTTTTCAACAAGCAAACTCTCATACAGAGATCTTGTTGTCTTTTCTACATTCCCACGATTGAAAAGTGAATCTGGAAAAGAGTTCCCTTGTTCCAGCTAGAAGGGTCGTTTTCTTAGGGACCATAATAGATTAGTTATCTATTAAAAAAAAATCTGACGTAGCTCAGAAAATCCAAAATTCTTTCCTCTTGCTTCTCTCTTCAGTCTACTGTTCAGCCATCAGTGGCTCAATGTATGGAGGTAATTGGTCTGATGGTCGCTTCCATGGACATCTTTCCTTTTGCTCGATTCCACTTGAGAGCTCTGCAATTATGCATGCTCAGACAATGGAACGGAAACCATTCGGATCTGTCTCAGAGGATAGATCTAGACCAGTCGACAAGAGACTCTCCCGTGGTGGCTTTCTCAGGACCATCTGTCTCAGGGCACATGCTTCTGGAGACCTTCCTGGTTGATTGTGACCACGGACGCCCGTCTGCTAGGCTGGGGAGCAGTCTGGGACTCGTTAAAGGCCTCAGGGACTATGGACTCGGGAGGAGTCTGCTCTCCCCATAAACATCTTGGAGTTGAGAGCGGTTTACAATGCTCTGATGCCTTGGCTTCAATTGTCCTTAGCCTGGTTTATCAGGTTTCATTCGGACAACATCACCTCAGTGGCTTACATCAACCCCCAGGGAGGAACTCTGATTACCTTAGCCATGAAGGAGGTGGCACGGATTTTTCAGTGGGCAGAAGCTCACAATTGTTGTCTATATGCCATCCACATTCCTGGAGTGGACAACTGGGAAGCGGATTTCCTGAGCAGACAGACATTTCATCCCGGGGAGTGGGCTTTCCATCCGGAGGTGTTCTCCAGGTTAACCCTCAAATGGGGAGTGCTGGAGTTAGATCTGATGGCGTCTCGGCAGAACTCCAAGCTTACAAGGTACGTTTCAAGGTCAAGAGATCCTCAGGCCGCTTTGATAAATGCTCTGGCAGTTCCTTGGGATTTCAATCTAACATACCTGTTTCCTCCGTTTGCACTCCTTCCACAAGTTATTGCTTGTATCAAACATGAGAGAGCATCGGTAATTCTAATAGCTCCTGCATGGTCTCGCAGGATGCAGACCTAGTGAAGATGTCTTCTTGGCCGCCCTGGAGGTTCCCTCTGAGGAAGGACCTTCTAACTAAGGGTCCATTCCTCCATCCAAATCTCGTTTCTCTGAAGCTGACTGCTTGGAGACTGAACGCTTAGTTCTGTCTAAGCGTGGAGTCGGTCATTGAGACCATGATCCAGGCTTGCAAGCTTGTTACTCAAAAAATTTACCATTAGGTATAGCGTAAATACTTTTATTGGTGTGAATCTAAGCGCTACTCTTGGAGTAGGGTCAGGATTCCTAGAATTTTAAGTTCAGAAAGGTCAGATTTCTGCATTATCTATTTTACACAAGCGTCTGGCGGATGTGCCAGATGTTCAATCTTTTTGTCAGGCCCTGATCAGAATTAGGCCTGTGTTTAAATTTCTTGCTCCTCCTTGGAGCCTTGAAGGACCGTGTTTCTGGTGAGTCTTCAGACTCACCAGAAACAGCAGTTATGAAGCAGCGGTCTAAAGACTGCTGCTCTATAACCCTGTCCGCCTGCTCTGATGAGGCGGACAGGAGTCGCCACAATTCAACCCGATCGAGTACGATATTAAGTTGCTATCTTGGAAGGTTTTGTTTGTTATTGCTATCTCTTCTGCTCTGAGAGTTTTGGAACTCTCAGCTTTGTAGTGTGATTCGCCTTACCTTATCTTTCATGCGGATAAGGCGGTTCTTCGTAGTAAATTGGGGTTTCTTCCTAAAGTGTGTGAGATAGTGGGTGATGGTAGTGCGCTTAGTGTAGGGTATTAAACACCTTAACTAAATAGCAGATCCTTCAAGCTACTATAGTAAAAAATTGACAAGTGTGAGAGGGAAAGTAAGGGCGCTAGAAAAGCTAAAAATACCACTGAAAGCTAAGAGATAAATGTATAATGACCAAGGACTTCTAATAGATTAATAATGTATTTAATGTGCCATAAAGGATGACAAAGAAACAAAATTACAAAATTAAAAGGGACGTCTCCCAAAAAATTGCATAATAAAAAATCAGTTTAAAATTCTTATAAATAAAGACTGTATTCCAGTTAAACGTTGGATACTATGTACATATAAAAGTTCATTCCTTAGGACCTTGCCAATTGCGAGATACAATGTCTATATCTAAAGTCAGATGTCAGATATACAGATAATCTTGATTGCTGTTCTATGTAATATTCCCACAATAGAAATTCTTTACTTCATCTGTATTTTGGTAGGCTAAAAAGTTAAAACGTCTTTATTTTAAAATGCTTAACGGCACCTTTACCAAAGGCCGGTCTCTGTCAGGCAACTCCGTGTGTGCTCCACGAGAATCCGGCGTCTGACGTCACGGTTTCCACCTCGAGGGCTCACCTCTGATCAGCCAATTGGAACCTCTGTGGGTCCCTGTCTGTCAGTCTGTTGTTATCCGGTCCGATTCTTAGTAGTTTGCTTATAGTTGGAGGTTGCTCTTAGTGCTGTGCACGCCACCTCTTTTTTATGGGTATCCGCCAGGGGATAAAAATAATGCAGTACAACCCGGGTTGATAATTCTTCTGTACAAAGGTAGTACAAAGGTAGTTAATCCTTAGATTGTGTTATGTGGTGCTGGTTTTCTACGCGTTTCACTCCTTTCAGAGCTTTATCAAGAATGAAAAGCCCACATTATCCTCCTCCTTTTCAAGGTGTTTCTGTGTTCTGATTGGTCAAAGTTTTGCTTGATTAAAGAGATTGAGTTTTTCTGACATCTGACTCTTTGTTTTTTCTCTGACATCTGACTGTTTTTTCTTATATCCTTAGTGGAATATTCACTGTATCTTTTAGGTCCTTTTCAAAAGAAAGATTCACATTTCTTTTTATAATAACGAGTCATATTTAACAGTATCATTCAACTTCTATGTGGTATTTTACAAATATGTATTTAATAAACTGTCAGCAAAGATATATTCTTTTAAAATATAACTTTTTAGTCCAAGATGAAAGGGGATACATCTAATTCGGAATTTAAACCTCTAGGGTTCAGAGTATCGTATTTGAAGATAAGTTCAGCCTCCTTGATTAGTAACTTTTTTTCAATGTTTCCCCCTCTCCAATGTTTTTTTATAGTTTTAATTCCCCAGTATGTTAAGTCCTTTGTTCTCCCTTTGTGAACTGTTTTGAAATGTTTGTACAAATAGGTGTCCTCCAACCCTTTCTTTATGCTCCTTAGGTGTTCCCTAATTCTATCCCTTATTGCTCTTTTCGTTTCTCCAATATAAAACAAATTACACGTGCATTTTAAAACATAAATGGCACATGTATGTGTACACCTAATTAGTTCTTTTATTTGAAAGATATCTTTGGAATTATTAAACTTAATTTCTTTAATTTTTTTACTGTGACCACAGGCCTTGCAAGAATAACAAGGAAAAAAGCCCACTGGTTTTGTACCAAATAGATTTTTTTGTATTGTTAGCTTTTTGTTGTTTTTTTTGTCTTTTGAGCTCACTTGGTGCTAATATCGATTTTAAGTTTGTGGCTTTTTTAAAGATGAAGGTAGGGTTACTTGGAATTTTTTCTCCTAAGATGTTATCCTCTTTTAGGATGTGCCAGTGCTTTTTGACAATTTTCTTTACCAGATTGTAATCTACATTATACTCTGTAATAAAAGGGTACTTTAATCTGTTCATCATTAGTATCTTTAGTTTTCACTTTATATTCTAACAGGGTTTCCCTCTCAGTATTTGTGGCCCTTTGTATGGCTTTTCTCGTGTGTTCTTTATCATAACCTCTAGAGTTAAATCTTTCTTCTAGAATCTCAACCTGTTGTTCAAAGTCAATTAGTCTTGAGCAGTTTTTCCTAATTCTTAGGCACTGTCCAACAGGTATATTCTCTTTCCAAGTGTTCAAATGGCAGCTTTCAGCATGAATATATGTATTACAATCTACCTTTTTGAAGTGTGTTTTAGTTTCAATAATATTATTAATGGTCATTATCTCTAAATCCAAAAATGTTATAGCGGTTCTACTATAATTATGAGTAAAGGTTAGGCCATAGGTGTTATTATTCATTTGTTCAAGGAGAGTTAGAAGTCCTAATTCCGATCCTTTCCATACAAGTAGAAGGTCATCTATATACCTTTTATAGAGTACAAGGTTTGCACCATAGCCACCTTCGCCAAAAAACTTGGTCTCCCAGGCTCCCATGAATAAATTAGCGTAGCTAGGTGCAAACCTTGTACCCATAGCTGTACCCTCTGCCTGTATATAGAAAGTATCATTAAAAGAAAAATAATTGTTTTCTAGAATAAATTTTATAATTTTTAATATAAAGTTTTTTTGTATTTCCTTCATATCACTATCCTGTTTTAGAAAGGTGTCTATTGCTTTAATACCCTTAGTGTGGTCAATAACGGTGTATAGTGACGTCACGTCACAGGTCACAAGGAACATGTCATCTTCCCATTTCAGAGAGTTTAATATATTTAAAACTTGTGTGGAATCCCTAAGGTAAGAGTCTAATTTTTGGACATATTTCTGAAGGTAACCATCTATATATTTAGACAAGTTGGCTGATAGGGAATCAATCCCTGAAATTATGGGCCTCCCCGGTGGGTTATTTAAACATTTGTGGATTTTTGGGAGGAAATAAAAAAAGGGGATTCTTGGATGTTTTGGGGTTAAAAACTGAAACTCTTTTTCTTTGAGTACCTGCAATTTTTTACCTTCTAATAAGATTTTATCTAGTGACTGTGTAAACTTTGTCGTTGGATCATAATCTAGTTTTCTGTAGGTTTTTTTGTCATTGAGTAATCTATGTGCTTCTTTTAGATAGTTCTGTGTGTCCATGAGGACAATCCCTCCGCCCTTATCAGCTGATTTAATGGTCAAATCAGTGTTACTTTTCAGATTGTCCAGTATAGTTTTTTCTTTTTTAGTCATATTATACTTTCTTAATTTTGGTGGATTGCATTTTTTTAAATCACTTAAAACCATTTTTTCAAATGTGTCCAAATAGTTACCTTTAGAATGTATGGGATTAAAGTATGATTTTGGTTTTAGATTGGAGTGTATGAACTTTTCTGTATTTACAGGTTTAGTAGTGAGCTCTTTTTCAACAGTATTTTTTAGATAGAATCTTTTGAGGGTTAAATTTCTTACGAATTTTTTTACATTAATATAGGTATTGAATTTGTTAAGTCTAGTTGTGGGAGCATAAGACAAGCCTAGACCCAAAACTTTTTCTTCCTCTGTCGTTAGTTGAATACTGCTTAAATTGAAAATTCCCTGCTGACCTTTAGCTATCTCAGCCTTTTTGCTTCGTTTGAGCATTCCCCTTCCTCTCTTTCCTCTAAACTTCTTTTTTTCTTCTGGTTTAGTTCTTTTTCTGTCCTGATCGGGAACATTTGGTTGCCCTCCTTTAGAGGGCTCTTCTCTAAAAAAAGGGAACTAGTATTAGTATTATGGTCTTCTCTACCTTCAGTTTCTCTAAAGGCATCAAAGCGATTATAAGTGGGGGTCCTCCACTGTTCATAGTGATTATTCCTGTCCTCTCTAGAATTATCAGCTCTATTGGGCCTTCTTGGATATTGCCATTCTTTTTCCCTATTATAAGGAGTTCTTTGATTGTGATTAGTATTATAATTATTATATGACCTTGGTTCCCAATTTTGATAATTTCTGTTCCCATATCTTGGATACCATGATCTTTCATTATAACCATTGTGACTGTAGTGACGATTATTGCCAAATTCATTCTGTCGATTATATCCCTGTGTTTCTTCTGTTATGTGTGATCAGTCCACGGGTCATCATTACTTCTGGGATATAACTCCTCCCCAACAGGAAATGCAAGAGGATTCACCCAGCAGAGCTGCATATAGCTCCTCCCCTCTACGTCACTCCCAGTCATTCTCTTGCACCCAACGACTAGATAGGATGTGTGAGAGGACTATGGTGATTATACTTAGTTTTTATTACTTCAATCAAAAGTTTGTTATTTTACAATAGCACCGGAGCGTGTTATTACCTCTCTGGCAGAGTTTGAAGAAGAATCTACCAGAGTTTTTTACTATGATTTTAACCGGAGTAGTTAAGATCATATTGCTGTTTCTCGGCCATCTGAGGGAGGTAAAAGCTTCAGATCAGGGGACAGCGGGCAGATGAATCTGCATTGAGGTATGTAGCAGTTTTTATTTTCTGAATGGAATTGATGAGAAAATCCTGCCATACCGTTATAATGACATGTATGTATACTCTACACTTCAGTATTCTGGGGATGGTATTTCACTGGAATTACTCTGTTAAAAGTACATTAAACCTTTTAATAGGTATTTATTATGTTAAACGTTTTTGCTGGAATGTAGAATCGTTTGCATTTTCTGAGGTACTGAGTGAATAAATGTTTGGGCATTATTTTTCCACTTGGCAGTTGCTTGTTTTAATTGTGACAGTTTCGTTTCTCTCTCACTGCTGTGTGTGAGGGGGAGGGGCCGTTTTTGGCGCTCTTTGCTACGCATCAAAAATTTCCAGTCAGTTACTCTTGTATTTCCTGCATGATCCGGTTCATATCTAACAGAACTCAGGGGTCTTCAAATTTCTTTGGATGGAGGTAGATTCTCTCAGCAGAGCTGTGAGACTTATATATTGACTGTGATTAAAAACGTTGCTCTATAATTTTTATGTTTCAAATTTAATTATTGTTACTTTACTAATGGGAACAAACCTTTGCTAAAAGTTGTGTTGTTTTCAAGGATTGATGCTATAACTGTTTTTCAGTTCATTATTTCAACTGTCATTTAATCGTTTAGTGCTTCTTTGAGGCACAGTACGTTTTTGTTAAATAAGATTGTAACCAAGTTGCAAGTTTATTGCTAGTGTGTTAAACATGTCTGATTCAGAGGAAGATACCTGTGTCATTTGTTCCAATGCCAAGGTGGAGCCCAATAGAAATTTATGTACTAACTGTATTGATGCTACTTTAAATAAAAGCCAATCTGTACAAATTGAACAAATTTCACCAAACAGCGAGGGGAGAGTTATGCCGACTAACTCGCCTCACGTGTCAGTACCTGCATCTCCCGCCCGGGAGGTGCGTGATATTGTGGCGCCTAGTACATCTGGGCGGCCATTACAGATAACATTACAAGATATGGCTACTGTTATGACTGAAGTTTTGGCTAAATTACCAGAACTAAGAGGCAAGCGTGATCACTCTGGGGTGAGAACAGAGTGCGCTGATAATACTAGGGCCATGTCTGATACTGCGTCACAGCTTGCAGAGCATGAGGACGGAGAGCTTCATTCTGTGGGTGACGGTTCTGATCCAAACAGATTGGATTCAGATATTTCAAATTTTAAATTTAAATTGGAGAACCTCCGTGTATTACTAGGGGAGGTTTTAGCGGCTCTTAATGATTGTAACACTGTTGCAATACCAGAGAAATTGTGTAGGTTGAATAAATACTTTGCGGTACCGGCGAGTACTGACGTTTTTCCTATACCTAAGAGACTAACTGAAATTGTTACTAAGGAGTGGGATAGACCCGGTGTGCCGTTCTCACCCCCTCCAATATTTAGAAAGATGTTTCCAATAGACGCCACCACACGGGACTTATGGCAAACGGTACCTAAGGTGGAGGGAGCAGTTTCTACTTTAGCTAAGCGTACCACTATCCCGGTGGAGGATAGCTGTGCTTTTTCAGATCCAATGGATAAAAAATTAGAGGGTTACCTTAAGAAAATGTTTGTTCAACAAGGTTTTATATTGCAACCCCTTGCATGCATCGCGCCGATTACGGCTGCGGCAGCATTTTGGATTGAGTCTCTGGAAGAGAACCTTAGTTCAGCTACGCTGGACGACATTACGGACAGGCTTAGAGTCCTTAAACTAGCTAATTCATTCATTTCGGAGGCCGTAGTACATTTAACCAAACTTACGGCTAAGAACTCAGGATTCGCCATTCAGGCACGTAGGGCGCTGTGGCTAAAATCCTGGTCAGCTGATGTAACTTCTAAGTCCAAATTACTTAATATACCTTTCAAGGGGCAAACTTTATTTGGGCCCGGTTTGAAAGAAATTATCGCTGACATTACAGGAGGTAAGGGCCACGCCCTGCCTCAAGACAAAGCCAAAGCTAAGGCTAGACAGTCTAATTTTCGTCCCTTTCGGAATTTCAAAGCAGGAGCAGCACCAACTTCCACTGCACCAAAACAGGAAGGAGCTGTTGCTCGTTACAGACAAGGCTGGAAACCTAACCAGTCCTGGAACAAGGGCAAGCAGGCCAGGAAACCTGCTGCTGCCCCAAAGACAGCATGAATCGAGGGCCCCCGATCCGGGACCGGATCTAGTGGGGGGCAGACTCTCTCTCTTCGCCCAGGCTTGGGCAAGAGATGTTCAGGATCCCTGGGCGCTAGAGATCATATCTCAGGGATACCTTCTAGACTTCAAATTCTCTCCCCCAAGAGGGAGATTTCATCTGTCAAGGTTGTCAACAAACCAGATAAAGAAAGAAGCGTTTCTACGCTGTGTACAAGATCTGTTATTAATGGGAGTGATCCATCCGGTTCCGCGGTCGGAACAAGGACAAGGGTTTTACTCAAACCTGTTTGTGGTTCCCAAAAAAGAGGGAACTTTCAGGCCAATCTTGGATTTAAAGATCCTAAACAAATTCCTAAGAGTTCCATCGTTCAAAATGGAAACTATTCGGACAATCTTACCCATGATCCAAAAGGGTCAGTACATGACCACAGTGGATTTAAAGGATGCTTACCTTCACATACCGATTCACAAAGATCATTACCGGTATCTAAGGTTTGCCTTCTTAGACAGGCATTACCAGTTTGTAGCTCTTCCATTCGGATTGGCTACGGCTCCAAGAATCTTCACAAAGGTTCTGGGTGCCCTTCTGGCGGTACTAAGACCGCGAGGAATTTCGGTAGCTCCGTACCTAGACGACATTCTGATACAAGCTTCAAGCTTTCAAACTGCCAAGTCTCATACAGAGTTAGTTCTGGCATTTCTAAGGTCGCATGGATGGAAAGTGAACGAAAAGAAGAGTTCTCTCTTTCCTCTCACAAGAGTTCCATTCTTGGGGACTCTTATAGATTCTGTAGAAATGAAGATTTATCTGACAGAAGACAGATTAACAAAGCTTCTAAATGCATGCCGTGTCCTTCATTCCATTCAACTCCCGTCAGTAGCTCAATGCATGGAGGTGATCGGCTTAATGGTAGCAGCAATGGACATAGTACCCTTTGCACGTCTACATCTCAGACCGCTGCAATTGTGCATGCTGAGTCAGTGGAATGGGGATTACTCAGACTTGTCCCCTACTCTGAATCTGGATCAAGAGACCAGAAACTCTCTTCTATGGTGGCTTTCTCGGCCACATCTGTCCAGGGGGATGCCATTCAGCAGGCCGGACTGGACAATTGTAACAACAGACGCCAGCCTACTAGGTTGGGGCGCTGTCTGGAATTCTCTGAAGGCTCAGGGACAATAGAATCAGGAGGAAAGTCTCCTGCCAATAAACATTCTGGAATTGAGAGCAGTTCTCAATGCCCTTCTGGCTTGGCCCCAGTTAAAAACTCGGGGGTTCATCAGGTTTCAGTCGGACAACATCACGACTGTAGCTTACATCAACCATCAAGGAGGGACAAGAAGCTCCCTAGCAATGATGGAAGTATCAAAGATAATTCGCTGGGCAGAGTCTCACTCTTGCCACCTGTCAGCAATCCACATCCCGGGAGTGGAGAACTGGGAGGCGGATTTCTTGAGTCGCCAGACTTTTCATCCGGGGGAGTGGGAACTTCATCCGGAGGTCTTTGCCCAAATACTTCGAAGTTGGGGCAAACCAGAGATAGATCTCATGGCGTCTCGCCAGAACGCCAAACTTCCTCGCTACGGGTCCAGATCCAGGGATCCGGGAGCGGTTCTGATAGATGCTTTGACAGCACCTTGGAACTTCGGGATGGCTTATGTGTTTCCACCCTTCCCGCTGCTTCCTCGATTGATTGCCAAAATCAAACAGGAGAGAGCATCAGTGATTCTAATAGCGCCTGCATGGCCACGCAGGACTTGGTATGCAGATCTAGTGGACATGTCATCCTGTCCGCCTTGGTCTCTACCTCTAAGACAGGACCTTCTGATACAGGGTCCATTCGAACATCAAAATCTAACTTCTCTGAAGCTGACTGCTTGGAAATTGAACGCTTGATTTTATCAAAACGTGGTTTTTCTGAGTCGGTTATTGATACCCTGATACAGGCTAGGAAGCCTGTTACCAGAAGGATTTACCATAAGATATGGCGTAAATACCTATACTGGTGCGAATCCAAAGGTTACTCCTGGAGTAAGGTTAGGATTCCTAGGATATTGTCCTTTCTACAAGAAGGTTTAGAAAAGGGTTTATCGGCTAGTTCATTAAAGGGACAGATCTCAGCTCTGTCCATCTTGTTACACAGGCGTCTGTCAGAAAATCCAGATGTCCAGGCCTTTTGTCAGGCTTTAGCTAGGATCAAGCCTGTGTTTAAAACTGTTGCTCCGCCATGGAGTTTAAACCTTGTTCTTAACGTTCTACAAGGAGTTCCGTTTGAACCCCTTCATTCCATTGATATAAAGTTGTTATCTTGGAAAGTGTTATTTTTAATGGCTATTTCTTCGGCTCGGAGAGTCTCTGAGTTATCAGCTTTACATTGTGATTCTCCTTATTTGATTTTTCATTCAGATAAGGTAGTTCTGCGTACAAAACCTGGGTTCTTACCTAAGGTAGTCACTAACAGGAACATCAATCAAGAGATCGTGGTGCCTTCCCTGTGCCCGAATCCTTCTTCAAAGAAGGAACGTCTTCTACACAATCTGGATGTAGTTCGTGCCCTCAAGTTCTACTTGCAGGCAACTAAGGATTTTCGACAAACGTCTTCCCTGTTTGTCGTGTACTCTGGTCAGAGGAGAGGTCATAAGGCTTCGGCTACCTCTCTCTCCTTCTGGCTTCGTAGCATAATTCGTTTAGCCTATGAGACTGCTGGACAGCAGCCTCCTGAAAGAATTACAGCTCATTCTACTAGAGCTGTGGCTTCCACTTGGGCCTTTAAGAATGAGGCCTCTGTTGAACAGATTTGCAAGGCTGCAACTTGGTCTTCGCTTCATACTTTTTCCAAATTTTACAAATTTGACACTTTTGCTTCTTCGGAGGCTATTTTTGGGAGAAAGGTTCTTCAGGCAGTGGTTCCTTCTGTATAATGAGCCTGCCTATCCCTCCCGTCATCCGTGTACTTTTGCTTTGGTATTGGTATCCCAGAAGTAATGATGACCCGTGGACTGATCACACATAACAGAAGAAAACATAATTTATGCTTACCTGATAAATTCCTTTCTTCTGTTGTGTGATCAGTCCACGGCCCGCCCTGTTTTTTAAGGCAGGTAAATATCTTTTAAATTATACTCCAGTCACCACTTCACCCTTGGTTTCTCCTTTCTCGTTGATTCTTGGTCGAATGACTGGGAGTGACGTAGAGGGGAGGAGCTATATGCAGCTCTGCTGGGTGAATCCTCTTGCATTTCCTGTTGGGGAGGAGTTATATCCCAGAAGTAATGATGACCCGTGGACTGATCACACAACAGAAGAAAGGAATTTATCAGGTAAGCATAAATTATGTTTTTATTGTGTGAATATTCATTTCTATACTGTTGATTATTTCTATACTCATGAGTGTCAGTGTTCATATGATTAACTTTTCTAGTTCTTTTTTCATATGTATTCTCATTTCTGGTATTCTTATCCGTGATCTCCATTACATCTTCATTAGTTATATCTTGTTGTATACGGTTATCTTTAGTGTCTCTTTCCATTTTACCCCATTTTGTTCTTAAGAGGTCTTTGTTTAGATTATCTAATTTACCAATTATTACTTTTTGTCTCTCTTTATATTCATTCTCATTTTTTCTATCTGTGAGTTTTTCTTTAATATCTAAAATACTTTTCTCTATTTCTAATAGAGTCCCTTTTCGTGATCTTTTTAATATGTCTATAAGAGTGTTTGAAGCCTTTGTGAGTGTATCTTTCCATTCTAATTGTAAATCCTCTTTTAGAGGAAAAGTGCAGTTTTTCTTAATTTGTAAACCCCTTGGAATGATCCCTTTTTGTGTATATCTATTTAAAAAAACTAATTCCATTTTCTGCTTAAGTTCTTTAGTAAGTGCATATTCCAAACTTTGCATAAGATCTGAGGTTTTTTCAGGTGAAATTGTGTCAATATGTGGTATATTATCGTCTTTCAAATCCAAGAAAATTTTGTCCCTAAAGTCAAATATATCATCCATGCTTTCACTAGCTGCTACTACCAAAGAAGGAAAAGTGAAAAATCGTGTGAGATAGTGGGTGATGGTAGTGCGCTTAGTGTAGGGTATTAAACACCTTAACTAAATAGCAGATCCTTCAAGCTACTATAGTGAAAAATTGACAAGTGTGAGAGGGAAAGTAAGGGCGCTATAATTCTACTATAATTATGAGTAAAGGTTAGGCCATAGGTGTTATTGACAGAGACTTTGGTAAAGTTGCCGTTAAGCATTTTAAAATAAAGACGTTTTAACTTTTTAGCCTACCAAAATACAGATGAAGTAAAGAATTTCTATTGTGGGAATATTACATAGAACAGCAATCAAGATTATCTGTATATCTGACATCTGACTTTAGATATAGACATTGTATCTCGCAATTGGCAAGGTCCTAAGGAATGAACTTTTATATGTACATAGTATCCAACGTTTAACTGGAATACATTCTTTATTTATAAGAATTTTAAACTGATTTCTTCTGTTATGTGTGATCAGTCCACGGGTCATCATTACTTCTGGGATATAACTCCTCCCCAACAGGAAATGCAAGAGGATTCACCCAGCAGAGCTGCATATAGCTCCTCCCCTCTACGTCAGTCCCAGTCATTCTCTTGCACCCAACGACTAGATAGGATGTGTGAGAGGACTATGGTGATTATACTTAGTTTTTATGACTTCAATCAAAAGTTTGTTATTTTAAAATAGCACCGGAGCGTGTTATTACTTCTCTGGCAGAGTTTGAGGAAGAATCTGACAGAGATTTTTTACTATGATTTTAACCGGAGTCGTTAAGATCATATTGCTGTTCTCGACCATCTGAGGGAGGTAAAGGCTTCAGATCAGGGGACAGCGGGCAGATGAATCTGCATTGAGGTATGTGGCAGTTTTTATTTTCTGAATGGAATTGATGAGAAAAGCCTGCCATACCGTTAAAATGACATGTATGTATACACTTCAGTATTCTGGGGATGGTATTTCACCGGAACTACTGTGTTAAAGGTCACTAATCCTTTTAATAACTATTCTCATGTTAAACGTTTTTGCTGGAATGTAGAATCGTTTACATTGCTGAGGTACTGTGTGAATAAATATTTGGGCATTATTTTCCACTTGGCAGTTTTTTGCTTTAATTGTGACAGTTTCGTTTCTCTTCACTGCTGTGTGGGAGAGGGAGGGGCCGTTTTTGGCGCTCCTTGCTACGCATCAAAAAATTCCAGTCAGCTACTTTTATATTTCCTGCATGATCCGGTTCATCTCTGACAGATCTCAGGGGTCTTCAAACTTCTTTGAAGGGAGGTAAATTCTCTCAGCAGAGCTGTGAGAATTCTTATAGTGACTGTGAATAAAAAACGTTGTTTTGTTTTCTTATGTACAAATTTAATTAGTGTTGTTTTTTACTAATGGGAACAAACCTTTGCTAAAAGTTGTGTTGTTTTAAAGTTTGATACTATAACTGTTTTTTCAGTTCATTATTTCAACTGTCATTTAATCGTTAGTACCTCTTTGAGGCACAGTGCGTTTTTTTTGCTAAAAAAGATTATAACCAAGTTGTAAGTTTTTTTTGCTAGTGTGTTAAACATGTCTGACTCAGAGGAAGATATCTGTGTCATTTGTTCCAATGCCAAGGTGGAGCCCAATAGAAATTTATGTACTAACTGTATTGATGCTACTTTAAATAAAAGTCAATCTGTACAATGTGAACAAATTTCACCAAACAGCGAGGGGAGAGTTATGCCGACTAACTCGCCTCACGCGACAGTACCTGCATCTCCCGCCCGGGAGGTGCGTGATATTTTGGCGCCTAGTACATCTGGGCGGCCATTACAGATAACATTACAAGATATGGCTACTGTTATGACTGAAGTTTTGTCTAAATTACCAGAACTAAGAGGCAAGCGTGATCACTCTGGGGTGAGAACAGAGTGCGCTGACAATGCTAGGGCCATGTCTGATACTGCGTCACAGCTCGCAGAGCATGAGGACGGAGAGCTTCATTCTGTAGGTGACGGTTCTGATCCAAACAGATTGGACTCAGATATTTCAAATTTTAAATTTAAATTGGAGAACCTCCGTGTACTACTAGGGGAGGTCTTAGCAGCTCTCAACGATTGTAACACTGTTGCAATACCAGAGAAACTGTGTAGGTTGGATAAATACTTTGCGGTACCGGCGAGTACTGACGTTTTTCCTATACCTAAGAGACTAACTGAAATTGTTACTAAGGAGTGGGATAGACCCGGTGTGCCGTTCTCACCCCCTCCAATATTTAGAAAGATGTTTCCAATAGACGCCACCACTCGGGACTTATGGCAAACGGTCCCCAAGGTGGAGGGAGCAGTTTCTACTTTAGCTAAGCGTACCACTATCCCGGTGGAGGATAGCTGTGCTTTCTCAGATCCAATGGATAAAAAATTAGAGGGTTACCTTAAGAAAATGTTTGTTCAACAAGGTTTTATATTACAACCCCTTGCATGTATCGCGCCGATTACGGCTGCGGCAGCATTTTGGATTGAGTCGCTTGAAGAGAACCTTAGTTCCTCTACGCTAGACGACATTACGGACAGGCTTAGAGTCCTTAAACTAGCTAATTCTTTCATTTCGGAGGCCGTAGTACATTTAACCAAACTTACGGCTAAGAACTCAGGATTCGCCATACAGGCACGCAGGGCACTGTGGCTAAAATCCTGGTCAGCTGATGTTACTTCTAAGTCCAAATTACTTAATATACCTTTCAAGGGGCAGTCCTTATTCGGGCCCGGTTTGAAAGAAATTATCGCTGACATTACGGGAGGTAAGGGCCACGCCCTACCTCAAGACAAGGCCAAAGCTAAGGCTAGACAGTCTAATTTTCGTCCCTTTCGGAATTTCAAGACTGGAGCAGCATCAACCTCCACTGCACCAAAACAGGAAGGAGCTGTTGCTCGTTACAGGCAAGGCTGGAAGCCTAACCAGTCCTGGAACAAAAGCAAGCAGGCCAGGAAACCTGCTGCTGCCCCAAAGACAGCATGAACCGAGAGCCCCCGATCCGGGACCGGATCTAGTAGGGGGCAGACTCTCTCTCTTCGCCCAGGCCTGGGCAAGAGATGTTCAGGATCCCTGGGCACTAGAGATCATATCTCAGGGATACCTTCTAGACTTCAAATTATCTCCCCCAAGAGGGAGATTTCATCTGTCAAGGTTGTCAACAAACCAGATAAAGAAAGAAGCGTTTCTACGCTGCGTACAAGATCTGTTAACAATGGGAGTGATCCATCCGGTTCCGTGGTCGGAACAAGGACAAGGGTTCTACTCAAACCTGTTTGTGGTTCCCAAAAAAGAGGGAACTTTCAGGCCAATCTTAGATTTAAAGACTCTAAACAAATTCCTAAGAGTTCCATCGTTCAAAATGGAAACTATTCGGACAATCTTACCCATGATCCAAGAAAGTCAGTACATGACCACAGTGGATTTAAAGGATGCTTACCTTCACATACCGATCCACAAAGATCATCACCGGTATCTAAGGTTTGCCTTCTTAGACAGGCACTACCAGTTCGTAGCTCTTCCATTCGGATTGGCTACGGCTCCAAGAATCTTCACAAAGGTTCTGGGTGCCCTTCTAGCGGTACTAAGACCGCGAGGGATTTCGGTAGCTCCGTACCTAGACGACATTCTAATACAAGCTTCAAGCTTTCAAACTGCCAAGTCTCATACAGAGTTAGTTCTGGCATTTCTAAGGTCGCATGGATGGAAAGTGAACGAAAAGAAGAGTTCTCTCTTTCCTCTCACAAGAGTTCCATTCTTGGGGACTCTTATAGATTCTGTAGAAATGAAGATTTACCTGACAGAAGACAGGTTAACAAAACTTCAAAATGCATGCCGCGTCCTTCATTCCATTCAACACCCGTCAGTAGCTCAATGCATGGAGGTGATCGGCTTAATGGTAGCGGCAATGGACATAGTACCTTTTGCACGCCTACACCTCAGACCGCTGCAATTATGCATGCTAAGTCAGTGGAATGGGGATTACTCAGATTTGTCCCCTACTCTGAATCTGAATCAAGAGACCAGAAATTCTCTTCTATGGTGGCTTTATCGGCCACACCTGTCCAGGGGGATGCCATTCAGCAGGCCAGACTGGACAATTGTAACAACAGACGCCAGCCTACTAGGTTGGGGCGCTGTCTGGAATTCTCTGAAGGCTCAGGGACTATGGAATCAGGAGGAGAGTCTCCTACCAATAAACATTCTGGAATTGAGAGCAGTTCTCAATGCCCTTCTGGCTTGGCCCCAGTTAACAACTCGGGGGTTCATCAGGTTTCAGTCGGACAACATCACGACTGTAGCTTACATCAACCATCAGGGAGGGACAAGAAGCTCCCTAGCAATGATGGAAGTATCAAAGATAATTCGCTGGGCAGAGTCTCACTCTTGCCACCTGTCAGCAATCCACATCCCGGGAGTGGAGAACTGGGAGGCGGATTTCTTGAGTCGCCAGACTTTTCATCCGGGGGAGTGGGAACTTCATCCGGAGGTCTTTGCCCAAATACTTCGACGTTGGGGCAAACCAGAGATAGATCTCATGGCGTCTCGCCAGAACGCCAAACTTCCTCGCTACGGGTCCAGATCCAGGGATCCAGGAGCAGTTCTGATAGATGCTTTGACAGCACCTTGGAACTTCAGGATGGCTTATGTGTTTCCACCCTTCCCGCTGCTTCCTCGATTGATTGCCAAAATCAAACAGGAGAGAGCATCAGTAATTCTAATAGCACCTGCTTGGCCACGCAGGACTTGGTATGCAGATCTAGTGGACATGTCATCCTGTCCGCCTTGGTCTCTACCTCTAAGACAGGACCTTCTGATACAGGGTCCATTCAAACATCAAAATCTAACTTCTCTGAAGCTGACTGCTTGGAAATTGAACGCTTGATTTTATCAAAACGTGGTTTTTCTGAGTCGGTTATTGATACCCTGATTCAGGCTAGGAAGCCTGTTACCAGAAGGATTTACCATAAAATATGGCGGAAATACCTATACTGGTGCGAATCCAAAGGTTACTCCTGGAGTAAGGTTAGGATCGCTAGGATATTGTCTTTTCTACAAGAAGGTTTAGAAAAGGGTTTATCAGCTAGTTCATTAAAGGGACAGATTTCAGCTCTGTCCATCTTGTTACACAGACGTCTGTCAGAAAATCCAGACGTCCAGTCCTTTTGTCAGGCTTTAGCTAGGATCAAACCTGTGTTTAAAGCTGTTGCTCCACCATGGAGTTTAAACTTAGTTCTTAACGTTTTACAGGGTGTTCCGTTTGAACCCCTTCTTTCCATTGATATAAAAATGTTATCTTGGAAAGTTCTGTTTTTAATGGCTATTTCCTCGGCTCGAAGAGTCTCTGAGTTATCAGCCTTACATTGTGATTCCCCTTATCTGATTTTTCACTCAGACAAGGTAGTTCTGCGTACTAAACCTGGGTTCTTACCTAAGGTAGTCACTAACAGGAACATCAATCAAGAGATTGTTGTCCCATCCTTGTGTCCAAATCCTTCTTCAAAGAAGGAACGTCTTTTACACAATCTGGATGTAGTTCGTGCCCTCAAGTTCTACTTGCAGGCAACTAAAGATTTTCGCCAAACTTCTTCCTTGTTTGTCGTTTACTCTGGACAGAGGAGAGGTCAAAAAGCTTCTGCTACCTCTCTCTCTTTTTGGCTTCGTAGCATAATACGTTTAGCCTATGAGACTGCTGGACAGCAGCCTCCTGAAAGAATTACAGCTCACTCCACTAGAGCTGTGGCTTCCACTTGGGCCTTTAAGAATGAGGCCTCTGTTGAACAGATTTGCAAGGCTGCAACTTGGTCTTCGCTTCATACTTTTTCCAAATTTTACAAATTTGACACTTTTGCTTCTTCGGAGGCTATTTTTGGGAGAAAGGTTCTTCAGGCAGTGGTTCCTTCTGTATAATGAGCCTGCCTATCCCTCCCGTCATCCGTGTACTTTTGCTTTGGTATTGGTATCCCAGAAGTAATGATGACCCGTGGACTGATCACACATAACAGAAGAAAACATAATTTATGCTTACCTGATAAATTCCTTTCTTCTGTTGTGTGATCAGTCCACGGCCCGCCCTGTTTTAAGGCAGGTAAATATCTTTTAAATTATACTCCAGTCACCACTTCACCCTTGGTTACTCCTTTCTCGTTGATTCTTGGTCGAATGACTGGGACTGACGTAGAGGGGAGGAGCTATATGCAGCTCTGCTGGGTGAATCCTCTTGCATTTCCTGTTGGGGAGGAGTTATATCCCAGAAGTAATGATGACCCGTGGACTGATCACACAACAGAAGAAAGGAATTTATCAGGTAAGCATAAATTATGTTTTTTTATTATGCAATTTTTTGGGAGACGTCCCTTTTAATTTTGTAATTTTGTTTCTTTGTCATCCTTTATGGCACATTAAATACATTATTAATCTATTAGAAGTCCTTGGTCATTATACATTTATCTCTTAGCTTTCAGTGGTATTTTTAGCTTTTCTAGCGCCCTTACTTTCCCTCTCACACTTGTCATTTCTTCCTAAAGTGGTTTCAGATATAAATATTAATCAGGAAATTGTTGTTCCTTCTCTCTGTCCCAATCCTCCTCATAAAAAACATCTGTTGCACAACTTGGATGTTGTGCGTGCTCTAAAATTCTACCTACAGGCGACTAAGGATTTTCGCCAGTCTTCTGCCCTGTTTGTTTGTTTCTCAGGAAAGCATAAGGGTCAGAAGGCTACTTCTACTTCTCTTTCCCTCTGGTTGAGAAGTATGATTCGTTTTGCTTATGAGACTGCTAGTCAGCAGCCTCCTGAGAGAATTACAGCTCATTCCACTAGGGCTGCCTCCTCTTCTTGGACTTTCAATGATGATGCTGGGCTGCAACTTGGTCCTCTCTGCATACTTTTTCCAAATTTTCCAAATTTGATACTTTTGCTTCTGCTGAGGCCTCTTTTGGGAGAAAGGTTCTTCAAGCGGTGGTGCCTTCTGTTTAGGTCTGCCTGTCTTGTTCTCCCTCCGTGTTCATTCTGTGTCCTCTAGCTTGGGTATTGGTTCCCAATAGTAATTGAATGACGTTGTAAACTCTCCATATCTTAGGAAGGAAAACAAAATGAATGCTTACCTGATAAATTTCTTTCTTTCCGGATATGCAGAGTTCACGACCCCACCCTTTATTAAGACAGTTATTTCTTTCATGTAAGTGGCAATAGTCCATGAGCTAGTGATGTATGGGATATACATTCCTACCAGGAGGGGCAAAGTTTCCCAAACCTCAAAATGCCTATAAATACACCTCCCACCTCACTCATACCTTAGTTTTACAAACTTTGCCTCTCATGGAGGTGGTGAAGCAAGTTGTGCTTGATTTTTCTTCTGTGATAGGGTTTCTAAGCATATTAAAGCCCAGTTCCTCTCAAAGTACAGTGTTTGTCTGAGGGATGTGAAGGGAGTATTGCCTGATGACGCCATGTTTTCACCTATGGGAAATCTATTCTAAGGCTCTCTGTAAATCGGTCGCAGGGATTCATCTGCTGCCTCCCTTTACAGATCAACATTATACTCCTCTACTATTACCTCTGCTGATATGTTTCAGTACTGGTTTGGCTGTCTGCTATATGTGGATGGGTGTCTTACACAGTAAGTATATACTTTTATTATATAAGACACTTTCAGCTATGAATTGGGCACTTTTTAAATAAAGTTGTTATATATTGTTTGTATACATGCCATGAGTCATTCAGTGCTCTTTTCTCTTGCAAGGTGTATCCAGTCCACACATTCATCCTTTACTTGTGGGATATTCTCATTCCCTACAGGAAGTAGCAAAGAGAGCACACAGCAAAGCTGTCCATATAGCTCCCCCTCTAGCTCCACCCCCCCAGTCATTCTCTTTGCTGGCTCTAAGCACTAGGGTCTCTCTCGGGAGTGTAAAGTGAATGTGGTGTTAGAATTGTAGTTTTATTATCTTCAATCAAAAGTTTGTTATTTTAAATGGTACCGGTTTGTACTATTTACTCTCTAGCAGAAAAGTGATGAAGATTTCTGCTGAGAGGAAAATGATTTTAGCATGTTGTAACTAAAATCCACTGCTGTTCCCACACAGGACTGAGGAGTACCAGAAAACTTCAGTTGGGGGGAACAGTTTGCAGGGTGATCTGCAATAAGGTATGTTCAGTCATTTATTTCTAGACTAGACTGAGATAATGCTAGAAGAGACTGACAATATCCCCATGAGGGGAGGGTAAGCTATGTTCACAGACTTAGTAAGGAATTGAATGCTTACATAATAGGGCTAATATACTGGTTGACACTTATTCAGGGCAATCGATTGTTTGACTAAGGAAAAATAGTTTTGCAAGACACTTTGAAAGCCCTTTTGGGGTTTTTCTGGGGTTATTACCACATGGCTGTTTTTTAGTCACTTAGGAGTGATTTACTAGGCCTCACAGCTCCGGAGTAGAGTGGGAGGGGCCTAATTTCGCACCTCAGATGCGCACTTAGAATTGCAGAGAAGTTCATGCTGTTTCACATGGAGGGTCCTGCTGATGTTTGCGGGCCTAAAAGAAGCTATATTCCCCCAAATCTGATCCCTAAGGGAAGGTAGGGCCACAGCAAGGCTGTGGCAAGGTGCTGTAGTGATTTAACCAGGTGTTGGCTTTAGGCTGCTCCTGTTTGGGCATTAAGGGGTTAATCGTTTTGAAACTTGGGGTGCAATCTTATTAAGGCTTTAGCTATATACTGTGAAAATTTCAGAAAGATTGCTGCATTTTTCACCGTTTTGTAAAATTGTGTGCTCTTTTTATCTCTTAAAGGCACAGTAACGTTTTTTTCAAATTGTGTTTTTTATTTGATTAAAGTGATTCCAAGCCTGTTTGTGTACTCTACTAGTCTGTTAAACATGTCTGACACTAAGGAAAATCCTTTTTCAATGTGTTTAGAAGCCATGGTGGAACCCCCTCTCAGAATGTGTCCCACTTGTACTGATATGTCTATACACTTTAAAGATCATATTGTTGCACTTAAGAATGTGGCCCAAGATGATTCTCAGACTGAAGGTAACGAGGGTAGCCCGTCTGCCTATCCCCAAGTGTCACAACCAGTTACGCCCGTGCAAGCGACGCCTAGTACCTCTAGTGCGTCTAACCCTTTTACATTACAAGACTTAGCGGCAGTCATGGATAATTCTCTTACAGCCTTCTTATCTAAACTGCCCGTGTTACCTGCAAAGCGTGATAGCTCCGTTTTAAGAACAGATTATGAGCATTCTGACGCTTTGGTAGCCGTATCCGATATACCATCACAACGCACTGAAGTGGGAGCGAGGGATTTGATGTCTGAGGGAGAAGTCTCTAATTCAGGAAGGGTTCCTCCCCAGACAGATTCAGATACATTGGCTTTTAAATTTAAACTAGAACACCTCCGTGTTTTACTTAGGGAGGTATTAGCTACTCTGGATGACTGTGACCCTTTGGTGATCCCAGAGAAATTGTGTAAAATGGACAAGTACCTAGAGGTCCCTGTTTACACGGATGCGTTTCCGGTCCTTAAGAGGATTACGGATATCGTTACTAGGGAGTGTGATAGGCCAGGTGTCCCTTTTGTCCCCCCTCCTGTTTTTAAGAAAATGTTCCCCATATCTGACCCCATGCGGGACTCGTGGCAGACGGTCCCTAAGGTGGAGGGGGCTGTTTCTACACTAGCTAAACGCACAACCATACCAATTGAAGACAGTTGTGCTTTTAAAGACCCTATGGATAAAAAATTAGAGGGTTTACTTAAGAAAATTTTTGTTCAACAAGGTTTTCTTCTCCAACCTATTGCCTGCATTATTCCTGTAACTACTGCAGCTGCTTTCTGGTTTGAGGCGCTGGAAGACTCACTCCAGACGGAGACCTCATATGAGGAAATTATGGATAGAATTAAGGCTCTAAAGCTAGCTAATTCTTTTATCACTGACGCCGCTTTCCAAATAGCTAAGTTAGCGGCGAAAAATTCAGGTTTCGCCATTTTGGCGCGCAGGGCGCTATGGCTAAAGTCCTGGTCGGCTGATGTGTCGTCTAAATCCAAGCTTTTGAACATTCCTTTCAAAGGGAAGACCCTATTCGGGCCTGAATTGAAAGAGATTATTTCAGATATCACCGGGGGAAAAGGCCATGCTCTCCCTCAGGACAAAGCCTTTAAAATAAAGAACAAAGCTAATTTTCGTTCCTTTCGCAATTTCAGGAACGGCCCCGCTTCATCCTCTCCGGCTGCAAAGCAATAGGGTAACGCTTCACAGCCCAAGGCAAACTGGAAACCTTAACAAGGCTGGAATAAAGTTAAACAGACCAAAAAGCCTGCAGCTGC
Organism: Bombina bombina; assembly: GCF_027579735.1. Taxonomy (NCBI): domain Eukaryota; kingdom Metazoa; phylum Chordata; class Amphibia; order Anura; family Bombinatoridae; genus Bombina; species Bombina bombina. The sequence continues at coordinate 1,267,628,605 of NC_069499.1, read as the reverse complement.
CACCAAGACAGCATGAAGGGGTAGCCTCCGATCTGGGACCGGATCTAGTAGGGGGCAGACTCTCTCTTCGCTCAGGCCTGGGCAAGAGATGTACACGATCCTTGGGCATTAGAGATTGTAGCCCAGGGATACCTTCTAGAATTCAAGGACTCTCCTCCAAGGGGAAGGTTCCACATTTCTCGTCTGTCTACAGATCAGACAAAGAAAGAGGCGTTTTTACGCTGTGTAGAAGATCTACATACAATGGGAGTGATCCACCCAGTTCCAATTGCAAGAACAAGGACTGGGGTTTTACTCAAACCTGTTTGTGGTTCCCAAAAAAGAAGGAACTTTCAGAAAAATCCTGGATCTCAAAATTCTAAACAAATTCCTCAGAGTCCCATCATTCAAGATGGAGACCATTCGGACAATCTTACCAATGATCCAGGAGGGTCAATATATGACTACCGTGGATCTAAAGGATGCGTATCTGCACATTCCTATCCACAAAGATCATCACCAGTTTCTCAGGTTCGCCTTTCTGGACAAGCATTTTCAGTTTGTGGCTCTTCCTTTCGGGTTGGCCACTGCTCCCAGAATTTTCACAAAGGTGCTAGGGTCCCTCCTGGCGGTTCTAAGACCGCGGGGCATAGCAGTGGCGCCTTACCTAGACGACATCTTAATTCAGGCGTCAACTTTCCAAAGAACCAAGTCTCACACGAAGATTGTATTGGCCTTTCTGAGGTCTCACGGGTGGAAGGTGAACATCAAAAAGAGTTCTCTCTCCCCCCCTCACAAGAGTTCCATTCTTAGGAACCCTGATAGACTCGGTAGAAATGAAAATATTTCTGACGGAGGTCAGAAAGCTAAAACTCTTAACTACTTGCCGAGCTCTTTATTCCATTCCTCGGCCATCTGTGGCTCAGTGTATGGAGACAATCGGACTAATGGTTGCGGCAATGGACATAGTCCCTTTTGCTCGGATACACCTCAGACCACTGCAACTATGCATGCTCAAACAGTGGAATGGGGATTATGCAGATATGTCTCCTCAAATTCAGTTGGACCAGGAGACCAGAGGTTCTCTTCTCTAGTGGTTGTCTCAGGATCACCTGTCTCAAGGAATATGTTTCCGCAGGCCAGAGTGGATCATCGTAACGACCGACGCCAGTCTGTTAGGCTGGGGTGCGGTCTGGGACTCCCTGAAAGCTCAGGGCTTATGGTCTCGGGAAGAAACTCTTCTCCCGATAAACATTCTGGAATTGAGGGCGATATTCAGCGCTCTTCAGGCATGGCCTCAACTAGCGGCAGCCAAATTCATCAGATTTCAGTCGGACAACATCACGACTGTAGCTTACGTCAATCATCAGGGGGGAACAAAGAGTTCCCTAGCGATGACGGAAGTAACCAAAATAATCAGGTGGGCGGAGGATCACTCCTGCCATTTCTCAGCAATTCACATCCCAGGAGTAGACAACTGGGAGGCGGATTTCTAAGTCGTCAGACTTTTCACCCGGGGGAGTGGGAACTCGACCCGGAGGTATTTGCCCAGCTGACTCAGCTATGGGGCACCCCAGAGTTGGATCTGATGGCGTCCCGTCAGAACACCAAACTTCCTCTCTACGGATCCAGGTCCCGGGATCCCAAGACGGTATTGATAGATGCTCTAGCAGCGCCTTGGTCCTTCAATCTGGCTTATGTTTTTCCACCGTTTCCTCTCCTCCCGCGTCTGGTTGCCAGAATCAAGCAGGAGAAGGCTTCGGTGATTCTGATAGCGCCTGCGTGGCCACGCAAGACTTGGTATGCAGACCTAGTGGACATGTCATCTGTCCCACCATGGACACTGCCAATGAGGCAGGATCTTCTAATTCAGGGTCCGTTCAAGCATCCAAATTTAGTTTCTCTACGTCTGACTGCTTGGAGATTGAACGCTTAATTCTTTCAAAGCGTGGGTTCTCTGAGTCAGTTATAGATACTCTGATTCAGGCTAGAAAGCCTGTCACCAGGAAAATCTACCATAAGATATGGCGGAAATATCTTTGTTGGTGTGAATCCAAGGGTTACTCATGGAGTAAGATTAGGATTCCCAGGATATTGTCCTTTCTCCAAGAAGGACTGGAGAAAGGATTGTCAGCTAGTTCCTTAAAAGGACAAATATCTGCTTTGTCTATCCTGTTACACAAGCGTCTGGCAGAGGTACCAGACGTTCAAGCGTTTGCTCAGGCTTTAGTCAGAATCAAGCCTGTCTATAAACCTGTGGCTCCCCCATGGAGTTTGAATCTAGTTCTTTCAGTTCTTCAAGGGGTTCCGTTTGAACCTTTACATTCCATAGACATTAAGTTGTTATCTTGGAAAGTTTTGTTTTTTGATAGCTATCTCTTCTGCTTGAAGAGTTTCAGAATTATCTGCCTTACAATGTGATTCACCTTACCTGGTGTTCCACGCAGATAAGGTAGTTTTGCGTACCAAGCCTGGTTTTCTTCCTAAAGTTGTTTCTAACAAGAATATTAACCAGGAAATAGTTGTTCCTTCTCGAAGAAGGAACGTCTATTACACAATCTTGATGTAGTTCGTGCTTTAAAGTTCTATTTACAAGCAACTAAGGATTTCAGACAAACATCTTCCTTGTTTGTTATCTATTCTGGTAAGAGGAGAGGTCAGAAAGCGACTGCTACCTCTCTTTCCTTCTGGCTGAAAAGCATCATCCGTTTGGCCTATGAGACTGCTGGCCAGCAGCCTCCTGAAAGAATTACTGCTCATTCTACCAGAGCAGTGGCTTTCACATAGGCTTTTCACTGCATACTTTTGCCAAATTTTACAAATTCGATACTTTTGCTTCTTCGGAGGCTATTTTTGGGAGAAAGGTTTTGCAAGCAGTGGTGCCTTCCGTTTAAGGTATCTTTCTTGTTCCCTCCCTTCATCCGTGTCCTAAAGCTTTGGTATTGGTATCCCACAAGTAAAGGATGAATCCGTTGACTGGATACACCTTGCAAGAGAAAACAGAATTTATGCTTACCTGATAAATTACTTTCTCTTGCGGTGTATCCAGTCCACGGCCCACCCTGGCATTTAATTCAGGTAAAAAAAAATTGTTGAAACTACAGTCACCACTGCACCCTATGGTTTCTCCTTTTTCTTCCTAACCTTTGGTCGAATGACTGGGGGGTGGAGCTAGAGGGGGAGCTATATAGACAGCTTTGCTGTGTGCTCTCTTTGCTACTTCCTGTAGGGAATGAGAATATCCCACAAGTAAAGGATGAATCCGTGGACTGGATACACCGCAAGAGAAAGTAATTTATCAGGTAAGCATAAATTCTGTTTTTTAGCAACTTTATTTGTGGCTAAATATTTGTCAAGTTTGTGAAACATACATGGTTTTTTTAGAGCTAGTAATTTATTTATAAATTAGGAGGCTAAGTATTATGTTAGCCTCATGGAATGTTGATAATCACATTTTATGCAGCTATAATAGAAGTATCCATTAGGCTTTATTTTGGTTCATTTTGTTTTTTTGCATATACAATCAAAATTCTTACCTGCTTTTTAGAGTGATAGGTGTATTAGAAATCCTCTTCAACTTTGCATGTCGCGCATGTGATGATGCTATTTATGTCATAGGGTGACGTGTCATTATTGTGTGCCATTTTTCCCCCGCCAAAATTGCTGTTATAAGCTCCGCCCACAGCTCATTCAGTGTTCTTCGTAAACAATTAGAGAGCTTTCATGCAGCATTTTATGAATCAGTTTTCTTTTTTATATTTTTTTTCGCTGTTTCCCATTTTCTCTTTTATATATATATATATATATATATATATATATATATATATATATATATATATATATATCATATATAGGAGCATGGATATAAATTTGCAAAATTAATTTATTTTTATTTTTTTCTAATTTAATTTTCTTTTTTATGACACAATGAGTCCACGGATCATCTTAATTACTAATGGGATATTCACCTCCTGGTCAGCAGGAGGCGGCAAATAGCACCACAGCAAAGGTGTTAAATAGCTCCTCCCTTCCCTCCCACTCCAGTCATTCTCTTTGCCTACGTTAGTGATAGGAACTGGTAAAGTGAGGTGTTAGAAAAGATTCTTCAATCAAGAGTTTATTATTTTTAAAGTAGTGCAAGATTGTGCTGCTTTGTCCAAGGGTGTAGCCATAGTCCATATCAGTCTCTTCAGTAGAGCATTGGTGGCTTTAGAGCAATGGGAACTTGCGCCTCCCATATATTATTGCTGCCCTAAACCTGAAAACCTGAGGAATATTTATTCAGGAATTTCCTTTTCTTCACAGGTCCATGTGGGGGATAGGACCCCTCAAACCTGGTGAACTGCCTTTGCTGTCAGGCAGATATATGAGGTAAGTGCTATGTTATTTTCCTGGTACACTACAGAGCACTTTACTATATTTCATTACACTACATAAAGGGCTTATGTTATCAGGCACTTTATTATGTGTCTCTCAAGTCTGAGAGAACTAGACAGCGTTAAGCAGGCACTGGGGCTGGGAGAAAGCATTTTTCATGGCTCTGGTGGTTCTAATATCATGGCGTTATTTTTAATTCGAGATAAAGGCCTGGAGAGTATTTTTACTGTTAGCCACGCCCATGATGGGCGGATCTTACTGTTACTTATTGCGCGCTTTTTCACTACACCTCTATCTGAAGACACAGTACAGACTGGATAATTCAGTCTCTGCCTAGAAGTGCATGTTTCTTACTAAGCAGGCGTTTCTAGGACTGGAGAGTAGCTGAGTCGTTCCCCTGTCGAGTCCGGATTGTTTGCCAGGAGGGAGAAAAAGGTCTCCGGTCTTGCAGTCAGGTAAGCACCTCAGCAAAGCTGCTGAGGTGTAGGGGTGTCATTTTTATTAGTGTATGATCGTTTGGGTACGTTTTTTACACACTCAGTAAAAAAGTTACACTTTTAAATTTAAAGGGGCAATAACGTTTTTTGCATTCAAACTTTTTTGTGTCAAAATTAAAGTTTTTATTGAATAATTATATTATTGTGATTCAGTATGGACCAAGGGTCACTTGCTCCTTGTGTTTTGATGCAAATGTGGTACCACCAATCCCTTTCTGTCCCTCATGTATTGAGAGGACTTTGAATTATAGGGAAAAGATTTTTTCTGAGCAAAACTTTTCAAAAGCGGATGCTGTCCAAGAGTCTAATGACGAGGTTCAAGGTATGCCGCAGCTTTCTCCCCAAGCATCCCAAATTTTACCGCCCGCACAAGCAGTGCCCTGCACTTCTGCTCTAGCTCCCGCTGGAGTTACCTTAAAAGACATAGCTTCTCTCATGTCTTCTACAATTTCTGATGCATTGTCTGCTTTTCCAATGTTGCAGGGCAAACGTAAGAGGAAAACCAGACATTCAGTAAGTGAGGTTTCTGACGCAATTGTTGCAATTTCGGAGGTACCCACCCAAGGACCTAAAGAGGAGGGTACTGCTGTACCATCTGAAGGTGAAATTTCAGATTCAGAAAGTTTATTGCCTCTGACGGACTCAGAGGTTGTATCCTTTAGATTTAAACTAGAGCACCTCCGTCTGTTACTTAGGGAGGTTTTAGTTACTTTGGACGACAGTGACTCAACGGTAGTGGTTGTCCCTAAGAAGTCTAGTAAATTGGACAAATATTTTGATGTTCCTTCTTACTCAGATGTATTTCCACTCCCAAAACGAGCTTCTGAGATCATTACTAAGGAGTGGGAGAGACCGGGCATATCTTTTTCTCTCTCTCCTATTTTTAAAAAGATGTTTCCCATAGCTGACTCTATAAAGGAAGCTTGGGAAACAGTTCCTAAGGTGGAAGGGGCCGTTTCCACCTTAGTCAAGAGAACTACTATTCCCATAGAGGATAGTTGTGCCTTCAAAGATCCTATGGACAAAGTCTACTCAAAAAGATATATGTTCACCAGGGTCTGCAATGGCATCCATCTGTGTGCATTGCTACCGTCACTAGTGCGGCAGCGTATTGTTTTGATGCACTGTCTGAGGCTCTCAGTACAGAAACTTCCTTGTAGGAGACCCAAGACAGAATAAAGGCTCTGAAGCTAGCTAATGCCTTTACTACAGACGGTTCCCTGCAAATTATTAAACTGGGAGCCAAGATTTCGGGTTTCTCTATCCTAGCTCGCAGAACCTTGTGGTTAAAACCTTGGTCTGCGGATGTTTCCTCTAAGTCTAAAATTCTGGCTATTCCTTACAAGGGGAAGACCTTGTTTGGACCTGGCATTACGGAAATTATATCTGATATCACGGGAGGTAAGGGTCATCTTCTCCCTCAAGATAAGAGAAACAAACAGAAAGGACGACAGAGTAATTTTCGTTCCTTTCGAAATTTCAAGGGAAATGATTTTTATTCCACCTCCAAACAGGAGCAATCTAAACCTGCATGGAGACCTAACCAGTCCAGAGTAAGGGAAAACAGTCCAAGAAGCCGGCTATTGATTCCAAGACAGCATGAAGGGCATGCCCCCGATCCAGGACTGGATCTTGTAGGGGGCAGACTTTCCTTCTTCGCTCAGGTTTGGGTTCGGGATGTTTAGGATCCCTGGGCAATAGAAATAGTGTCCCAGGGATACAAACTGGAGTTCAAAAGTTTTCCTCCCAGAGGCAGGTTTCTGATTTTAAGATTATCTGCAAACCAGACAAAGAGAGAGGTGTTCTTACGCTGTGTAGGAGACCTCTCAGCCCTGGGAGTGATTGTTCCCGTTCTGGTACAGGAACAGGGTCTGGTTTTTTATACCAATCTGTTTGTGGTTCCCAAAAAGAAGGGAACCTTCAGACCTATTCTAGACCTCAAGAGTCTAAACAAATTTCTCAGGGTACCGTCCTTCAAGATGGAAACTATTTGTTTCATTCTTCCCTTGATCCAAGAGGGGCAATTTATGACAACAGTGGATTTAAAGGACGCGTACCTGCACGTTCCCATTCACAGGGACCATCACAAGTTTCTAAAGTTTGCCTTTCTGGACAGACACTTCCAGTTCGTGGCTCTTCCTTTTGGTCTTGCCACAGCTCCCAGAATTTTCACAAAGGTTCTGGGATCTCTGTTGGCGGTGCTTCAGTCACGGGGCATTGCAGTGGCACCCTATCTGGACGACATCCTAGTCCAGGCGCCATCCTTTCAACTAGCAAGATCCCACACGGACTTAGTGTTGTCCTACGTTCTCACGGATGGAAGGTAAATTTGGAAAAGAGTTCCTTAGTCCCAAATACAAGGGTAACTTTCTTATGAACCATAATAGACTCCCTGTCTATGAAGATTTTTCTTACAGAAGTCAGGAAATCAAAGATTATCGATACTTGCCGAGTCCTTCAGTCCACTCCTCGGCCGTCAGTGGCTCAATGCATGGAGTTAATCGGGCTAATGGTGGTGGCAATGCACATCATCCCGTTTGCTCGGTTCCATCTCAGACCCCTGCAGTAAAGCATGCTCAGGCAATGGAACGGAGATTATGCAGACTTGTCTCCTCAAATTCTACTGGGGCAGGAGACAAGGGATTCTCTCCAATGGTGGTTGTCTCTGGAGCATCTCTCCCAGGGAACCTGCTTTTGCAGACCATCTTGGGTGATTGTGACAACAGACGCCAGCCTTCTAGGGTGGGGAGCAGTCTGGGGAACTCTAAAAGCTCAGGGAGTTTGGACTCAGAGTCTGTTATATAAACATTCCAGAACTGAGAGCGATTTTCAATGCCCTTCTGGCCTGGCCCCAGTTAGCCTCGGTAACTTCAGTGGCTTACATCAATTATCAGGGAGGAACAAGGAGTTCCTTAGCGATGACGGAGGTAACCAAAATAATCCAGTGGACGGAACTTCATCCGGAAGTGTTCTCCAGCCTGACTCTCAAGTGGGGTCAGCCGGAATTGAATCTCATGGCATCCCTACAGAATGCCAAGCTCCCGAGATACGGGTCGAGGTCCAGGGACCCCCAGGCAGAGCTGATAGATGCTTTGGTGGTCCCTTGGACCTTCAGACTAGCATACCTAGCATCAAACAGGAGAGGGCATCGGTGATCCTTATAGCTTCGGCTTGGATTTGGTATGCAGATCTGTTGGAGATGGCATCTCTGCCCCCTTGGAGACTTACGTTGAGGAAGGACCTTCTAATTCAGGGCCCCTTTCTTCACCCAAATCTAGTTTCTCTGAAGCTGACTGTTTGGAGATTGAAGGCTTAATTTTATTCAAGCGGGGGTTTTCTGACTCGGTCATAGAGACCATGATTCAGGCTCGTAAACCTGTAACTAGAAGAATTTACCATAAGATTTGGCGTAAATATCTCTATTGGTGCGAATCCAAGGGCTACTCATGGAGTAGAGTTAGGATTCCTAGAATTTTGTCTTTTCTCCAAGAGGGTTTGGAGAAGGGATTGTCGACAAGTTCTTTAAAGGGTCAAATCCCGGCCCTATCTATTTTGTTAAACAAACGTCTGGCGGATGTTCCAGATGTACAATCTTTTTGTCAGGCCTTGGTCAGGATCAGGCCTGTCTTCAAACCAGTTACTCCCCCATGGAGTCTTAATTTAGTTCTCAAGGTTCTTCAAGGGGCTCCGTTTGAGCCCATGCATTCCTTAGATATTAAGTTGTTATCTTGGAAGGTTTTATTTCTTGTTGCTATTTCTTCTGCTCGGAGAGTGTCTGAACTCTCTGCATTACAGTATGAACCTCCTTATCTTATTTTCCATTCGGATAAGGTAGTTTTGCGTACTAAGTTAGGTTTTCTTCCTAAGGTTGTTTCTGGCCGGAAAATTAATCAGGAGATTGTTGTTCCTTCTTTGTGTCCTAGTCTTTCTTCTCAGAAAGAACGACTTCTACACAATTTGGACGTGGTTCGTGCTTTAAAGTTTTACCTGCAGGCGACTAAGGACTTTCGTCAGTTGTCTTCTTTGTTTGTGAATTTCTCAGGAAAACGTAAGGGACAGAAAGCTACGGCAACTTCTCTTTCTTTTTGGCTGAAGAGTATCATACGTTTTGCATATGAGACTGCTGGACAGCAGCCTCATGAGAGAGTTACGGCTCATTCGACAAGGGCTGTTGCTTCCTCATGGGCATTCAAAAATGAAGCTTCTGTGGAACAGATTTGCAAGGCTGCAACTTGATCTTCTCTTCACACTTTTTCAAAATTCTACAACTTTGACACTTTTGCCTCAGCTGAGGCCGCTTTTGGGAGAAAGGTTCTTCAAGCAGTGGTGCCTTCCGTTTAGGTTCCCTGTCTTGTCCCTCCCGTATCATCTGTATACGCTAGCTTGGGTATTGAATCCCATTAGTAATTACGATGATCCGTGGACTCATTATGTCATAAAAAAGAAAAGAAAATTTATGATTACCTGATAAATGTATTTCTTTTTTGACACAATGAGTCCACAGCCCGCCCTGTTCTTGTAGACAGGTTGTTGGTTATTGTAAACTTCAGACACCTCTGCACCTTGTTTTTTCCTTTCTTTCCTTAACTTCGGTCAAATGACTGAAGTGGGAGGGAAGTGAGGAGCTATTTAACAGTTTTGCTGTGGTGCTATTTGCTGCCTCCTGCTGACCAGGAGGTGAATATCCCATTAGTAATTAAGATGATCCGTGGACTCATGGTGTTAAAAAAGAAATACATTTATCAGGTAAGCATAAATTTTCTTTTTTTGCAATTATGTCTCAAACTGATGTTACCATAGGATTTGAGCTGCCTAAACAGGTATTTAACAAACCTAAGTATGCATGTTGTAATTAAGCTGATCTAAATTATTCAGCTCTATTATGTGGCTCTTGTTTATCAAATTGTTAAATATATCTATGAGTACAAATACGCAGTGTGCGGCGTATGGTCTGAGCACTGATAGACTGACCCCCCACCCCTTCAACCTCGCAGAAAGGCTGGCAGCACTCATACATCTATTTCCCAAAGACAACCTCTGGATATATGACTCTGAGCACATGCACTCAACTTCTTTGGTTGACCATGGCGAGGCCTGTTGTGAGTAGAACCTGTCCTGTGAAACCGCTGTATGGTCTTGCCCACCGTGCTGCAGCTGAGTTTCAGGGTCTTGGCAATCTTCTTATAGCCTAGGCCATCTTTATGTAGAGCAACAATTCTTTTTTTTTTTCAGATCCTCAGAGAGTTCTTTGCCATGAGGTGCCATGTTGAACTTCCAGTGACCAGTATGAGAGAGTGTGAGAGCGATAACACCAAATTTAACACATTTGCTCCCAATTCACACCTGAGACCTTGTAACACTAACAAGTCACATGACACTGGGGAGGGAAAATGGCTAATTGGGTCCAATTTGGACATTTCCACTTAGGGGTGTACATTAATGGCTGTGTGTTGAGTTATTTTGAGGGGAAAGCAAATTTACACTGTTATACAGCCTGTACATTCACTACTTTACATTGTAACAAAGTGTCATTTCTTCAGTAAAAAAGTTCAAAATAAAGCTGCGCTTCTCAGCTCTGGCTAGGCTAGTATAAACAATGCAAAATACATCAATAGTGTTGATACACGCAAATGGATGATTTCTAAATACAATAAAAATAACTCACGAGCAGTGAAGACGCATCCAACAAGAGCTCTGCTGAAATATGTTAAAAAAAGAAGATCAATTTGCCCTATTTGCTCAATTTTTTGTCCTAGTGGGACCCTACTATACACCCAAGTACTGCCAGAAGCTGAATATAAACTTTTAAAAGAGGCAGAGCTTGCGGGCAGCGGAACGCAACAGAGACACAGAGGCTTCAAACTTTTGCATCAGTCGCCGGAGGGTCGGGGCCCCGCTCCGACGACTGGAGTGACTAGCCGGGAGTTAAAATAAAGGACTGGTATACTAGCCATAACCCGTCAGCTGCAAGATAGAAGGAGCAGTATCGGAGCCCAGCGCGGAGGCCGCACAGATAGCCCTGCGCCACAGCCACAGCCACAACTAGTCTATACGGAGAACAGGCGCTATAGTCCGGAGGGTCGGGGATCCGCTCCGCACGAAGATTTCAGCAGGTAGTAGGTGGGGAGAGCCGCCTATCTTAACCGGAACGGCAGACCGGTGGGTAACTGTTTCGGTCTCGAGGTGAGACGGTCACTTCGGTTTCCTTGCAAGGCGACAGAGAGTATATACGCTGTCACGGACTGATTTGAGGGTTCCCTGGGTAAGCTGGCCAGAGGCCTTTTAATTTTACACTTCGCTCCACTTGTACACTAGAGCTATAAAGGGCGCGAAAAGGCGCCATCTTCCCCGCTGTCTCAGTGTCCTGTGCGGCCCTCAATCCGGCCCACGTGGGAACCCTGCAAGGCCAGGACATAAACATTGTTAAGCAGTGTATACGCTAACCCCCTTACAGCTTGAACAGTGCTATACTTAGTCCACTTTATTCTGGTGGTATACTTCATATGAACCTAGCTTGCTTAGCCCCTGTAGAGGCCTTAGAACACAGCTACACCCAAATGCGAATAGAGGTGACACAGTTACAGAGCCACAACTAGTTGACCCTGTCATCCAGTCTACAACAGGAACTATACACTCAAGACGCAGGGAAGCCAGCTCACAGTACAGCTGCTTTATTCCTGTTACAAAAAGTGGAACCTTAATCTTAGCAGCACCCCTGGGGCAGTTTTTCTGCTATCTGCTCCTGACTGGTTGCTCTTAATAACTGCACTGTAAGCAATCTGGGGATACCCCTCACCACTGTGCAATATATTGGTTGCACGGACATTTCTGGAACAGATTTGCAATATCAAAATTTAGCCTGCAACTCATATAGATTTGTTCATTGACCTTATTTCTGTATTAGGCTGAGTTGTTTTACAGGCTGCATATCTTATGTTATAGCTGCTGTGTCAGCTCAGGTGTCCCTGTCCTTCAAGTTCAGGGTGTAGTGTTTTTGACTTAACCTGCCTTTTTCCTCCAACAGGTTCCACCTTGTGGTGCACACACCAGTTAGAGTTAGCATACCTCCCAATAACACTACTGTTTTGGTGTCACTTTGGCGCCACTTTAGGGCCACCCCAATACATAACTTTCACTACTACCTTTACTGGGGGGCACACGGGCCCAGATAGGGATTTGAGCAATCATCCTCTGGCTTGGTTTTAGCCTAAGGTGGACCTAGAACACACTGACAGTTTAGAACAGGTTTTATATACACCTTGCTCTACAACTTCAAGGCACAAGCCTTACCAGGCTGGAGTATAGGCATTTCATCCTATAAAGTTCCACTCCCAACGCCCAGTCCTACTTAGTTAGGCATTGATACATACCAGCCTCACCTTGACCACAATGTGTATGCTTTAAACTAGCCTTGTGCATAGTTAGTTCAAGTTTCCAGGTTTAATTGGGCTTTTCTGATAGACGCTACCATATACCCTAGAGTACAGCTTAGTGTAAGAGTGTGTCTAGGTATTAGATCACTACAGAGTCTCACCCTAGAGTTCATATCCAAGTAACTGCACACTACAGAGTCACATTTCGAGGGCCCTATTGGGAAGCTTCATTGAATTGGTATTTACCGTATAGCTAGATTGTTTATCTAACCTTCTTGCCATTGTTTGTTTGCCTCTCCCTCACCTCCCCGCTCCCACTCGGCTTGTCTGAGTGGGTCACATCCAATTTCCCGTCCCCTTCCTTCGGGTCGTATCCCCATCATCCCTGAGGTGAGGGTTCAGGGTTGACTTATTGTATGTAAGTGTTGGTATATAACATGTGAGCCTTATATTCTATTTGGCGTTCAGCCCCGCTCTGCATCACTTAGAGTAATGTATAACTTTTTTACGTGATATGTTTCACTAACCTATTTTCTTTGCAGCAGAACAGTACAGCCTTTTGTAATTCTATCCTAGGCTCACTGGGATTTTAGAGTACTTCGTCTACATATAGCCCTAACAACATGCCACACTTGGGTAGGAAGCCCCCTAAATCAGCTTCAAAAACCAAGAAGACAGTCTATGACCACTTCTCACAACGTCCCAAGAGCCCAGACATGGATCCACAAGGAGAGTTGAGTGATCATGATTCACAGGACGAGGAGTCCCAATCAAGTGTCCAGTCTGCGTCAGCCTCACAACACTTCATCACTGAGAAATCATTAAAGAAATTGCTGGCCTCGCAGACTAAATTCATCACACAGGAAATCCAGCGAAGTTCTGCGGAGCTTAAAAAGAGATCTCAGAAGTTGGGGAGAGAGTAGATGCTCTAGAAAGGAAACAAGATGACTTGGTGGTGGATCAATCCAATCTCTTAGCCTACTCTGAATGTCTGGCTGACCAAATCTCTCAATTGGAACTTAAAGTGGCAGATGTGGAGGACAGATCCAGGCGCAATAATATCAGATTTCGAGGCATCCCGGAAACAGTTGCGCCATCCGATCTACAAGACTTCTTGAAGGAACTGTTCCACCAGTTGTTAGGTAGTCCAGAGGGTTTGACCACTACCATGGAACGGGCACACAGAGCACTCCGTGCTAGAAATGTGGCACAAGATAAACCGCGAGATGTAATAGTTTGCTTTCACAGCTTCATATACAAGGATAGGCTGATGCAGGCAGCCTTCAAGAAACCATCTTTGAGCGAGAAATTTAAAGACATACAGCTTCTCCCTGACCTCTCTGCTTACACTCTACAACAGAGACGACACTATCAATCTGTCACCACCACTCTCAGAAAAAATAACATCAAATATAGATGGGGTTTCCCAACTCGCCTCATTATCTCCAAAGACAATCAAACCTATGTAGCTACAACTCTAGCCCAAAGCCTAACTCTCCTCACTAACTGGGGGCTCAGACCTGAGCCACCTCCTCAACAGGATCCTCCTTACCCTAAGTTGCGGGCTTCCGCTCCTGAGTGGACTGTTAATGAACGCAGAGCCAAAAGAGCAAAACTTCCTCAGCCCACAGGCACCCCCTAACTCTTGGGGTTAGCCTCATTCAACCATCATTTGGGACAAATGTTGCTCCTCACTTACAACCACCAGGTGGTTTACTGTTGCTCAGGTTCACTGTACTGTTCTGTGTTTGCATCACATGCTGAACTTGTTTTGCTGAAGTATGTTCTGTTGTTTATTATGTTGTTGTTATTTAACAGTTTACTTAGTGCATTTTTTAGTGTTAATTTACATTTAAGTATTCACTTAACTGTTGTTAGGTATGCTCTCTACATTGTGTACCTAAGAGTAATCTATCCAACTGCTCCGCCCCCACATAGAAGTCCAGTATAGGACTCTTTGAGGTGGACTAATTCCACCATACTTTTGAGCACCCTCTCTGGTGCTCTCCTTTTCCCGCCCTCCCCTTCTTTTGCTGTTTCTTTCCTCCTTCACTGGACCCACAACGCAATTTAGATTATTCAATAAGTCCTACACTTCCATCCTTACTACTGACTATGTCCACTATTAGGCTTCTGACTCATAATGTCAGAGGTCTGAACTCGCCTCTCAAACGTAGTCTGCTACTCAGGACATTGAGCCACCACAACCCTGATGTGGTATTCCTCCAGGAGACCCATTGGCTCGACAAGGAACCCCTTAGGCTAATTTCTAAGTCCTATACCCATATAGAAGTCGCCTCTTACACTAAAAAAGCCAGAGGGGTGGCGATATTGTTGCACAAGGGCCTGGCCTTTGAAAAGGTACAAGTTATTAGTGACCCCCAGGCAAGATATGTTATCCTGATCTGTAAAATAAATCATGTCACATACACCCTAGTGTCCGTATATCTTCCAAACTCCAAACAGCCACGTTTCCTCAAACACATTCTTCATGCCCTTTCTCAAGTCCAACAGGGGAGAGTCCTCATAGCAGGGGACTTTAACATGGTCTGGGACCACTCGATGGATAGAAAACCTAGATCCACAGACCCAGCACCCTCTCTAGCTAAACAACTCTCACACAGTTTCCGCCAAATAATGACTGCCTCTGGCTTATATGACATATGGAGAGCCCTACACCCCAGGGATCACGACTTCTCACATCCTCATAAATTATACTCCAGGCTCGATTACATCTTTTCTACAGCCGACTCTCTAGACTTAGTTAAGAGGGCCAAAATTTCCCTCTGCCCCTGGTCTGACCACGACTCAGTCCAAGCTGACATATTTTCCACTAACACCACTCATATTAGACCTAATTGGAGACTGCCCCACCAGATTCTAGAGGACATACCCTTTAGGGAGGATCTCCGTAGAGATATCAACCACTTTATTCAAACTAATGATAACCTTTCAGTTAGGGACGACACATTATGGGGCGCGGCTAAAGCGACAATTAGAGGTCTTTTTATCACTAAACAATCGCATCTTAGAAAACAGGCAGGCCTCACTCTCTCACAGGCCCATATTAAGTTGAGACAACTAGAGGCGTGCAATAGAGTTACAGTTTCGGCAGAGACTACCTCTCAAATTATTGAGATCAAAGACCACATTTCCAGGTTCGAACTGCGCAGAACCCAACTTAACCTCACCACGCTCAAACACTTATTTTACTATAAAGGTAATAAAGCCGATACTCTGCTGGCAAACAAAATTAGGAAAAGATTAGGGGCATCCAGGATTCATTCCATTCAATCATCGGGATCTCATCTTCAAATCCCGTCCCAGATAGGTGAGGCGTTTCCGGACTACTATGCCAAGCTCTATAATATAGCCACGGCTGAGTCTCCTAGATCCTCTTCTCAAGAGGTAATGGAAACTTACCTTAAGACTCTATCGTTACCCACGCTGGCCCCAGAACAACGAGATGTCTTGAGCTCCCCCTTCTCTCTTCCAGAGGTCTTGAGAGTTATTAAGAACGCAAAGTCTTTTAAGGCCCCTGGCCCGGACGGTTACCCGGCCCACTTTTATAAGACCTACGCTCAGGAACTCGCCCCGTTACTACTAAAATTCTATAATTTGGCGAGAAAGGAAGGTAGCTTCGGGAGTGAATTTCTTGAGGCTAACGTTATCACCATCCTCAAGCCGGACAAGGACCCATCGCTCTGCGCGAGTTATAGGCCCATTTCTTTGATAAACATGGACATTAAGTTCTATTCAAAGATTCTGGCCAATCGTCTCTCCAACCTTCTACCTTCCCTTATTGACCCGGATCAGGTAGGATTTGTCCCCCTCCGAGAGGGTCCAGACAACACGAGGCGTCTCCTTAACATACTCACTTCCACCTCACGACTCGGGAGGCCGCTCGCGGTCATCTCTCTCGACGCTGAGAAGGCCTTTGACCGGGTCAGATGGCAATACCTTTGGGCAGTCCTTGAGAGATTCCATTTCCCTCCCGATTTCATAGCGGCCGTTCAAGCTCTCTACTCCTCTCCTACCGCCTCTGTGAGAGGCTTGGGCTTTCACTCCTCTCTCTTCTCTGTCACTAATGGGACAAGGCAGGGGTGCCCCCTCTAGCCGCTCTTGTTTGCTCTTTCAATAGAACCGTTGGCTGAGCAGATTAGGTCTGACCCCCAAATCAAAGGTGTCACCTTGTCGGGCACCTCGCACAAAATCGCACTTTTTGCTGACGATGTTACCCTTTTTCTGTCTCATCCTGAGAGGGGGATCCCCAGACTTCTTGACTTGCTCACCACGTTAGGGGCCCATTCTTATTACAAATTAAACCTGTCAAAAACGCAAGTGTACACGCAAGGGTTCACCAGTACACAATTGGCCCCCCTCACCGAGACTTATAAATTCAATTGGACTGAACATTCTGTTCATCACTTGGGTATCAGGATCTCTAGTAGCCTTCCACAAGCAATTAAAGATAACTATCTTCCTCTCCTAACCTCCCTACGCTCCCTGAGGAAGGACTGGAATCTCCAGCATGTTTCCTGGCTGGGTAGGATTGCGGCGTTGAAGATGTCGATCCTCCCCAGGCTGACGTACCTATTCCGCTGCCTTCCCATTAACTTACCGAGACACCTGCTTCTCCAATTCCAGAGCGGGTTTACTAAATTTATCTGGATGGATAAACCTCCCAGAGTCGCGCATAGAGTGCTTCAGCTCCCTAAGTCCATGGGGGGCATAGCTTCTCCGTCAGTGACACGATATTATGAGGGAGCAATGCTAACCCATGTTTCCCAATGGGGGGTTAGGTCGTCGGATGCCAAATGGAAATCCATAGAACAGGCCTCACTGCCTTTCCACATTACCTTACGGGACCTAATCTGGACCCCCCCCACATTGTCGAAGAGAGTTAGCCTTAACCAATCCTGTCGTATATGAATGTCTCAGCTTTTGGGATAAAATATGCCACCATCCTCACGTTGCCCCACATCCTTCTCCAGTTACCTCCTTGGCGGGCCTCCTCTCGGGTTAAAAGATTCTCACCCAAATAAATGGGCCGAATTAGGTGTCAATAGTATATTGGACCTTTGGTCCACGGCCCCCCGTGACTCTTTTAAACAACTATCTCAAATTAGTGCAGAGGATCAGGTCCCATCGTATTTACCCTTTGAATACCAGAGGATCAATAGTTTTCTTTGCAGTTGGGGTTTTAAACCCAGCCTAAACCGTCCACTAACCCTATGGGAGTCCATATGGACCAGGGGAGAGCGATTATGCAGGCCCTTGTCTATCCACTATACGCTGCTAGGCGGATCACGGAACCCAGAAACCCCTAACCACCTGTCCCGCTGGGAGACTCTAATAGGTAGGCGCACGTCTCCCGAGGAGTGGGAACGGGCTTTCTCCTTGACCCAGAAAGCTATACATTGTACAACGTTATACGAAACCTATTTTAAACTTCTATCTCATTGGTACTATGTACCTACCAGGTTAGCAAAAATTTTCCCAAATGTGTCCCCCAATTGTTGGCGAAATTGTGGACATAGGGGTAATGCGCTACACATTTGGTGGGAATGTCCCGTGATTCAGCCTCTTTGGCAAAAGTGCTTCTCGGTGCTACAGGATATGGGCATCAGAATTCCTAGGCTGTTTACCTCAGCCCTTCTTCACCTAAACTTACACGCACTTCCTAAAAACCATGCGTATATTTGCATCTACCTGTTTTTGACTGTGAAATACTCTATTGCATGCTCCTGGAAGAAGGAAAGAGCCCCAAGTTGGGCGGCGATCCGCAATAATATGGCCTACATGTACACGATGGAAAAGGATATCTTTTACAAGTTAAATAAATCTGACCTATTTGAGTTGATCTGGGCTGACTGGAAGGAGTCTTACAACACAGACTGGAAGCCCAACGCGACCGCTCAGGACACATAGTCACCCGACTGTGTCTCCCTCTACTCTGTCCTTTTTTCAGTTTTTCTGGATGCCTTTCCAGGACTGCCCTCCCTCTCCTTCTCTGTCTTCAGCCTATCCCCCTACCCCCCCCCCCTTTTTTACCCTTTTCACCCACCCTCCTCTTTCCTTCTCCCTGACCCTCATCATGGTTTTCTAGTTTCTCAATCATTATGACCCACTTTCCCCCATACCTTTAGACTTGTCGGTCATGGATCAAGACTTGACAAGTCAGACTCATACTCAACAATCTATTACAACCCAAAATGTTTATTTCACTTTAGATGTATTCAACTTTATGTTACGTTTGTGAATGTCAAATTATTGCATTGGAGCTGCGTCTCCTCGTCTTATGTACATCTATCTTTTGGTTTTCCAATAAATATTTTAAAACTTAAAAAAAAAAAAAAACTCACTAAAGTGCTGTAAATAATAATCAATAGGCAAATAGTTCATAGGGCTGCTAGACAATCAGGATAGATCCTAAAGCCCAATTAAATATGTGCAATAGACGGCATAAAGCAAAAAATAGAGGAGTAAAAATACTTCCCAGCTGCGGTAGAACGTGTGGATGCTGCTCGGATGTCAGATACAGGGCTGTGCTCCTGCTCATTACTGGAACTGCAGAACGAAAAAGAACACAGAGCGCATACCACTCTAAGTGTAACACCGTTTAATACATAAAGCACACAGAGCGCTGAAAATAACACGGACAATGTTATAACAGATAATATGCACAGTCACCAAATCCTAGTATGTTGCACCGGCTATCGTGGGTGCAACATACTAGGATTTGGTGACTGTACATATTATCTGTTATAACATTGTACGTGTTATTTTAAGCGCTCTGTGTGCTTTATGTATTAAACGGTGTTACACTTAGAGTGGTATGAGCTCTGTGTTCTTTTTCGTTCTGTCATTTCTTCAGTGTTGTCACATGAAAATATATAATAAAATATTTACAAAAATGTGAAAGGTGTACTCAGTTTTGTGGGATACTGTATCTATGGCTTATGTTGCTGCTGCTTCATTTTTTTGGTTGGACAGTTTAGCACAGCAGTTGTCTTCAGATTCTGAATTATCTAACATTATTGTTTTATTTCATGTAATTGGCAAGAGTCCATGAGCTAGTGACGTATGGGATATACAATCCTAGCAGGAGGGGCAAAGTTTCCCAAACCTCAAAATGCCTATAAATACACCCCTCACCACGCCCACAATTCAGTTTTACAAACTTTGCCTCCTATGGAGGTGGTGAAGTAAGTTTGTGCTTTATTTTTATGATTTCTTCTGTGATAAGCGCTTCTAAGCATTCTGAAGCCCAATTCCTCAGTGTTTGTCAGAGGTATGTGAAGAGAGTATCGCCTATTTGATTTTATGGTTTTCCTTGCAGTAAATCTTTTCAAGGGTTATCTGTTATCGGTTGTAGGGATTCATCTCCTACCTCCCTTTTCAGATCGACGATATACTCTTATATACCATTACCTCTGCTGATAGCTTTCAGTACTGTTTTGGCTATCTGCTACAGGGAGTGCAGAATTATTAGGCAAATGAGTATTTTGACCACATCATCCTCTTTATGCATGTTGTCTTACTCCAAGCTGTATAGGCTCGAAAGCCTACTACCAATTAAGCATATTAGGTGATGTGCATCTCTGTAATGAGAAGGGGTGTGGTCTAATGACATCAACACCCTATATCAGGTGTGCATAATTATTAGGCAACTTCCTTTCCTTTGGCAAAATGGGTCAAAAGAAGGACTTGACAGGCTCAGAAAAGTAAAAAATAGTGAGATATCTTGCAGAGGGATGCAGCACTCTTAAAATTGCAAAGCTTCTGAAGCGTGATCATCGAACAATCAAGCGTTTCATTCAAAATAGTCAACAGGGTCGCAAGAAGCGTGTGGAAAAACCAAGGCGCAAAATAACTGCCCATGAACTGAGAAAAGTCAAGCGTGCAGCTGCCAAGATGCCACTTGCCACCAGTTTGGCCATATTTCAGAGCTGCAACATCACTGGAGTGCCCAAAAGCACAAGGTGTGCAATACTCAGAGACATGGCCAAGGTAAGAAAGGCTGAAAGACGACCACCACTGAACAAGACACACAAGCTGAAACGTCAAGACTGGGCCAAGAAATATCTCAAGACTGATTTTTCTAAGGTTTTATGGACTGATGAAATGAGAGTGAGTCTTGATGGGCCAGATGGATGGACCCGTGGCTGGATTGGTAAAGGGCAGAGAGCTCCAGTCCGACTCAGACGCCAGCAAGGTGGAGGTGGAGTACTGGTTTGGGCTGGTATCATCAAAGATGAGCTTGTGGGGCCTTTTTCGGGTTGAGGATGGAGTCAAGCTCAACTCCCAGTCCTACTGCCAGTTTCTGGAAGTCACCTTCTTCAAGCAGTGGTACAGGAAGAAGTCTGCATCCTTCAAGAAAAACATGATTTTCATGCAGGACAATGCTCCATCACACGCGTCCAAGTACTCCACAGCGTGGCTGGCAAGAAAGGGTATAAAAGAAGAAAATCTAATGACATGGCCTCCTTGTTCACCTGATCTGAACCCCATTGAGAACCTGTGGTCCATCATCAAATGTGAGATTTACAAGGAGGGAAAACAGTACACCTCTCTGAACAGTGTCTGGGAGGCTGTGGTTGCTGCTGCACGCAATGTTGATGGTGAACAGATCAAAACACTGACAGAATCCATGGATGGCAGGCTTTTGAGTGTCCTTGCAAAGAAAGGTGGCTATATTGCTCACTGATTTGTTTTTGTTTTGTTTTTGAATGTCAGAAATGTATATTTGTGAATGTTGAGATGTTATATTGGTTTCACTGGTAAAAATAAATAATTGAAATGGGTACATATTTGTTTTTTGTTAAGTTGCCTAATAATTATGCACAGTAATAGTCACCTGCACACACAGATATCCCCCTAAAATAGCTATAACTAAAAACAAACTAAAAACTACTTCCAAAACTATTCAGCTTTGATATTAATGAGTTTTTTGGGTTCATTGAGAACATGGTTGTTGTTCAATAATAAAATTAATCCTCAAAAATACAACTTGCCTAATAATTCTGCACTCCCTGTATATGTGGATGGGTGTCTTTCGGTAAGTATGTATCATTATTTAAGACACTCTCAGCTATGGTTTGGTGCTTTATGTATTAAAGGGACAGTCAACACTTCCAAAGTTTTCCAAGAAAAAACAAGTCAAATTGAAAAAAGACTATACCCCAGGTAAGACAAACTTCCTAAAACATGATTCCCATAACGAAACTGCTGGACTGCAAAGGGAAATACACATAGACCTGACTCATGGCAAATATAAGTAAAATACATATATTTAAAACTTTATATTAAAGGGACAGTCAACACTTCCGTTAACATTATTTGATATTGGAAAATAAAAGCCGAAGATCTGCCTGCACTATACCCCTTCTGCCTTGCCGCCTTGCTTCTGTACTAATCACTGTCGCTAACTTCTCTAATACCGGGCGCGTGCAATTTCTGACCGAGGATTGGATTCTGATTTGCTGATCATTTGAAGAAGAAGGCAGCTACGTAACGGTGGGGGGAGTTCGGCTGCCATGTTTACCCGGTATTAGAGAAGTTAGCGACAGTGATTAGTACAGAAGCAAGGCGGCAAGGCAGAAGGGGTATAGTGCAGGCGGATCTTCGGCTTTTATTTTCCAATATCAAATAATGTTAACAGAAGTGTTGACTGTCCCTTTAATATAAAGTTTTAAATATATGTATTTTACTTATATTTGCCATGAGTCAGGTCTATGTGTATTTCCCTTTGCAGTCCAGCAGTTTCGTTATGGGTATCATGTTTTAGGAAGTTTGTCTTACCTGCGGTATAATCTTTTTTCAATTTGACTTGTTTTTTCTTGGAAAACTTGCAGGCAAATTAGGCGTGCGAGGGCGCAAAATGCTGTTATTTCTCTTGTAAGGTGTATCCAGTCCACGGATCATCCATTACTTGTGGGGGATATTCTCCTTCCCAACAGGAAGCTGCAAGAGGATCACCCACAGCAGAGCTGTCTATATAGCTCCTCCCCTAACTGCCACTACCAGTCATTCTCTTGCAGCTCTCGACACGATAGGAAGTAGCTAAAGAGATGTGGTGAATTTATGTAGTTTATCTTCAATCAAAAGTTTATTATTTTCAAATGGTACCGGAGTTGTACTGTTTTAGCCTCAGGCAGAAAGTTGAAGAAGAGTCTGCCTCTGGTTTTTGATGATCTTAGCAGGTTGTAACTAAGATCCATTGCTGTTCTCACACATAACTGAAGAGATGAGGTAACTTCAGCTGGGGGAATGGCGTGCAGGGTCTCCTGCTATGAGGTATGTGCAGTTTAAATTTTTCTAGAGAAATGAATATGCTAGAAAATGCTGTTAATACCGGATTTATTTAAGGTAAGCCTGATTACAGTGATTTAATAACGACTAGTATCATGCTTGCTGTAATAGGTAATATTCTTATTACTTTCTCACATTACTGAAAATAAGATAACGTTTGCTGGAAGTGTTTAAACGTTTTTTTCTACATATTGGTGGCCAGTTTTTTCCACATGGCTGGCTAGATTTTGCCTAGGGATAGTTTTTTATGGCCCTCTCACTGTGAGTACAGTTTGGGAGGGGCCTAATTTCAGGCCTAAATTGTGCAGTAGTTTTTGCAGCTTGAGACTTCCAGCTTCCCTGAAGGAGTCCCCTGAACACTTAGGACCTCTACAAAGGGTTTTTGTGCCTTCAAAAGTCATTGTATGGGCAGGTAGGGCCACAGCAGAGCTGTGGCAGTTTGTTGTGACTGTTAAAAAACGTTTATATCGTTTTTTTTATCCGGTTTTGAAACTAAGGGGTTAATCATCCATTTGCAAGTGGGTGCAATGCTCTGTTAGTCTATTATACACGCTGTAAAAATTTCGTAAGATTTACTGCTTTTTATCACTGTTTTTCAATTTCTGACAAAAAAATTTCTCTTAAAGGCACAGTACCGTTTTTATTTTTTGCTTGTTTACATTTATCAAAGTGTTTTCCAAGCTTGCTGGTCTCATTGCTAGTCTGTTTAAACATGTCTGACATAGAGGAAACTCCTTGTTCATTATGTTTAGAAGCCATTGTGGAACCCCCTCTTAGAATGTGTACCAAATGTACTTATTTTACTTTAAGTTATAAAGATCATATTCTGTCTTTAAAAGATTTATCACCAGAGGAAATTGACAAGGGGGAAGTTATGCCGACTAACTCGCCCCACGTGTCAGAACCTTTGACTCCCGCTCAAGGGACTCCCGCTCAAGTGGCGCCAAGTACATCTAGCGCGCCCATGGCGTTTACTTTACAAGACATGGCGGCAGTTATGGATCATACCCTTACAGCGGTATTGTCCAAACTACCAGGATTACAAGGAAAGCGAAACAGCTCTGGGACTAGAAAAAATACAGAGCTCTCTGACGCTTTAGTAGCTATGTCTGATATCCCCTCACAGTATGCAGAAGCTGAGGCAGGAAAGCTTCTTTCTGTGGGTGATTTTTCTGACTCAGGGAAGATGCTTCAACCTGATTCTGATATGTCTACATTTAAATTTAACCTTGAACACCTCCGCGTGTTGCTCAGGGAGGTTTTAGCTACTCTGGATGACTGTGACACCATTATAGTGCCAGAGAAATTGTGTAGATTGGATAAATACTATGCAGTGCCTGTTTACACTGATGTTTTTCCAATACCTAAAAGGTTTTCAGAAATTATTACTAAGGAATGGGATAGACCAGGTGTACAGTTCTCTCCCCCTCCTATTTTTAAGAAAATGTTTCCAATAGATGCCGCTACACGGGACTTATGGCAAACGGTCCCTAAGGTGGAGGGAGCAGTTTCTACCCTAGCTAAGCGTACAACTATTCCCGTTGAGGACAGTTGTGCTTTCCTAGATCCAATGGATAAAAAGTTAGAGGGTTACCTTAAGAAAATGTTTATTCAACAAGGTTTTATTCTCCAGCCTCTTGCATGCATTGCCCCGGTCACTGCTGCTGCGGCCTTCTGGTTTGAGTCTCTGGAAGCGGCCTTACAGGTAGAAACTCCATTGGATGATATACTTTACAAGCTTAAAGCGCTTAAGCTAGCCAATTCATTTGTTTCTGACGCCGTTGTTCATTTAACTAAACTAACGGCTAAGAACTCAGGTTTTTCTATACAGGCGCGTAGGGCGCTATGGCTTAAATCCTGGTCAGCTGACGTTACTTCAAAGTCTAAGCTTCTCAACATTCCCTTCAAGGGGCAGACCCTATTCGGGCCTGGACTGAAGGAGATCATTTCTGATATTACTGGAGGAAAAGGTCATGCCCTTCCTCAGGATAGGTCTAATAAATTAAGGACCAAACAAACTAATTTTCGTGCCTTTCGAAACTTTAAGACGAGCGCGGCATCAACTCCCTCTAATGCAAAACAAGAGGGAAATTTTGCCCAGTCCAAGCCGGTCTGGAGACCTAACCAGGCCTGGAACAAAGGTTAGCAGGCCAAGCTTCTTCCCCAAAAGGAAGATTTTACCTCTCACAATTATCTGCAGACCAGATAAAGAGAGAGGCATTCTTACATTGTGTTCAAGACCTCCTAGTTATGGGAGTGATCCACCCAGTTCCAAAGGAGGAACAGGGGCAAGGCTTCTATTCAAATCTCTTTGTGGTTCCCAAGACCTTCAGACCAATCTTAGATCTCAAGATCCTAAACAAATTTCTCAGGGTCCCATCTTTCAAGATGGAGACTATTCGAACCATCCTACCTATGATCCAGGAGGGTCAATACATGACTACCGTGGACTTAAAGGATGCTTATCTTCACATTCCGATACACAAAGATCATCATCGGTTTCTCAGGTTCACCTTCCTAGACAGGCATTACCAGTTTGTGGCTCTTCCCTTTGGGTTAGCTACGGCACCAAGAATCTTTACAAAGGTTCTGGGGTCACTTCTGGCGGTCCTAAGGCCGCGGGGCATAGCAGTAGCCCCTTACTTAGACGACATTCTGATACAGGCGTCAAATTTCCAAATTGCCAAGTCCCATACGGACATTGTTCTGGCATTCCTGAGGTCTCATGGGTGGAAAGTGAATGAAAAGAAGAGTTCTCTATCCCCTCTCACAAGAGTTTCCTTCCTGGGAACTCTGATAGATTCTGTAGAAATGAGGATTTACCTGACAGAGGACAGGTTGTCAAAACTTCTAAATTCCTGCCGTGTTCTTTATTATACTTCTCGCCCTTCGGTCGCTCAGTGTATGGAAGTCATTGGCTTAATGGTAGCGGCAATGGGCATAGTTCGGTTTGCCCGCCTACATCTCAGACCGCTGCAACTCTGCATGCTCAGTCAGTGGAATGGGGATTACACAGATTTGTCCCCTCTACTAAATCTGGATCAAGAGACCAGGTATTCTCTTCTCTGGTGGCTATCTCGGGTCCATCTGTCCAAAGGTATGACCTTCCGCAGGCCAGATTGGACAATAGTAACAACAGATGCCAGCCTTCTGGGCTGGGGTGCAGTCTGGAACTCTCTGAAGGCTCAGGGGTCGTGGACTCAGGAGGAGGCACTCCTTCCCATAAACATTCTGGAACTAAGAGCGATATTCAATGCTCTTCAGGCTTGGCCTCAGCTAGCGGCAGTGAGGTTCATCAGATTTCAGTCGGACAACATCACGACTGTAGCTTACATCAACCATCAAGGGGGAACAAGGAGTTCCCTAGCAATGTTGGAGGTTTCAAAGATAATTCAATGGGCAGAGATTCGCTCTTGCCATCTATCAGCTATCCATATCCCAGGAGTAGAGAACTGGGAGGCAGATTTTCTAAGTCGTCAGACTTTTCATCCGGGTGAGTGGGAGCTCCATCCGGAGGTGTTTGCACAGTTGATTCAAGGTTGGGGCAAACCAGAACTGGATCTCATGGCGTCTCGCCAGAACGCCAAGCTTCCTTGTTACGGATCCAGGTCCAGGGATCCCAAGGCAGCGCTGATAGATGCTCTAGCAGCGCCTTGGTCCTTCAACCTGGCTTATGTGTTTCCACCGTTTCCTCTGCTCCCTCGTCTGATTGCCAAGATCAAACAGGAGAGAGCATCGGTAATTTTGATAGCACCTGCGTGGCCACGCAGGACTTGGTATGCAGATCTGGTGGACATGTCATCCTTTCCACCATGGACTCTGCCTCTGAGGCAGGACCTTCTACTTCAGGGTCCTTTCAACCATCCAAATCTAATTTCTCTGCGGCTGACTGCTTGGAGATTGAACGTTTGATTTTATCAAAGCGTGGTTTCTCCGAGTCGGTCATTGATACCTTAATACAGGCGCAAAAGCCTGTCACCAGGAAAATCTATCCTAAGATATGGTGTAAATATCTTCATTGGTGTGAATCCAAGGGTTACTCAGGTAATTCAGGATTCCTAGGATATTATCTTTTCTCCAAGAAGGATTGGAGAAGGGTTTGTCAGCTAGTTCCTTAAAAGGACAGATTTCTGCTCTGTCTATTCTTTTGCACAAACGTCTGGCTGAGGTTCCAGACGTGCAGGCGTTTTGTCAGGCTTTAGTCAGAATCAAGCCTTTGTTTAAACCTGTTGCTCCTTGGAGTTTAAATTTAGTTCTTAAGGTTCTTCAAGGGGTTCCGTTTGAAACTTTGCATTCCATAGATTTTAAGCTCTTATCCTGGAAGGTTCTGTTTTTAGTAGCTATCTCTTCGGCTCGAAGAGTTATCTGCTTTACAATGTGATTCCCCTTATCTAATTTTTCATGCAGATAAGGTAGTGTTATGTACCAAACCTGTTTTTTTACCTAAGGTGGTATCTAATAAAAATATCAATCAGGAGATTGTTGTACCGTCACTGTGTCCTAATCCTTCTTCAAAGAAGGAATGTCTTTTACACAATCTTGACGTGGTTCGTGCTTTAAAGTTTTATTTACAAGCTACTAAAGATTTTCGTTAAACATCTGCATTGTTTGTTGTCTACTCTGGACAGAGGAGAGGCCAAAAGGCTTCTTTTGGTTATGGAGTATAATACGCTTAGCTTATGAGACTGCTGGCCAGCAGCCTCCTGAAAGGATTACAGCTCATTCTACTAGAGCGGTAGCTTCCACATGGGTTTTTAAAATTTGATACTTTTGCTTCTTCGGAGGCTATTTTTGGGAGAAAGGTCTTGCAGGCAGTGGTGCCTTCCGTTTAAGCGCCTGCCTTGTCCCTCCCTTCATCCGTGTCCTATAGCTTTGGTATTGGTATCCCACACTTAATGGATGATACGTGGACTGGATACACCTTACAAGAGAAAACATAATTTATGCTTACCTGATAAATTTATTTCTCTTGTGGTGTATCCAGTCCACGGCCCGCCCTGTCATTTTAAGGCAGGTGTTTTTTATTTTTAAACTACAGTTACCACTGCACCCTATAGTTTCTCCTTTCTCTTGCTTGTCTTCGGTCGAATGAATGGTAGTGGCAGTTAGGGGAGGAGCTATATAGACAGCTCTGCTGTGGGTGATCCTCTTGCAGCTTCCTGTTGGGAAGGAGAATGTCCCCCACAAGTAATGGATGATCCGTGGACTGGATACACCACAAGAGAAATAAATTTATAATTTAAGCATAAATTATGTTTTATTGCGTCATTCTTGGCGCAATATATTTTTTGGCCGCGAATGTGCGTCTGTCATGACGCAAGTTCGTCATTTCCTGCGTCTTACTTGACGCTAGGTTGTTTGGCGCGAAATTGTGTTATGACGCTAGTTGCGTCATTTCCGGATGTTTGTTGGCGGCAAAAAAATTCTCAACTTCCTTTTGCGTTGTGCTTCATACTTGGTGTCAAAAAATTTAGTTTTATTTTACCTCACTTCCTTTATGCTCCTTGCCTTTTATGCTCAGAGGGCTATGCTATTTTCTTTTTTTGCCAATTTTAGCATTTTAATTTTTTCCCATTCCTGAAACTGCTATATGTGGAAATAAGATATTTCTGTGTAATGTCATTTTTTCTTTTTTACATTTTACAAGATGTCTCAATCTGATCCTGTCTCAGAAGCTGCTGTAGGAACCATGCAGACTGAACACAGTTCTACCAAAGCTAAGTGTATCTGTTGTAAACTAGTGGAGATTATATCTCCAGCTGTAGTATGTAACTGTTGTCATGATAAGCTTTTGCATGCAGAAAAGGTTTCTATTAGTGCTAGTACAGTATCTGTTCTTCCTTCAACAGCTAAAGTACATGATATCCCGGTTGATATGAAAAAGTATATTGCTGAGGCGATACAGAAGGCTATGGTTGCTATACCGCCTTCAAATAAACATAAAAGGTCTTTTAAAAATTCTCATAATACTAATGAAATTTGTAATGACCGGCAACATACTGATATATCCTCCTCTGATGAGGATCTCTCTGACTCAGAAGATCCTACTTCAGACATTGAAACTGATAAATCATCTTATCTTTTTAAGATTGAGTATAGTGTTAATAACTTTGGATATTGAGGAGTCTGATCCTCTTGATAATACGTCCAGTACACGTTTAAATTCTGTCTATAAACCTCCTGTGACTACTCCTGAGGTTTTTCCTGATGCTATTTCTGATGTGATTGCTAAGGAATGGTCTAAGCCTGGTACTTCTTTTGTTCCTTCTTCAAGGTTTAAAAAGTTGTATCCTTTGCCAGTAGCTAAATTACAGTTTGGGGAAAAAGTCCCTAAGGTTGATGGGGCTATTTCTACTCTTGCTAAACGTACTACTATTCCTATTAAAGGTAGTACCTCTTTTAAGGATCCTTTAGATAGGAAGATTGAATCTTATCTAAGGAAAGCTTATTTGCATTCTGGCTATATGCTCAGACCTGCGATTTCTATGGCTCATGTTACGACTGCATCAACTTTTTGGTTGGATAGATTAGCACAACGGAATAAAGACTCTGATTTGCATAGCATTGTTCGTTTGCTTCAACATGCTAATTATTTTATCTGTGATGCTATTTTTGATATCAAGATTAATGTTAAATCTATGTCTTTGGCTATTTTAACTAGAAGGGCTTTATGGCTCAAATCATGGAATGCTGACATGGTATCTAAATCTAAGTTACTAACTCTATCATTCCAGGGTAATAATTTGTTTGGTTCACAGTTGGATTCTATTATTTCCACTATTACTGGGGGGAAGGGAGTTTTTTTTGCCACAAGGTAAAAAGTCTAACTGCAAATCTAAAGCTTCTAATTGGTTTCGTCCCTTTCGTCAGAATAGAGAACAGAAAACCACTCCTTCCCCTAAAGACTCTTGCTCCAATTGGAAGCCATCCTCAAGTTGGAATAAATCCAAGCCTTACAAGAAACCAAAGCCAGCCCCCAAGACTGCATGAAGGTGCGGCCCTCAATCCAGTTCTGCTGGTGGGGGGCAGATTGAAATTATTTCAAGACGTTTGGGCAGGTTCCATTCAGAATCATTGGATTCAGAATATTGCCTCTCAGTGGTATCAAATAGGTTTCAGAATGAGACCTCTTGTGAGAAGATTTATTCTCTCTCACGTTCCAACAAATCCTGTGAACGCTCAGGCTTTTCTGAAGTGTGTTTCAGATCTAGAACTTTTAGGAGTGATTGTACCAGTTCCAATTCTGGAACAGGGTCTGGGTTTTTATTCAAATCTATTCATTGTCCCGAAGAAGGAAAATTCTTTCAGACCAGTTCTGGATCTGAAGTTTTTGAATCAATTTGTAAGAGTCCCAACCAGTGTTCCCTCTAAGGACAGCTTTGTGTGCAGCCCAGCAGTGAAACAGTTAACAAGAGAACCATACCTTGCCATCTGCATTGTGCAGTGTTTGCTAATTGCAGGGTGTGGTCACCTAATTAACTGTTTTACTGCTGGGCCGGACACAAAACTGGCCTTAGAGGGAACACTGGTCCCAACTTTCAAGATGGTGACTATAAGGACTATTCTGCGTTTTGTTCAGCAAGGTCATTACATGTCCTCAATAGACTTATAGGATGCATATCTTTATATTCCGATTCATCCAGACAACTATCGATTTCTGAGATTCTCTTTTCTAGACAAACATTACCAGTTTGTTGCTCTTCCATTTGGCCTAGCAACAGCTCCAAGAATCTTTTCGAAGGTTCTCGGTGCCCTTCTATCTGTAATCAGAGAGCAGGGTATTGCTGTGTTTCCTTGTTTGATCAATATCTTGGTACTGGCTCAATCTTTTCATTTAGCAGAATGTCACACAAATCAACTTGTGTTGTTTCTTCAAAGACATGGTTGGAGGATCGGAGTTCCTTGATTCCTCAGACAAGGGTCACCTTTTTAGTTTTCCAGATAGATTCAGTGTCCATGACTCTGTCTTTAACAGACAAGAGACAAATGAATTTGGTTTCTGTCGAAACCTTCAGTCACGATCATTCCCTTCAGTGGCTATGTGCATGGAAGTTTTAAGTCTAATGACTGCAGCATCGGATGCGATCCCCTTTGCTCGTTTTCATATGAACCTCTGCAGCTTTGCATGCTGAATCAATGGTGCAGGGATTATACTCGGATATCACAGTTGATATTCTTAAATCCCAATATTCAACTCTCTCTATCCTGGTGGCTAGTCCATCATCAGATTATTCAAGGGGCCTCTTTTGTTCATCCTGCCTGGACTGTGATTTCAACAGATGCAAGTCTCACAGGTTGGGGAACTGTCTTGGGGTCTTTGACAGCACAAGGAGTTTGGAATCCTCAAAAGGCAAGGTTACAAATCAATATTTTAGAACTCCATGCTATTTTCAGGGCTCTTTAGACTTTACCGCTATTAAAGAGAGAATTATTCATTTGTTTTCAGACAGACAATATCACAACTGTGGCATATGTCAGTCATCAAGGGGGGACTCGCAGTCCTTTAGCGATGAAAGAAGTATCTCAGATAATTTCTTGGGCGGAATCCAACTCCTGTCTAATTTCTGCGATACATATCCCAGGTGTAGACAATTGGGAAGTGGATTAGCTCGTCAGTCCTTACATCCAGGGGAGTGGTCTCTCTATCCAGATGTATTTTGTCAGATTGCACAGATGTTGGGTCCCCCCGAAATAGATCTGATGGCTTCCCATCTAAAGAAGAAGCTTCCCAGGTACCTATCCAGGTCCAGGTATCCTCAGCCGGAGATGGTGGATGCGTTTGCAGCTCCTTGGCTTTACCAATCTGCTTACATTTTTCCGCCTCTAGTTCTTCTTCCAGGGGTGATCTCCAAGATCATATTGGAACAATCGCATTTGTTTCTGATAGCACCAGTATGGCTTCACAGGTTTTGGTATGCGGATCTTGTCCGGATGTCCAGTTGCCAACCTTGGTCACTTTCTTTAAGGCTGGACCGTCTGCCTCAAAGGCCGTTTTTCCATCGGGATCTCAAATCGCTTAATTTGAAGGTATGGAAATTGAATGCTTAGTACTTAGTCATAGAGGTTTCTCTGACTCAGTGATTAATACTATGCTACAGGCTCGTAAGTCTGTTTCAAGGAAGATTGTGGTGTTTTTCTCATAAATTCTCTTGGCATTCTTTTAGGATTCCTAGAATTTTACAGTTTCTTCAGGATGGTTTGGATAAAGGTTTGTCTGCAAGTACCTTGAAGGGACAAATCACTGCTCTTTCTGTTTTATTTCATAGAAAGATTGCTAAACTTCCTGATATTCACTGTTTTGTTCAGGCTTTGGTTCGTATCAAGCCTGTTGTTAAATCAATCTCTCCGCCTTGGAGTCTTAATTTGGTTTTGAAGGCTTTGCAGGCTCCTCCTTTTGAGCATATGCATTCTTTGGATATTAAACTACTTTCTTGGAAAGTGTTGTTTCTTTTGGCTATCTCTTCAGAAGAGTTTTTGAATTGTCTGCTCTCTCTTGTGAGTCTCCTTTTCTGATTTTCCGTCAAGATAAGGCTGTTTGGCGGACTTTGTTTAAATTTCTTCCTAAGGTTGTGAATTGTGAATTCAAGGTTGTGAATTCCAACAACATTAGTAGGGAAATGGTTGTTCCTTCCTTGTGTCCTAATCCCATGAATACTCTTGAAAGATCTTTACATTCTTTGGATGTTGTAAGAGCTTTGAAATATTATGTCAAATCTACTAAAGATTTCAGGAAGACTGTTGTTTTTTCTGGTTCTAGGAAAGGTCAGAAATCATCTGCCATTTCTTTGGCATCTTGGTTAAAGCTTTTGATTCACAAGGCTTATTTAGAGGCGGGACAGTCTCCACCTCAGAGAATTGAAACTCATTCTACTAGATCAGTCGCCACTTCTTGGGCTTTTAAGAATGGAGCTTCGGTTGATCAGATTTGCCAAGCAGCAACGTGGTCTTCTTTGAATACATTTACTAAATGTTACCATTTTTATGTATTTGCTTCTTCTGAAGCAGTCTTTGGTAGAAAAGTTTTCCAGACAGCTGTCTCAGTTTGATTTTACTGCTTATGATTTAAGTTTTTTTCTTGTAATTTATGTGAAATTTATAAGAAAGACTTATTTTTTTGTGGATTTATTTTTTTCAGCGGAAATCAATGTTTTTATTTTATCCCTCCCTTTCTAGCGACTCTTCTGTGGTCTCCTGCATCTTGGGTATTTCTAACTCATACGTCACTAGCTCATGGACTCTTGCCAATTGCATGAAAGAAAACATAATTTATGTAAGAACTTGCCTGATAAATTCATTTCTTTCATATTGACAAGAGTCCATGAGGCCCACCCTTTTTTATGGTGGATATGATTGTTGTATAAAAAGCACAATTTTTAATTCCAGTTCCTCTTTTTGTATGCTTTTTTACTCCTTATTTTATCACCCCACTACTTGGCTATTCATTAAACTGAATTATGGGTGGGGTGGGGGATGTATTTATAGGTATTTTGGGGTTTGCCGTCACTAGCTCATGGACTCTTGCCAATATGAAAGAAATGAATTTCTCAGGTAAGTTCTTACATAAATTATGTTTTTCTGCCCCAAGACAAGAAATCTAAGGGTAAATTTAAAGCTCCCAATCGTTTTCTTTCCTTTCGTCACAATAGAGAACAGTTAAACCACTCCTTCCCCTAAGGCCTCTGGCTCTAATTGGAGACCATCTCCGAATTGAAATAAATCCAAGCTTTATAAGAAACCAAATCCTGCCCCTAAGCCTATATGAAGGTGCGGCCCTGAAGCCAGTTCTTCTGGTAGGGGGCAGACTAAAGCTATTTCAAAGAGTTTGGACAGACTCTGTCCAAAATCAGTGGATTCAGAATATAATTTCTTAGGGGTGTCGAATAGGATTCAAAATAAGACTTCCTTTGGGAAGATTCTTTCTTACCCATGTAACAAAAACCCAGTAAAAGCTCAAGTCTTTCTGAAATGTGTTTCAGATCTAGAACCTTTAGGGGTAATTTTTCTCAGTTCCACAGCAGGAACAAGGATTGGGGGTTTTAATCAAATCTATTCATTCTACCTATGAAGTAAAATTCTTTTAGACCTATTTTGGATCTGAAAACTTCAAATGGTTTTGTAAGAGTCCCAACTTTCAAGATGATGACTATAAGGACTATTATGCCTTTTGTTCAGCAAGGTCACTTCATTTCCACAATAGACTTACAGGATGCTTACCTTCAAAATCCCATTCATCCAGATCACTATTGTTTTCTGAAATTCTCTTTTTTAAACAAGCATTTCCAATTTGTTGCTATTCCGTTTGGCCTTGCAACAGCACCAAGAATATTCTTAATAGTTTTAGGTGCCCTTCTATCTGTAATCAGAGATGGTATTAAAGGTGTTTTAGTAATGTGTCAGCCTATGCATGATTAAGAGGTGTTAACCTCGAAATGTTGCACTTATATGTCCTAAATAAAGATTACTTTTATCATTGGAGAGCTGTGGACACCCTCTTTGTTTTGTAATCAGAGAGCAGGGTATTGTGGTGTTTTCTTATTTGGACGATATCTTAGTACTAGCTCAATCGGTTTCTAGATAGATTCAGTGTCCATGACTCTATCCCTAACAGAAAAGAGACTTTTGAGATTGGTTTCAGCTTGTCTAAACCTTTAGTCTCTTATCATCCACTTCAGTGTCTATGTGCATGGAAGTTTAAGGTCTCATGATTGCAGTATCGGACAAAATCCTTTTTGCTTGTTTTCATATGAGACCTCTACAGTTTTGCATGTGGCACCAATGGTGCAGGGATTATACTCAGTTATCACAACTGATATACTTAAATCCCAACTCTCCACTCTCTCTGACTTGTTGGTTATACCATCACCTTATTGTTTAAGTGGCCTCCTTTGTTTGTCCTACCTGGACTGTGATCATAACAGATGCACATCTCTCAGGTTGGGGAGCTGTTTGGGGGTCTCTGACAGCACAAGGAGTTCGGAATCCTCGAGAGGCGAGGCTACCAATCTATATCTTAGAACTCTGTGCTATTTTCAGAGCTCTTCAGGCTTGTCCTCTATTGAGAGAGATTCGTATATTCGGTTTCAAACAGACAATGTCACAACAGTGGCATATGTCAATCAACAAGGGGGGGCCCGCAGTCCCCTAGCAATAAAGGAAGTATCTCTAATACTTTTTTGGGCGGAATTCAATTCTTGTCTAATCACTGTGATTCATATACCAGGTGTAGACAATTTGGAAGTGGATTATCTCAGCCGTCAGATTCTACATCCGGGGAGTAGTCTCTCCATCCAGATGTGTTCTATCAGATTGTGCAGATGTGGGGTTCGTTCTCCAGACATAGATCTGATGGCCTCTCGTCTAAATAAGAAACTTCCCAGATACCTCTCCAGGTCCAGGGATCCTCAGGTGGAAATGATGAATACAGTTCCATGGTTTTACCAACCTGCTTACATTTTTTCACCTTTGGGAGTGATCTCAAAGATCATAATGGAACAATCTTATGTGTTTCTGATAGCCCCAGCATGGCCTCACAGGTTCTGGTATGCGGACCTTGTCCAAATGTCCAGTTGCCAGCCTTGGTCACTTCCTATAAGACCAGACTTTCTGTCTCAAGGCCCAGTTTTCCATCAGGATCTCAAATCTCTAAATTTGAAGGCATGGGAATTGAACGCTTAGTTCTTAGTCATAGACGTTTCTCTGACTCTGTAATTAACCCTATGATACAGGCTCGTAAGTCTGTTTCAAGTAAGATTTATCATAGGGTTTGGAAAACCTACAGTATATTTCATGGTGTTCCACTCATAATTATTCTTGGCATTCTTTCAGAATTCCTTGGATTTTACAGTTTA
This sequence comes from Bombina bombina, assembly GCF_027579735.1. Classification (NCBI taxonomy): domain Eukaryota; kingdom Metazoa; phylum Chordata; class Amphibia; order Anura; family Bombinatoridae; genus Bombina; species Bombina bombina. The sequence goes on along the minus strand of NC_069499.1, from coordinate 1,267,593,217 downwards.
TTCAGGATGGTTTGGATAAGGGTTTGTCTACAAATACTTTGAAAGGACAAAATTCTGCTCTTTATGTCTTATTTCATAGAAAGATTGCTAAACTTCCTGATATTCACTGTTTTGTTCAGGCTTTGATTCGTATCAAGTGGAAAAATCGCAAATAGATGGCGCTGGTCTGTACAGTGATGTTTCTCTATATGGCGAAGAGAAAAAAGGCTTGAGGTGTGTGTAGGATCCAATTAATATAAGTGCAGTATACTCACTCCATAAGTAGTGGGAGTTCAGCTGCGATGTAATGTGTCTCCAGAGTTATGTAGTTCCCCAGAATAGTTTCAGAATCTCTCAAGAACCTGTTAATAGGTTCCATAAATAGGAGAATCCGGCTTGTCTCAACAAAGAAGAATATCAACAGTCTTCCAACTTTGATAAAAAGATATTTATTTAAGCTCAACGCGTTTCAAATTTTAGCAAGTCTTTCTCAAGAGCAATATAAAATCAATAAAAGCAAGTAGCTGTGTGTGATTGCTGTGTTCACAAGCCGGTTTATATACAGAGGTGATGCTATCCAATTTCCTGTGTAAGACAGGAAGTTGGATTTGCAATATACAATGTAAAAAAACAAAACAAAATAAAGAATATGGATTGGTGGCAGACTAATTATATACTTAAATTGTTATTAAAATTTCAAATGCCGATATTTTTGATAAATTTGTAGTTAAAATACATAGTCTGGCGTCAATCCGATTTTTAACCAATCAGAAACGGTATCTATAAGTTGACCAATTGGGAATGACTCGAGATTCAGTCCTCAAACAGGTAGTCAATGGTGCATGTGTTCCTTTTCAGGTCCGGTTGGAGTCATGTAAGTCAAACTGCCAATCCGTGCAAAGTTGTGTGCTAAATGAAGGCGGCCAATCTGTATGGAGTTTGCAAAACTTTTCAGTCTGCAAGGGAGTTGTTGATAGGTCCATATTTGAGAGGGGAGGATCTTTTGACTTTTGCTTATTGTGTCCTTTATATCGGAGTTAAATGCATTTAAATTGTCTAGAAAAAAGCGGAAAAGATATGAACAGTATTTGTTCTTTCTCATGCATATAAAATATAAGGATGATTTTCATCATATCTTATCATATATAACTTTGATCTACATTACGTTAGATTTATTACATTCGTAAAGGAACAGCATTTATAGAAAAACAACATATCTCTATATGACATTGTGATGTATATATTCCAACTGTAGTAACAGCAAAGATCATTCGCTTCAAAAAATGATTCAAATCCCTATAGTTTGAATAAAAATTATTTATTTATTTTTTATTTATTTATTTAAAAAAAAACTTTTTATAATTTGTTATGAAGAACTTTGTTTCTAATATTTTACCTAAAGATAATAAAAAAGTAAAAAGTGCACTTTTGTTGAATAAAAACTTTAAACATTGTGTGTGTAATTACTATTGTGGATATGTGTTTAGACTGTTAGTTATAGTGCCCACTTGGTCTAATTTAGAAGAATGTAATGTAATTTAATATTTAAATGACTCGTGAAAATTGAAGCTGTGATATTTGTAACAATTACATAATCCATAAGTATTCTTACGAGGATACGTAATAAAAACTAAATGTATCCATAGCTTAGGGTTATTTATGAGTGAAAGAAATATAAAAGTGCTCAATGTCTAATATAGACGCTAAGGGAAAAATACATATAATAAATATTAGTGTGTTAAAATTATGTTGAATGATAATATGGAAGACTTGAAAATATAACAACCTGAAATTGAGTAAATGAAGGAATTTCTAGGGATATTATTAAATGAATGCCGCTATTTTGATATCTTTATTTAAACCCCAATTGTTATATGTTCTCATGGTGTGAATCCACCATAGTTCTCTTTTGTCTAGTTGTTTCTCTATTGTGCCTCCTCTCCAATGTGTGGACACCTTCTCTATTCCTAACCAAAGGAAATGCTCTTTGTTGAAAACTGGGCAAGAATTACAATGTATGGGTACCCCATGGTTATCGTGTTTTTTTTCTATTTTATTCAGATGTTCTAAAATACGTGTTTTTAGGAATCGGGAGGTTTGTCCTAAATATTGAATTTTACAATTACATTGTAAAAGATAGATAACATTAGTAGTTTTGCATGTAATGAAATTTTTAATTATAAAAGATTTCCCTGTTACTGTCGAGGTAAAGGTTTTGTGAACTCTCTTAGTGTAATTGCAGCCCTTGCAACGGCCACACGTATAGAAACCCTGAAGGTTTGAAATAGATAACGGAATTGGGGGGGTCATTCCCTTTATTAATGAGGGGGCTAGTTTTTGTTTTAAGTTATGACCTTTTCTAAAAGTAATCTGTGGTTTGTTTGGTATAATTTTATCCAGAATTTCATCACTTTGAAGAACATGCCAGTGTTTATTTATAATATTTTTGATCTGATGGTGACCAGAATTGAAGGTGGTAATGAATCGGGGAAAAGTGCTTTCTTGTATAGGTTTATTCCTATGTCCACTCAGAGTGGTCTCTCTGTCTCGATCTCTGATGAGTTGTCTATCTGATTCTAATTGGTCCTTTTTATATCCTTTTTGTAAAAATCTGTTTTTAAGTAGGATAGATTGCTCATCATAATCCTTTAGTGTGTTGCAATTGCGTCTGATGCGCTGAAACTGACCTTTTGGGATGGCTTGGAGCCATGTAGGATGATGTTGGCTATCGTGTCGGATGTAAGTGTTGGTATCACATTTCTTAAAGAAAGTTTTAGTTTGAATATCCCCATCTTTTACTGAAATTGATAAGTCTAAGAAAGTAGCCTCTGTTTTATGTATTTCTGGGGTAAGTATGATATTCATATTATTATTATTATTTAAAAGGGCAATAAAGACCTGTAAGGATTGTGAATCTCCCTTCCAAATACATAGCACATCATCTATGTACCTTCGCCAGGACACCAGGCTCGCCCCAGGCACCATACTGGACCAAACATATAGATGTTCAAAGTGGTCCATGTATATATTGGCGTAACTTGGGGCGAACCTGGTGCCCATGGCGGTTCCGCATGTTTGTAAAAAATATTTATTATCAAACCAAAAAAAGTTGTGACTCAACATAAAATCTATAGCTGTGATGATGAATTCTAAAAGTAATGATGAGAGGTCGGGGTCTTGTTTTAATTTCCATTCAATTATATGTATTTTTCCCTTAGCGTCTATATTAGACATTGAGCACTTTTATATTTCTTTCACTCATAAATAACCCTAAGCTATGGATACATTTAGTTTTTATTACGTATCCTCGTAAGAATACTTATGGATTATGTAATTGTTACAAATATCACAGCTTCAATTTTCACGAGTCATTTAAATATTAAATTACATTACATTCTCCTAAATTAGACCAAGTGGGCACTATAACTCACAGTCTAAACACATATCCACAATAGTAATTACACACACAATGTTTAAAGTTTTTATTCAACAAAAGTGCACTTTTTACTTTTTTATTATCTTTAGGTAAAATATTAGAAACAAAGTTCTTCATAACAAATTATAAAAAAAAAAAATAATAATAATTTTTATTCAAACTATAGGGATTTTAATCATTTTTTGAAGCGAATGATCTTTGCTGTTACTGCAGTTGGAATATATACATCACAATGTCATATAGAGATACAGCAACAACGTGGGAGCGCTCAGACATCCGCCCTGTGTGTGTCCGTCGGCTCGCGCTTCACGTAAGGTTCCGCCCCACCAGTGTTTCCTCTTGACGTCACAATGACGGATCCCGGGTTCATCTGTCAAGCCGGTGCAAGTGGTAGAAAACGATCCACTACCGCTTCCAATAAATAATTACAGCAACATCCACTGCACACGGTACAAGCAGCACAAAACCGGAGACAAACGAATAAAGATGCAGAGGCTCAAAAAGGTAGAGATAAATCGTCTGTATTCTTAGGCATAAGTAGTTACAAATAGGCAATAAAGCAGGTCAAACGCGTTTCATATATTGAACTTCATCAGTGAACATCATACCAATGTATGATGGTCACTGATGAAGTTCAATATATGAACTGGAAAAACATGTCTCTGTCTCCACTGATATCTCTATAGAGGAGTCAATTTCTGCTATCCCTCTGTTTGCAAATATATGTTTATTTTGGAAATATGTTCCAGTATGCCAGGTCACTTGAATCTGTGAAAATTGTATACCTTAGATTTTATATACATATCAGCAGCAATCATCCACTTTCCATAGGGAAACTTCCCCTGTACTTTTCACTCAGCGGAAAATTACTGATTTTACTCCAGAAGCTAAAAATAGCATACAAAATAGTGACAGTTTGTTTAGCAGCTGTGTCGGGGATTTAATTCCGTCTCCTGAGGTAAATGTGCAAAATAATTCTTGTGCTGAATAACCTAAGGGTTCAGATTTGATAACATCTTTTTTTTGTTTTTTTTGCAAGGCCCTTTAGGCAGCTTTCACCACAGCACATTCTAATGTGATCTACAATGTACCTAATTTACTACAATATGTGCAATTATTTATTTTTCTGAACATAATGACATGTGGTAACATTTCTTGTAACTACCTGCGCTATTATTACTTATTTATAAGTCAGTAAAGCATGGCACTCCCATCATTGCTAGGGAATGTAAACAGGTTGTTTTTTTAAGTTAGTCTGCTTTTTATATACTGTTGTACTTTGTATATGCTCTTTTGAATATTATTTGCAGTAATGTACCTCATTCAGGTTCTGTACACTATTATGATAAAAACTGTTTATGTTCATTTCATGTTCAGCAGCCCACATAAAAAAATGTACATAGGCAGAACTTCTATCTCTGTAGATATGCAATACATTATATGTCCTATGCTTTTGGTGTACGCAATTCTATAATAGGCCTCTCTAGGCATATACCTTTCATGGATTGTACTCTGCCTGTTTAATTAAAATGCAGTCCTGCAGGATTCATCTGTATTTTAGTACAACAGTGGAGATCATTTAGAGATAAAATCTATTGGTATCTCTTTTCTACCAGTTATGTGTAATTTATATCTTTGCACAAAGGTTCTCCCATGCAGATACTAAACTTCGATCATGAATATTTTCACTATCAATAGAGATCCTTTAAAGATAAGATCTATTTGTATCTATTTTATACCATTGTACAAGTGATGTATATGTATGCACATACATTTATCATGCAAAAACTGAGCATTAATCATGAATATTTTCATTAACTGTGTACATTGTGTATTTACTTTGCAAGTATGTGCAGTCTCTGCTTATTCTGAACATGGATTTACAAGTATCTACTGTGTACCTATCTATCGGTCTATATGTGCTGCTTCTCTAGTCAGTAAGGCCACATGACAGTCTAAATATGTGCATATGCTTTAGTAGGTACATGTATACTACATTTGATGCTTATGTCATGTGCAGATTTAATAAACTTTGTTTAAAACTTTGTATAAACTTATACAAGTTTCTACATTTTAGGATCCATCAGGAAAAATAATGTGGATATCTGGACTAATTCTCTTTTTCCTACAAGAGATTGAGAGTTTTTGTTCTCTTTGAGCAGAGTCCTCCTTATTGACCAGTGGTCCTATCTAAATGTTGACTATGTTCTTTAAGAGATGGCAACATTTATAAAAGAATTTGGAGTGTAGGGGAATAATTAATTCTAGTACCTGTGTAACAGAGTTTTTACCCCAAAATGTTTATTGTCCAAAGGGATTTACATACAGTCCTATCCTGGATTTAACATCCCTAAACATATTGGTCAGGATTCCCAGTTGGTATAATGGGGATATCAGTCATTAGCATACCTCCCAACATTTCAAAATTCAAAAGAGGGACACCCCCCAACCCCCCAAGGCAACAAATTTAAATGTGGTGGGCAGGAGCAGGGACAGGGCTTTAAAAAAAATCTTAAGACTAAAGTAATATAAATAAAATTCTAAATAAAGTCATATCTTTTTAATACTCTTAGGCAGCAAATCAAACACAAGCTCAAAGCACTGGTATAGCTATGTGAGCTATGTATTTAATTAGCCTTTGCAGAGACAGTGCTAAATATTTTTCTCTTGTAAGGTGTATCCAGTCCACGGATTCATCCATTACTTGTGGGATATTCTCCTTCCCAACAGGAAGCTGCAAGAGGATCACCCACAACAGAGCTGTCTATATAGCTCCTCCCCTAACTGCCACCTCCCAGTCATTCTCTTGCAGCTCTCGACAAGGGAAGCAGCTAGAGAGATGTGGTGCATTAATGTAGTTTATCTTCAATCAAAAGTTTGTTATTTTCAAATGGTACCGGAGTTATACTATTTTAGCCTCAGGCATAAAGTTGAAGAAGAGTCTGCCTGTGGTCTTTGATGATCTTAGCAGGTTGTAACTAAGATCCATTGCTGTTCTCACACATAACTGAAGAGATGGGTAACTTCAGCTGGGGGAATAGCGTGCAGGGTCTCCTGTCCTGAGGTATGTGCAGTTTTAAATTTTTCTAGAGAAATGATAAGCTAGAAAATGCTGACAATACCGGATTTATTTAAGGTAAGCCTGATTACAGTAATTTAATAACAACTGGTATCATGCTTGCTGTAAAGGGTAATATTTTTATTATTTACTCATATTACTGAATAGTTATAACATTTGCTTGAGGTGTATAAACGTTTATTTTATATTGGTGATAAAACTTTATTCTGGGGCCCAGTTTTTCCACATGGCTGACTAGATTTTGCCTAGGGATAGTTTTTTAAGGCCCTCTCACTGTGAGTACAGGTTGGGAGGGGCCTATTTTCCATTAGTTTTTGCAGCTTGAGACATCCAGCTTCCCTGAAGGAGTCCCCTGAACATATAGGACCTCTCGAAGGGGTTTTTGTGCCTTCCAAAGTCGTTGTATAGGCAGTTAGGGCCACAGTAGAGCTGTGGCAGTTTGTTGTGACTGTTTAAAAACGTTTATATTGTTTTTTTTATCCGGTTTTGAAACTAAGGGGTTAATCATCCATTTGCAAGTGGGTGCAATGCTCTTTCAGCTTATTATACACACTGTAAAAATTTCGTAAAATGTACTGCTTTTTTCACTGTTTTAGCAGTTTCTGTGATTGTTTTTTTCTCTTAAAGGCACAGTACCGTTTTTATTTTTTGCTCGTTCACAGTTATTAAAGTGTTTTCCAAGCTTGCTGGTCTCATTACTAGTCTGTTTAAACATGTCTGACATAGAGGAAACTCATTGTTCATTATGTTTAGATGCCATTGTGGAACCCCCTCTTAGAATGTATACCAAATGCACTGATTTTACTATAGATTACAAAGACCATATTCTGGCTTTAAAAAATGTATTACCAGAAGAAATTGACAAGGAGGAAGTTATGCCGTCTAACTCTCCCCACGTGTCAGATACTATAAATCCCGCTCAGGGGACTCCAAGTACATCTAGTGCGCCCATTGCGTATACCTTGCAAGACATGGCGGCAGTTATGAATCATACCCTTACAGAGGTATTATCTAAACTGCCAGGATTGCAAGGAAAGCGAGACAGCTCTGGGACTAAAATAAATACAAAGCTCTCTGACGCTTTAGTAGCTATCTCTGATACACCCTCACAATATAATGAAGCTGAAGCAGGGGAGCTTCAATCTGTGGGTGATTTTTCTGATTCAGGGAAGATACTTCAATCTGATTCTGATATGTCTACATTTAAATTTAAGCTTGAACACCTCCGCGTATTGCTCATGGAGGTTTTAGCAACTCTGGACGACTGTGACACTATTACAGTCCCAGAGAAATTATGTAGATTGGATAAATACTATGCAGTACCTACTTACACTGATGTTTTTCCAATCCCTAAGAGGTTTTCTGAAATTATTACTAAGGAATGGGATAGACCAGGTGTACCATTCTCTCCCCCTCCTGTTTTTAAAAAAGATGTTTCCTATAGACGCCGCTACAAGGGACTTATGGCAGACGGTCCCTAAGGTGGAGGGAGCCGTTTCTACTCTAGCTAAGCGTACCACTATCCCTGTCGAGGACAATTGTGCTTTTCTAGATTCAATGGATAAAAAATTAGAGGGTTACCTTAAGAAAAATTTTATTCAACAAAGTTTTATTCTCCAGCCTCTTGCATGCATTGCCCCAGTCACTGCTGCCGCAGCTTTGTGGTTTGAGTCCCTAGAGGAGGCTCTACAGGTTGAAACCCCGTTGGAAGATATTATTGACATGCTTAGGGCCCTTAAGCTAGCCAATTCATTTGTTTCTGACGCCGTTGTTCATTTAACCAAGCTAACGGCTAAAAATTCAGGTTTTGCTATTCAGGCGCGTAGGGCGCTATGGCTTAAATCCTGGTCAGCTGACGTGACTTCAAAGTCTAAACTTCTCAATATTCCCTTCAAAGGACAGATCCTATTCGTGCCTGGACTGAAGGAGATCATTTCTGACATCACTGGAGGAAAAGGTCACGCCCTTCCTCAAGACAGGTCCAACAAATTAAGGACCAAACAGTCTAGTTTTCGGACCTTTTGAAACTTCAAGAGTGGAAGAGGGAACTTTTGCCCCGTCTAAGCCGGTCTGGAGACCTAACCAGGCTTGGAACAAGGGGAAACAGGCCAAGAAGCCTGCTGCTGCCTCTAAGACAGCATGAAGGAGCGGCCCCAATCCGGAAACGGATCTAGTAGGGGGCAGACTCTCTCTCTTCGCCCAGGCTTGGGCAAGAGATGTCCAGGATCCCTGGGCATTGGAAATTGTGTCCAAGGGTTATCTTCTGGAATTCAAAACCTCTCCCCCAAAAGGGAGATTTCATCTCTCACTTTTATCTGCAAACCAGATAAAGAGAGAAGAATTCTTACATTGTGTTCAAGACCTCCTAGTTATGGGAGTGATCCACCCAGTTCCGCAGGAGGAACAGGGACAGGGCTTTTATTCAAATCTGTTTGTTTTTCCCAAGAAAGAGGGAACATTCAGACCAATCTTAGATCTCAAGATCTTAAACAAATTTCTCAAGATGGAGACTATTCAAACCATCCTTCCTATGATCCAGGAGGGTCAATACAGGCACTACCAGTTTGTGGCTCTTCCCTTCGGGCTGGCCATGGAACCAAGAATCTTTACAAAGGTTCTAGGGTCCCTTCTAGCGGCACTAAGGCAGCGGGTTATAGCAGTAGCCCCTTACTCAGACGACATTCTGATACAGGCGTCGACTTTTCAAGTTGCCAGGTCTCACACGGACATTGTTCTGGCATTTCTGAGGTTGCATGGGTGGAAAGTGAACGAAGAAAAAAGTTCTCTATCCCCTCTCACAAGAGTTTCCTTCCTAGGAACTCTGATAGATTCTGTAGAAATGAAGATTTACCTGACAGAGGCCAGGTTGTCAAAACTTCTAAATTCCTGCCGTGTTCTTCATTCTACTTCTCGCCCTTCAGTGGCTCAGTGTATGGAAGTAATCGGCTTAATGGTAGCGGCAATGGACATAGTGCCGTTTGCCCTCCTACATCTAAGACCGCTGCAACTCTGCATGCTCAGTCAGTGGAATGGGGATTACACAGATTTGTCCCCTCTACTAAATCTGGATCAAGAGACCAAGGATTCTCTTCTCTGGTGGTTATCTCGGGTCCATCTGTCCAAGAGTATGACCTTCCGCAAGCCAGATTGGACAATAGTAACGACAGATGCCAGCCTTCTGGGCTGGGGTGCAGTCTGGAACTCCCTGAAGGCTCAGGGCTTGTGGACTCAGGAGGAGACACTCCTTCCGATAAACATTCTGGAACTAAGAGCGATATTCAATGCTCTTCAGGCTTGGCCTCAGCTAGCTGCGGTCAGGTTCATCAGATTTCAGTCGGACAACATCACGACTGTAGCTTACATCAACCATCAAGGGGGAAAAAGGAGTTCCCTAGCAATGTTGGAGGTTTCACAAATAATTCTATGGGCAGAGGTTCACTCTTGCCATCTATCAGCTATCCATATCCCAGGAGTAGAGAACTGGGAGGCGGATTTTCTAAGTCGACAGACTTTTCATCCGGGGGAGTGGGAACTCCATCCGGAGGTGTTTGCACAGTTGATTCAACTTTGGGGCAAACCAGAACTGGATCTCATGGCGTCTCGTCAGGACGCCAAGCTTCCTTGTTACGGGTTCAGGTCCAGGGATCCCAAGGCAGCGCTGATAGATGCTCTAGCAGCGCCTTGGTCTTTCAACCTGGCTTATGTGTTTCCACCGTTTCCTCTGCTCCCTCGTCTGATTGCCAAGATCAAGCAGGAGAGAGCTTTGGTGATTTTGATAGCTCCTGTGTGGCCACGCAGGACTTGGTACGCAGATCTGGTGGACATGTCATTCTTTCCACCTTGGACTCTGCCGCTGAGGCAGGACCTTCTACTTCAAGATCCCTTCAAACATCCAAATCTAATTTCTCTGCGTCTGACTGCTTGGAGATTGAACGCTTGATTTTGTCAAAACGTGTTTTTTTTCAGAGTCGGTCATTGATACCTTAGTTTTTCAATGGGTTCCGTTTGAACCTCTGCATTCCATAGATATCAAGCTTTTATCTTGGAAAGTTCTGTTCTTGGTAGCTATCTCTTCGGCTCAAGTATCTGTAGGAGCAGAGAAGAGAGAGGCGCCTTATGGGACAGTATCGTTTCAGCAACAAAGGGAATACAGGAGAAAACACACAAGCCCAAGATCGGGGTACTCACAAGGATTGCGGCATAAACGTATGCCTCACTGCGCAGGACGGGACCTTAGTCGCCCGACAGACAGACCAGTAGGAGAGAGTGTCCGGAACTCCAGGATCCAATCAGCAGCTGCTGGTAGTATGAACGTCAGGGGAAAGCCGTCCGTGGTGCATCCAATCACCGATGACTCTATTATAGAGACAGGCAGGCGGACCAACCAGAACACAACAATCGAAGAGCGGGGATATCACAAAAGGCAGTTTTATTTAAAACCAATGTAAAAAACATATACTTGATATGCAATAAAAACAGCAACGCGTTTCTCGACCTTCCGGTCGTTTCATCAGGCTCCTGTATTCCCTTCGTTGCTTAAACGATACTGTCCCATAAGGCGCCTCTCTCTTCTCTGCTCCTACAGATACTTGTCTCGTCTATCCTAAAGAGTGCTGCCACGTATATCGAGTGCTTGTGTTGTTCCAGGAATCTCATCTTCCTCACGACTAATCTCCAGCCGGGTCACGGCTTTTTTTGTGCGCACCTCCAGGAGAGTCTTCCTCTACTATCTCCACTTATTTTATCTCTTCGGCTCGAAGAGTTTCAGAGTTATCTGCCTTGCAGTGTGATTCCCCTTATCTCATCTTCCATGCAGATAAGGTATTTTTGCGTACCAAACCTGGGTTTCTTCCTAAGGTGGTATCCAATAAGAATATCAATCAAGAGATTGTTGTTCCGTCACTGTGTCTTAATCCTTCTTCAAAGAAGGAACGTCTATTACACAATCTTGACGTGGTTCGTGCTTTAAAGTTTTATTTCCAAGCTAGTAAAGATTTTCGTCAAACATCTGCATTGTTTGTTGTCTACTCTGGACAGAGGAAAGGCCAAAAGGCTTCAGCAACTTCTCTTTCTTTTTGGTTAAGAAGTATAATCCGCTTAGCTTATGAGACTGCTGGCCAGCAGCCTCCTGTAAGAATTACAGCTCATTCCACTAGAGCAGTGGCTTCCACATGGGCCTTTAAAAATGAGGCTTCTGTTGAACAGATTTGTAAGGCGGCGACTTAGTCTTCACTTCATACTTTTTCTAAATTCTACAAATTTGATACTTTTGCTTCTTCTGAGGCTATTTTTGGGAGAAAGGTCTTACAGGCAGTGGTGCCTTCCGTTTAAGCGCCTGCCTTGTCCCTCCCTTCATCCATGTCCTATAGCTTTGGTATTGGTATCCCACAAGTAATGGATGAATCCGTGGACTGGATACACCTTACAAGAGAAAACAAAATTTATGCTTACCTGATAAATTTATTTCTCTTGTGGTGTATCCAGTCCACGGCCGCCCTGTCATTTTAAGGCAGGTGTTTTTTAATTTTTAAACTACAGTCACCACTGCACCCTATAGTTTCTCCTTTCTCTTGCTTGTCTTCGGTCGAATGACTGGGAGGTGGCAGTTAGGGGAGGAGCTATATAGACAGCTCTGCTGTGGGTGATCCTCTTGAAGGGCCGTGTTCCTGTTCCACGACGTAGATTCCGGTAAGATCGTTTCATTTTATTTTGATATGTGAATGTAATGTTAATGAAACAATGTAGGGTCCCAGTAGGACTCCTTTCATCTTAATAAGGAATTATGGGTTAATATCTACTGAGGGGGATTATTGAACAGGGGAGACTTTTAATCATGTTTGTTATATGGTTCTATCTGCAAATGTGTAGCTATATACTTAGACTCACTGTCTTTATGGAACATAACGGCCTTTTAATGACGCAATCTTTCCAGATTGCGCGCCTGTCACGAATACCTCAGGATTTAGCTGCTAAGGGGTTAATTCTGTTTAGTTTGTGAACTAAAAACAGTTATTTATTTTTCAAGAAGAATTGTGTCCTGGACTTGTTTGTGTTTTCTTTGAAGTGCCAGGAGCCTCATAAATTCTTTGCAGTATACGCAGGATAGAGCTTTATGGCTCAAGATGTCAGCTCCAGAGATACAACACAGTGCTTCTTCCCCATATCCTGAGGGGGTCAATAAAAGGATATTGGTATAATGTATATACATGTTTAAAACTGTTATGACATTAAATGAAGGGAAATATGACAACCTATGTCATATTTGATATCAAACCGATTCTCCCAATGAAACTAAGAGATTCCCAATATGTATATCTGAAAAGATATTTACCTAGCAGAAATTATAATGGGTTCTATAATTTCAGGCAAAAACTTAAGTTTATTGAAGGTCATAAAGACAGGGGGGTTTCTTAGCCCGCCCAGGAGGGTGTGGTCAGGCAACTTGATCACTGGAAAATAGGTATAAGAATCTTATTTTTTAACTATAAGATTGTTCATTCTACAAGGGAGACTTTCACAGCGTGAGTGACCATTTTCTCTTGCCCATCTCCCTGGGGGCAGACTTATAAGCTAGAAAAGTATTAGTTCTTTTTTTTTCTTCATTTTATTTGTTAACCTGTTTGCTGTGTGTAATTGTATTTGTTACAACTTTTTATTAATAATGCATTGTGCATAATATTTTTTGCATTATAAATAATTCCTTTATTAAGTGTTGGCCTTTGTCTAATAATTGAACCACGTTACTGAAAGAGTCTGGAATATTAGAACTGTATAATTTAGGGGATTTTCTGACCGAGAGAGTCTTACTCTTTGGTTGTCTGGTTCACAGGAGGTGGTAAGTGCCCCAGCCATTGGGGGTGTTAAAGGGTGCCAGTTAGATTTTTGTCATTTTTGTAATCCCAAGGTTACGGAGGATTCTGATATACGCGACATGGATGCCTCCGATACAGAGGATGTGTCTTGTGATGAATATGAAATGGCCCGGGCAATCAATTATGTTCTGATTGCCTTCTATAGTACTCTCTTCTCCTGAAGAAGGGAGCTTAGAGTGCGTTGAGCCATCCGCCTCCGAGGTTTCCATGACTCGTGAAGCGAGTGCCCCAGTCCATTTCCTGGCTACCCAAGCAGGTGTCCCTATGGCCTTTACTCCTTCTCTGGAGGGTGGCTTGTTTCCTCCAGAGGTTGCAGCACAGTTCCACATGGCCATTTCTATGGCACTGAATCATTTATATCTCCCAAGTGAAGTATTTCTAAGATCTAAGAACACTGTCCGTGTTCTGTTAAGCAGGGCCCGTCGAGCGTGGGATCGCCAGATTCAGTTCGGCCTTCTGGGGAAGCATTGGCCCCTATATCAGTGTCAGGGTCTTTAGTTTTTTGGTTCCAGTTCTGAGCTTGAGTGAATGGGGCTTTTCATCAGCTGGTCTCATGGGCGTTCACCCGATGAGTGCGGCCTTCATTTTATTTTGTTTGATCTGGATGGATGTGTTTAATGTTTTTAATTTTTTCTTAAGCTCATGTCTATTAGATTTTTGTTTTTATGAATGTTCTTCTCTGGAACCGATACTTGCGATTTAGGTCGTGTGGGCACTTCCTCGGAAGTTGCGAACTTGTTGAACAATAGAATTTTGTTTTTTTGGAGCACTATTTCCAAGCAGTTGCAGGTCTTCAGATGTGCTGTACTGGGGTTTATCTGGGCTAGAGCAGCATATAGAACACTTTTCATGTGCTTTTAGCACAGATGCGGTCCTAATTCGGTTTTTCTGGCAGGTTGCAGTAACGGATCGTTTCTACAAGGGATCCGGTAGCATTGGTTAAGGTAGGAACACCTCACCAGGTTGCTGTGGTGCAGAGGTTGCTTAAATTTTCTAACCATTTTGTAACTACAGCAAAATTAGCAGTTTTTCAAGAGAAAGAAAAAACGTTTAAATTTAAAGAGACAGTAACGTATTGTTATTCCCAGTATTTTTTCTGCTCAATACCAATATTTTATGTGAAAAAATGGACCAAGATGAGGTGCAAGCTGTTACATGTGCTTTATGTCTTGATGCAAATGTGGAACCACCAATCCCTTTCTGACCTGCATGTATTGAAAGAACTGTGAATTTTAGGGATAACATTTTTGCTGAGCCAATCTCCTCTCAGACAGATGTTGTCCAAGAGTCCTCTGATGAGGGTCAATTTCTGCAGTAACTTTCTCCCCAAGTGTCCCAAAAATTATCGCCCTCACCAGCAGTGCCCTGCACGTCTACTGTAGTTCCTTCTGGAATTTCACTACAGGACATAGCTTCTCTTATGTCTACTACTATCTCTCATGCTCTGTCTGCCTTTCCAATGTTGCAGGGCCATCGCAAGAGAAAGTCTATTTCTGCAGTTAGCAAGGTTTCTGATGCTGTGGTAGCTGTCTCAGAAGTCTCTTCTCACAGATCTGAGGAAGAGGTTCCTGCTCTGGCATCTAAAGGAGAAATCTCAGATTCGGAGGAGGTGTTACCTTTGACCGACTCAGAAGGGATATCTTTCAGGTTTAAACTGGAACATCTTCGTCTCTTACTTAGAGAGGTTTTAATTTGTCCCCCCAGACAGATATTATGAGGTACCTTCCTTTACAGATGTTTTTCCAGTTCCTAAGAAGGCCTTTGAAATTATTAATAGAGAATGGGAGAGACCTGGTATTCCTTTCTCTCCTTCTCCTATTTTCAAGAAGATGTTTCCTATAGCTGACTTCCGGGTCCCTCCAGGGGTCTCTCTCCCAATGAGATCTGCAGAGGATAAGAAGGCACTGCATGTTTCCTCTTCGGCTGCAGGGCAACACAGCTCCTAACACGTTATTTCGGGCTGTTAAACTGTTCCGCTGCCCTGTGCACTACTACAAAGAGGCACAGCCGGTGTCATAGCAGACTCTGTATTCCTCACTCTCATGCACCAGGTTCCAGCTCCTGTCTTCTCCCCTGCCACTCTCACTGCCTCTACCTCCGTTTATTTAAGGTGGATTTGTCTGTTGACGTGCTGTACAGTTAGTTGAAAGTGCGTGCCTGTAGAACAAGACGTTAATATATTATTTTTTATAAAAAGTTTTCATTTTTAGCTCTTTAAGTTGTTATTGAAACTAAATGGGAATTCAAGCAAATTATTGCACTTGGTAATAAGGACAACTAGCGCCATTCTATTGCTGGACGGACATTCAAATTTAGTTTTTTTTATTCAAGACAGTATCACATGTTTATCTTTATTTAAATTAATACATTTCAAATTAAAAAAATGTATATATAACAAAGCAGTGGCATATTTAGTTATTGTACTGCCCTAGGCAATCAAAATTATTTTTTTCTCCTCCCTTTTGTGTCTTACCCATAGCCAGTATTTTTTTTAAATGAAAAGGTAGCAACCCTAGCTGTGGTGCCCTCCGATTAGGGTCCGCCTTTTCTTTTTTGCCCTCCCTTTTTATTCATTCAGTGTCCTCTGGAACTTGGATATTGGTTCCCACAGTAATGAATAAAGTCATGGACTCTCCGTGCCTTTGGAAAGAAAACAAAATTTATGCTTACCAGATAAATCCCTTTCTTTCCTGGCAGGGAGAGTCCACGACCCCGCCGCAATATTTTTTAGGCGGCTTCCCTTTAATTGTTTTCTTCTGGCACATCTATAACCTAATGTTTCTCCTGCTTTTCTTTGTTCCCTCGGCCGAATGACTGAAGGGATAGGGGAAGTGGGAGGGATAGTTATAGCCTTTTTCCAACAGTAATTAATTAAGTCGTGGACTCTCCCTGGCAGGAAAGAAAGGAATTTATCTGGTAAGAATAAATTGTTTGTTTTTTTTTTTTTCAAAATTTGTGAATTTCAAAGCTACTATCTGTCTGTCTGGGGATCTTGTGCTATACTATACCACTCTGATGTGGCCTGTTCCCAGGTACCCTACAGTGTGTGGATGTGGCACCCTGCTGAACCATTTAGTTTGTCTTTATCCCAACACTGCTAGTCAGCCTGGTTTCCCTTTAAAAGCGCTAAATGTCTGTGGCTTATGTTCTTCCGGTTCCTGGTGGTATCAGATCAGTGGAGGTTCTAGACAAATTTTACTGGAGGGGGCCAAGTGTTTAACCCCTTGAGTGCTCATGACGACTCTGAGCCGTCACAGAGTTTCCCACTCTGGTGCTAATGACGGCTCAGAGCCGTCACTAGCACTCTCCCAACTTGAGGGAGATCTGGGGGCTCCCACCCGCTCCTACCCCGGCGATCGGTGCTGCATAATGAAAGGCATCGCCAGGGCTTCCGTTTTGTGTGGTGACGTCACAAAACTGATGTTTTTCCCAGCAGCCTGTAAGAACCAACCATAGCCATAGCAGTTCCCCACCCAGAAATTACACCTGGGTTAACCTGGGTTCTAACTTCTTCACATAACATAAGTCTCAAGTGAAGTGATGAAGTCAAGTGCAGGTGGTGAACGTGATCATGTCTCTGTGGAAGTTTGCATAGCCACCTAGGCTCTATAGATAGGGTCAGGGACTCAGCCTCAGAGTGACTAATGTCTTGTGTAGTAGTATGGTTAGGTTTAGAACTAAATACAGGCCGCTTATAATTTATATAAATAAATTATCATGCGCCAAAGGTCGCCAACCTACATCTCTCACTCTTTCAGTACCGCGGCGCCGGTCTCTCTGCTGGCCATCTGGGGGGGGGGGGGGCGTCCCTCACGTGGCTGTCAGCTCAGTGGCCAGCTCAGGGGGGGGCAAGGACATTTTTACAGGGGCACTGGCCCCTGTAGGTCCCCGTGTAGAACCGCCACTGTATCAAATGCTCTGAGGCATCAAAGGGAGCATGCCACTTAAAGAAGCAAGTGGACTACCTACTGCAGTGTTTTTCTACTTGGGGACCCAGTGCCATGCTGTACCTCAGTGATGTGCCCTGATCCTGGGTCCCTGCGGAGTTTGCATGGGAACCCAGTGTCCTTTTGTACTGTCTGGCATGTCCTTATCCCAGCCCTTCCAATCTTCTGGTGAGCCCAATAATTTCCAGCTCTGCTTATCTCCTCGCTCCCTGTTCTTTCAGGATTGAAGAAAAGCCCATTGCTTAAAGGAGCTAGTACCAGTAGGACACCACCTCTTACCATTACCCAGATTCTGCCTGCAAGCCAGTATAATAGTTTAAGTTAAACTCATCTCAGATCACTTCAGTGATGGTGAGAGGTTACAACAAAACAAAATTCCAACCATATCAGAATTAAAGATTTTATTATTAGCTGTAGTATAATCTTACATCTACGACCTGCATTAAAGCTCCAAATAATGTGCTTGTATATATACAGGTATGCATGAATTCATTTAGCAATGCAGTTTCTGTAGCTGTTTTACATGGTCAGGAGGCTTGGCAACATAAAAGGATGCCTACACTATGGTTATCTTTTGTTTCTACTACCCTTTTCTATTTATTTGTATTTCTCTTACTTGGTGTATCCAGTCCACGGATTCATCCTTACTTGTGGGATATTCTCATTCCCTACAGGAAGTGGCAAAGAGAGCACACAGCAGAGCTGTCCATATAGCTCCCCCTCAGGCTCCGCCCCCCCAGTCATTCTCTTTGCCGCTCTAACAAGTAGCATCTCCACGGGAGGGTAAAGTGAATGTGGTGTTAGATTTGTAGTTTTTATTTCTTCAATCAAGAGTTTGTTATTTTAAAATAGTGCCGGTTTGTACTATTTACTCTGTGGCAGAAAGTGATGAAGATTTCTGCTGAGAGGAAAACGATTTTAGCATGTTGTAACTAAAATCAATTGCTGTTCCCACACAGGACTGTTGAGTACCGGAGAACTTCAGTTGGGGGGAACAGTTTGCAGGCTTAACTGCTATAAGGTATGCTCAGTCACTTTTTTTCTAGTCAAGACTTAGTAATGCTAGAAGACTAACAAGAATCCCCATGTGGGGAAGGTAAGCCATATTCTGAGACTTAGTATAGAAGGATGGCTTAGTTAAAAGGGCTTAAAACGCTGGTGGACACCGATTATTTTATTACAATAATCAGATTTTTTGGGGTTTTATTCCGCATGGCATATCTTTAGACACCTATTTTGGCTTGGGAAGGCCCCACAACTCCGGAGTGAAGAGGGAGGGGGCCTGAAATTCGCGCCTCAGTTGCGCAGTTCATTTGGCAGACAGCTTCATGCAGCTTCACGTGTAGAGTCTAGAGATTGCTGGAGGACTTCAGAGAGGCTTATTTTCGTTCAAAACTAATCCCCAAGGAAGGTAGGGCCACAGCAGAGGCTGTGGCATGGTGCTGTAGTTTGTTAAACCGGTGGCCTTCTTTAATTTGCTCCGGTTTGGGCAGTAAGGGGTTAATTGTCTTGAAAGTTACTGTGCAATCATTTCAAAGCATTAGGATCATATGGTGAAAATTTCATAAAGATTGGACGTTTTTTTGAGGTTTAGTAAAAAAGTGTGCGCTTTTTATTATTTAAAGGCACAGTAACGTTTTTTCAAAAATTGTATTTTACTGTATTTGAGTGCTGTCTAAGTCTGTTTAACATGTCTGAGCCTACAGATAGACCCTGTTCTATGTGTTTAATAGACATGGCGGTACCCCCTTTACATTTGTGTTTAAAGTGTGCTAAAGTATCTAAACATTTTAAAGATCATGCAGTGACACTTAAAAATGTAGCCCAAGATGATTCTTTGACGGAAGGTAACGAGGCTAGTCCTCCTTCCTCATGTGTCGACACCAGATACACCCGCACAAACAATGCCTAGTACCTCTAGCGCATTGGGCCCTATTACATTACAACAATTAGCAGCAGTCATGGATAATTCCCTTGCGGCATTTCTATCCAAACTGCCAGTTTTTCCCAAGAAGCGTGATAGCTCAGTTTTAAGAACAGAGGATGAGCAATCAGAAGCTTTAGATGATTTATCCGTTGTACCCTCACAACACTCTGAAGTGGCAGTGAGGGACGGGCTGTCCGAGGGAGAAATTTCTGACACAGGAATGGTTTCTTAGCGGGCATAATCAGATTCCTTAGCGTTTAAATTTAAGCTGGAACACCTCCGCGTACTGCTTAAGGAGGTTTTAGCTACGCTGGATGATTGCGACCCCATGGTGGTCCCAGAAAATTTGTGTAAAATTGACAAGTTTCTAGAAGTCCCTGTATACACTGATGCGTTTCCGATCCCGAAGAGGGTGGCGGATATTGTGACTAGGGAGTGGGAGAGACCAAGCGTACCTTTTGTTCCCCCCCCCCCCCCATCTTTAAGAAAATGTTCCCTATAACTGACCCCAGGCGGGACGTGTGGCAGACGGTCCCTAAGGTAGAGGGAGCAGTTTCAACACTAGCCAAGCGCACAACCATTCCAATAGAAGACAGTTGTGCTTTCAAATATCCTATGGATAAAAAATTAGAAGGTTTACTGAAGATAATATTTGTTCAGCAAGGTTTCCTTCTTCAACCAATTGCCTGCATTATTCCTGTAACTACTGCAGCGGCTTTTTGGTTTGAGGCGCTGGAGGAGTCGCTCCAGAGGGAGACTTCATATGATGAAGTCATGGATAGAATTCATGCTCTAAAGCTGGCTAATTCTTTTATCACAGATGCCGCTTTCCAATTAGCTAAGTTAGCGGCGAAAAATTCTGGTTTTGCCGTTATGGCGCGAAGAGCGCTTTGGCTCAAATCATGGTCGGCTGACGTGTCGTCCAAAACAAAATTACTAAATATTCCTTTCAAGGGAAAGACCCTTTTCGGTCCCGAGTTGAAAGAAATTATCGCGGATATCACTGGGGGAAAGGGCCATGCCCTTCCGCAGATAAACCGTTTAAGGCCAAAAGCAAGGCTAATTTTCGCAACTTCAGGAGTGGACCTGCTTCAACCTCTGCTACCGCAAAGCAAGAGGGTAACGCTTCACAGCCCAAAGCAACCTGGAAACCCTTGCAGGGCTGGAACAAGGGTAAACAGGCCAAGAAGCCTGCGGCTGCTACCAAGACCGCATAAAGGGGTAGCCCCCGATCCGGGACCGGATCTAGTGGGGGGCAGACTTTCTCTCTTTGCTCAGGCTTGGGCAAGAGATGTTCCAGATCCTTGGGCATTAGAAATTGTTGCTCAGGGGTATCTTCTAGAATTCAAGGACTCTCCTCCAAGGGGAAGGTTCCACATTTCTCCTTTGTCTTCAGACCAGACAAAGAAACAGGCGCTCTTACGCTGTGTAGAAGATCTACTAAAGATGGGAGCGATACACCCAGTTCCAATTACAGAATAAGGACTGGGTTTTTACTCAAACCTGTTTGTAGTTCCCAAAAAAGAAGGAACTTTCAGGCCAATCCTGGATCTAAAAATTCTTAACAAATTCCTCAGAGTTCCATCATTCAAAATGGAAACCATTCGGACAATTTTGCCGATGATCCAAGAAGGTCAATATATGACTACCGTGGATCTAAAGGATGCGTGCCTACATATTCCTATCCACAAAGATCACCATCAGTTCCTAAGGTTCGCTTTTCTGGACAAGCATTATCAGTTCGTGGCCCTTCCTTTCGGGTTGGCCACTGCTCCCAGAATTTTTACAAAGGTGCTAGGGTCCCTCCTAGCGGTACTAAGACCGCGGGGCATTGCAGTAGCACCTTACCTAGACGACATCTTAATACAGGCGTCGTCTTTTCACAGAGCCAAGGCTCATACGGACATTGTTCTGGCCTTTCTAAGGTCTCACGGGTGGAAGGTGAACTTCGAAAAAAGTTCTCTGTCCCCACTCACAAGGGTTCCCTTCCTGGGAACACTAATAGACTCGGTAGAAATGAAAATATTTCTGACGGAGGTCAGGAAGTTGAAGCTTTTAACTACTTACCGAGTTCTTCATTCCATTCCTCAGCCTTCTGTAGCTCAATGCATGGAGGTAATCGGAATAATGGTCGCGGCAATGGACGTGGTCCCTTTTGCCCGAATTCATCTCAGACCCCTGCAACTGTGCATGCTTAAACAGTGGAATGGGGATTATGCAGATTTGTCTCCTCAAATACAACTGGACCAGAAAACCAGAGATTATCTTCTCTGGTGGTTGTCTCAGGATCACCTGTCTCAGGGAATGTGCTTCCGCAGACGGGAGTGGATCATTGTCACGACCGATGCCAGTCTGTTAGGCTGGGGTGCGGTCTGGGACTCCCTGAAAGCTCAGGGCCTATGGTCTCGGGAAGAATCTCTTCTCCCGATAAACATTTTGGAACTGAGAGCGATATTCAACACGCTCCAGGCATGGCCTCATCTAGCGGAGGCCAAATTCATCAGATTTCAGTCGGACAACATCACGACTGTAGCGTACATCAATCATCAGGGAGGAACAAAGAGTTCCCTAGCGATGAAGGAAGTAACCAAGATCATCAAATGGGCGGAGGATCACTCCTGCCATCTCTCAGCAATTCACATCCCAGGAGTAGACAACTGGGAGGCTGATTTTCTGAGTTGTCAGACTTTTCACCCCTGGGGAGTGGGAACTCCACCCGGAGGTTTTTGCTCAGCTGACCCAGCTATGGGTATTCCGGAATTGGATCTGATGGCGTCCCGTCAGAACACCAAACTTCCTCTTTACGGATCGAGGTCCAGGGACCCCAAGGCGGCATTGATAGATGCTCTAGTAGCGCCTTGGTCCTTCAGTCTAGCTTATGTCTTTCCACCGTTTCCCCTTCTCCCTCGGCTGGTAGCCAGAATCAAACAGGAGAAGGCTTCAGTAATTTTGATAGCGCCTGCGTGGCCACGCAGGACTTGGTATGCAGACCTAGTGGACATGTCATCTGTTCCACCATGGAGGCTGCCATTGAGGCAGGATCTTCTAATACAGGGTCCATTCAAGCATCCAAATCTAGTTTCTCTGCAACTAACTTCTTGGAGATTGAACGCTTAATTCTAGCTAAGCGTGGGTTCTCTGAATCAGTTATTGATACTCTGATCCAGGCCAGAAAGTCTGTCACCAGGAAAATTTACCATAAGATATGGTGGAAATATCTTTGTTGGTGTGAATCCAAGGGTTACTCGTGGAGTAAAGTTAGGATTCCCAGGATTTTGTCTTTTCTCCAAGAGGGATTGGAGAAAGGATTGTCAGCTAGTTCCTTAAAGGGACAGATATCTGCTCTGTCTATCCTGTTACACAAGCGGCTGGCAGCAGTACCAGACGTTCAGGCGTTTGCACAGGCTTTAGTTAGAATCAAGCCTGTCTATAAACCTGTGGCTCCTCCATGGAGTTTTAATTAGTTCTTTCAGTTCTTCAAGGGGTTCCGTTTGAACCTTTACATTCCATAGATATTAAGTTATTATCTTGGAAGGTTTTGTTTTTGGTAGCTATCTCTTCTGCTCGGAGAGTTTCAGAATTGTCTGCTTTGCAGTGTAATTCACCTTATCTGGTGTTTCATGCAGATAAGGTTGTTTTGCGTACTAAACCTGATTTTCTTCCGAAAGTTGTTTCTAATAAGAATATTAACCAGGAAATCATTGTTCCTTCTCTGTGTCCTAATCCAGTTTCTAAGAAGGAACGACTTTTGCACAATCTTGATGTAGTTTGTGGTTTGAAATTCTATTTACAAGCAACTAAAGATTTCAGGCAAACATCATCCTTGTTTGTTGTCTATTCTGGTAAGAGGAGAGGTCAGAAAGCGACTGCTACCTCTCTTTCCTTTTGGCTGAAAAGCATCATCCGATTGGCTTATGAGACTGCTGGACAGTAGCCTCCTGAACGAATTACAGCTCATTCCACCAGAGCTGTGGCTTCCACGTGGGCCTTCAAGAATGAGGCTTCTGTTGAACAGATTTGTAAGGTAGTGACTTGGTCTTCACTGCATACTTTTGCCAAATTTTACAAATTCGATACTTTTGCTTCTTCGGAGGCAATTTTTGGGAGAAAGGTTTTGCAAGCAGTGGTGCCTTCCGTTTAGGTTACCTGACTTGTTCCCTCCCTTCATCCGTGTCCTAAAGCTTTGGTATTGGTATCCCACAAGTAAGGATGAATCCGTGGACTGGATACACCAAGTAAGAGAAAACAGAATTTATGCTTACCTGATAAATTACTTTCTCTTACGGTGTATCCAGTCCACGGCCCACCCTGGCAATTAAGTCAGGTTCAAATTTATCTTTGTAAAACTACAGTCACCACTGCACCCTATAGTTTCTCCTTTTTCTCCTAACCGTCGGTCGAATGACTGGGGGGCGGAGCCTGAGGGGGAGCTACAGGGAGTGCAGAATTATTAGGCAAGTTGTATTTTTGAGGATTAATTTTATTATTGAACAACAACCATGTTCTCAATGAACCCAAAAAACTCATTAATATCAAAGCTGAATAGTTTTGGAAGTAGTTTTTAGTTTGTTTTTAGTTATAGCTATTTTAGGGGGATATCTGTGTGTGCAGGTGACTATTACTGTGCATAATTATTAGGCAACTTAACAAAAAACAAATATATACCCATTTCAATTATTTATTTTTACCAGTGAAACCAATATAACATCTCAACATTCACAAATATACATTTCTGACATTCAAAAACAAAACAAAAACAAATCAGTGACCAATATAGCCACCTTTCTTTGCAAGGACACTCAAAAGCCTGCCATCCATGGATTCTGTCAGTGTTTTGATCTGTTCACCATCAACATTGCGTGCAGCAGCAACCACAGCCTCCCAGACACTGTTCAGAGAGGTGTACTGTTTTCCCTCCTTGTAAATCTCACATTTGATGATGGACCACAGGTTCTCAATGGGGTTCAGATCAGGTGAACAAGGAGGCCATGTCATTAGATTTTCTTCTTTTATACCCTTTCTTGCCAGCCACGCTGTGGAGTACTTGGACGCGTGTGATGGAGCATTGTCCTGCATGAAAATCATGTTTTTCTTGAAGGATGCAGACTTCTTCCTGTACCACTGCTTGAAGAAGGCGTCTTCCAGAAACTGGCAGTAGGACTGGGAGTTGAGCTTGACTCCATCCTCAACCCGAAAAGGCCCCACAAGCTCATCTTTGATGATATCAGCCCAAACCAGTACTCCACCTCCACCTTGCTGGCGTCTGAGTCGGACTGGAGCTCTCTGCCCTTTACCAATCCAGCCACGGGCCCATCCATCTGGCCCATCAAGACTCACTCTCATTTCATCAGTCCATAAAACCTTAGAAAAATCAGTCTTGAGATATTTCTTGGCCCAGTCTTGACGTTTCAGCTTGTGTGTTTTGTTCAGTGGTGGTCGTTTTCAGCCTTTCTTACCTTGGCCATGTCTCTGAGTATTGCACACCTTGTGCTTTTGGGCACTCCAGTGATGTTGCAGCTCTGAAATATGGCCAAACTGGTGGCAAGTGGCATCTTGGCAGCTGCACGCTTGACTTTTCTCAGTTCATGGGCAGTTATTTTGCGCCTTGGTTTTTCCACATGCTTCTTGCGACCCTGTTGACTATTTTGAATGAAACGCTTGATTGTTCGATGATCACGCTTCAGAAGCTTTGCAATTTTAAGAGTGCTGCATCCCTCTGCAAGATATCTCACTATTTTTGACTTTTCTGAGCCTGTCAAGTCCTCCTTTTGACCCATTTTGCCAAAGGAAAGGAAGTTGCCTAATAATTATGCACACCTGATATAGGGTGTTGATGTCATTAGACCACACCCCTTCTCATTACAGAGATGCACATCACCTAATATGCTTAATTGGTAGTAGGCTTTCGAGCCTATACAGCTTGGAGTAAGACAACATGCATAAAGAGGATGATGTGGTCAAAATACTCATTTGCCTAATAATTCTGCACACAGTGTATATGGACAGCTCTGCTGTGTGCTCTCTTTGCCACTTCCTGTAGGGAATGAGAATATCCCACAAGTAAGGATGAATCCGTGGACTGGATACACCGTAAGAGAAAGTAATTTATCAGGTAAGCATAAATTCTGTTTTTTTATATTTTTGTAATAAACCCACCGCAAGTTGGCATCACTATGTTTGTCCTGTAGCTTTTCCCTTTGTCTGGGTGCAAAAATACACTACTACAAACAAATGCACTCACAGGACTTGAGATGCTGATGAAAGAGATTGTATCTCCGAAAACGTTCCAATAAAACTTGGTTGCTTTTTTTGTGCAAGTCCTGTGAGTGTATATATATATATATATATATATATATATATACACACACACACACATAATATATATAAATAGTTATGAAATTATACATCCGCACGTGGGTGGTAGTCAGGTATATGCACTTCCAAATAAAATTAAAGCACTTACAGGATTTGTGGGGCTGGGGAGTTGAAATTTATTGACATTTTGGTGAAGAATTTACCCCTTCATTAGAACAATCTGTGAATAGTGCCAAACCAGTTTATCTCCAGAATGTAATTTCTTGTGCTCCATGAATGATAAAAAAAATAGCAAAACACAGCACTAAAAATGAAAATTTTGTGCAACCTTTTCATACATCCAACTTTATGTTACACTTCTAGCTTCATATGTAGAACTGTTCTCTTGTGAAAGACGATCATGACAACCCTATAAAAATTTAGTATAATCAATATTACTATTCTCACACTTCATCATTCTGAATTATAAAACAGTAATTTGACTGTGACCAATCTTTCTTATGATTTCTCATCAAACAATAACTTCTTAAAGGGACATTCCAGACAATGCACTTATATATCTCTATATATGTGTACATATGTATCATACCCCCCAACTGTCCCGATTTTTGCGGGACAGTCCCTATTTGAGTGGTCTGTCCCCCTGTCCCGGGTTGCTAGCCATCTGTCCCGATTTGCCCCATGCATTAAAAAATGTTTTATTTTTTTTTTAATTCTATTGGGCCCATACTCAGAAGCAGCTGGCTTTGCTCTCACAGGGTTAGATACCTGTTAGATTCCATGTGGAAAAGGAATAGTGTATGGGTTAAGCAGGAGTAAGAAGGCTGTATACACTCTGAGCACGGGTAATGGTGATCTCTCTAACCTACCTCTGGTAGTGATGATGTCTAACCCCTGGTGATAATACTAGCATGCCTTCAGTTTTATACAATGAGCAGTGCTAATACCAGGGTAACGAACAGTGGCAGTCGCAGACTGCCAGCTAATGTGCTTGCCAACCCCAGGACCCCATACAATGAATTACAGATAAACATATATGATGTAGTGTGTGTGTCTATCTGTATCCATAACTGTGTGTGTGTATCTGTATGTATAAGTTTATGCTATGTAGTGTGTGTGTGTCTGCATGTATAAATGTAAGCTATGTAGTGTGTGTATGCGTATCTGCATGTATAAGTGTGTATCTGCATGTATAAGTGTATGCTATGTAGTGTGTGTGTGTGCCTGCATGTATAAGTGTATGCTATGTAGTGTGTGTGTGTGCCTGCATGTATAAGTGTATGCTATGTAATGTGTGTGTGTATCTGCATGTATAAATGTATACTATGTAGTGTCTGTGTATCTGTATGTATAAGTGTGTGCTATGTAGTGTGTGTGTATCTGCATGTGTAAGTGTATGCTATGTAGTGTGCTACTGTGCATTTTTGCTGACTTTAAAGGCCAGAATCTAGAATATTAATGGGGAATGCAGAGAGCAGTTTTAAAGAATTTATTATTAAATGTCCAATTAAGATAAAAATATTTAGCAATGTCTTTGCAAAGTCTAATTAAATACATAGCTCACATAGCCATACCAGTGGTTTGAGCTTGTGTTTGATTTGCTGCCTAAGTGTATTAAAACATATGACTTTATTTAGAATTTTATTTATATTACTTTTTTTCTTATGATTTTTAAGCCCCGCCCACCACATTGCAACTTTTTTTGCCGTGGGTGGGGGGGGGGGTGTCCCTCTTTTGAATTTTGAAATGTTGGGAGGTATGTATGTATTTGTGTTTATATGTGTATATCCTATATTATAAAAGGCCAAGTGTTTGTCTGAAGCCGTCATGTGCAGTAGAGACAAACACTTGGCCTTGAGATAGGGAGCGCGAGGTACACAGCATACAAGCAGCTGTGAGATAGGGAGCGCGAGGTACACAAACAGCTGTGAGGTCTGCTGCGTGAGAAGCGGCCACGGCGCTCCCCAGACGTCACAGCTGTTTGTGGCCGACGGGAGCGTTGTGATGGGGGCGTGGCCGGGCGTCACGAGGGGCGTGGCCGGGCAGGTGTCGCCGCGATGGGGCGTGGCCGGGCGGGTCCCGCAATGTGAACACAGAGCCAGAGAGGGAGCAGGAGAGGGGGCGAGAGAGACAAAGGGGGGGGGAAGAGAGACAAAGGGGGGGGAAGAGAGACAAACGGGGGGAAGAGAGACAAAGGGGGGGAAGAGAGACAAAGGGGGAAGAAGAGAGACAAAGGGGGAAGAAGAGAGACAAAGGGGGGGAAGAGAGACAAAGGGGGGGAAGAGAGACAAAGGGGGAAGAAGAGAGACAAAGGGGGGGAAGAGAGACAAAGGGGGGGAAGAGAGACAAAGGGGGGGGAAGAGAGACAAAGGGGGGGGAAGAGAGACAAAGGGGGGGGAGAGAGACAAGGGGGGGGGGGAAGAGAGACGGGGGGGAGAGAGACAAGGGGGGGGAAGAGAGACAAGGGGGAAGAGAGACACAAAGGGGGGGGGGAAGAGAGACAAAGGGGGGGGAGAGAGACAAGGGGGGGGAAGAGAGACAGGGGGGGGAAGAGAGACAAGGGGGGGGAAGAGAGACAAAGGGGGGGGAAGAGAGACAAGGGGGGGAAGAGAGACAAAGGGGGGGAAGAGAGACAAAGGGGGGGGGGGGAGAGACAGGGGGGGAAGAGAGACAAAGGGGGGGGAGAAGAGAGACAAAGGGGGGGGGAGAGAGACAAAGGGGGGGGAAGAGAGACAAAGGGGGGGAAGAGAGACAAAGGGGGGGGAGAGAGACAAGGGGGGGGGAAGAGAGACAAAGGGGGGGGAAGAGAGACAAAGGGGGAGGGGAAGAGAGACAAAGGGGGGGAAGAGAGACAAAGGGGGGGGGGGGAGAGAGACAAAGGGGGGGGGGGGAAGAGAGACAAAGGGGGGGGGGGAGAGACAAAGGGGGGGGGGAGAGAGACAAAGGGGGGGAGAGAGACAAAGGGGGGGGAGAGAGACAAAGGGAGGGGGAGCCAAAGAGGGGGGAGAGAGAGAGCAAAAGAGGGGAGAGAGCCAAAGAGGGTGGGGGGAAAGCAAAAGAGGGGAGAGAGAGAGCAAAAGAGGGGAGAGAGAGAGCAAAGGAGAGGGGGGAGAGAAAGCAAAAGAGGGGAGAGAGAGAGCAAAGGAGAGGGGGGAGAGAAAGCAAAAGAGAGGGGGGAGAGAAAGCAAAAGAGAGGGGGGAAGAGAGAGCAAAAGAGAGGGGGGAGAGAGCAAGGGGTGGGACCGCTGTACTGCAAAAAATGGCCCGTGTACACGGGCTTTAGTACTAGTATGTCTATAAATACATATCTAAATATATAAATACATATGTATATATATATATATACATACATGTATTTAGACATGTATATGTAGGTATCTCTATGTTAAAGCCCTGCATTTTTTCCCCACACCTTAGACCACATATTTTTGAGCCCTTATTACTTGTTTGTGAACTATTTTTTGAAATAATTTTTATTGTAAAATATAAATATGTTATAAACATGTATAAAGATGTATAAAGCTGTACCCGTTTGCTGCAAAATAGCCATTTAAAAAAAAATATATATATATATATATATATATATATACTAGTTGTGGGATCCAAGCACTCACTGTTAGTGGTGTTGCCTGGGTGCACTCTATGGTAGGTAGGTAGAAACTTCTCAAAAGAAAAGGCACTTGCAGGTCTTAATAAGCATAAAGATTTTACTAGTTCATAGGTTCAGTCAACGTTTCAGTCCTCGCAGGGACCTTTGTCAAGACTGTTCTATATACAGAAAATACAAGAATATGGAAATACAATGAATTTCATCAAAGGGGAATAAACACATCACAGGACTAAAGTCTTATATACAGGGTCCCAAGTGAAACAGATAAAGAAAAGGAACATTAAAAATAATCAGTAACAAATATACTGGAAAAAATGATGACTAATATGTGTTAAGTACATAAGTAAAGTATGCGTAGCGAGCAGTGTCACAGGATTTATACAATCAATAAATGTAGCTATAGGGAGTGGCCAGAGGCTCTAAACACTATACAATACAATACAATAAAACCTGAAGTAATGACAGAGCTCAAATGTTGAAAAGAAAGTCAGCGTCAACAATCACAACTCTCAACAAGTATATTTCTACACATTCCCATAATGACTCAAGTGCAATGGATACCATTAGGTAGAGAGCATGAGACGGATCCCCTATGCTGTAACGAGAATGTCTTGAGTCATGTTGATAATGTGCACCACACAGATGTTAATGTAAAAGAACACATGTATCGTTAGTATCAAAGAAACCAATAAAAGCTGACAAGTTACACAATGGTTAAAAGTGATTGGTGTCCACGTACTGAAGAAATCCACAATCCCAAAATGTACATGCAATAGGGCATAACGTAGGGGAAACATATCAACTGGGGTCTGTGATTACAGCACTATCTTCGATGTGTTATGCATAACATTTGTTACAGCATTTGCGAACGGCTGGATTGGTTTGGCACCCCCCTGAGTGCAGTGTGCTATGTAAAAGACCAAATGGTACGAGGGCTAATTGCTGGGAAAAAAATATATATATATATATATATAGGCAGCGTGGCGGAGTAAGAGCTAATAGACTCACCTCCGTAATCCTCTGTGTCAAGCGGTCAGCGGTGAGCAGATTGTGTTCTGCGCCGCCTTTAAATACCCCACAGGAGTCAACGGCAGATGACGTAACGCGAGTAGTGTGTTAGTGCAAAGGGTTGCAATGGCAACATAAATTACCGGAGGGAGTGGGGAAATGAATAAAAGGGAACTAATAATGGGCAAAACTTTTTAGAAAATACAAAGATAATTACATATAGAAAGTGACAGTAGATGTCATCAATGGAGAACATAACAGTAAAAAAAAATGAAAAAAGATCAGGAAGGGCATGGGATGATGGACCATCAGGTCTAATACAATGCGATGTATGTGGATGGGAAGAGTACGTGGATAGTGTATAGGGATTAAAAAGTGTTAATGTGTGTATGCAAACTATATGGAGCATGCAAGGGGTGCCAAACACGAAACCCAAAATCAAACTAGAACAGGAAATGTATGCCAATGAGGCAGGGACTGGCTATGCAGGTAGCCTAAGGGGCGTGGCAAAATTTATGTTGCAGGGGAGTAGGTAGGGATACAATCAGGGCAAAATGCAGAGACATGCATACATAGTGAGTACTTCAAGGATAGAGCAGGTTCAGCACCTTAGTAGAAAAGGGCATAGTCAATGCTAGTGTTCAGCCCCTTGGGTATCAGTGTTTCCAGTCGATGTATCCATCTAGCCTCCCTTTTGAGGAGCTCATTGTCCCTGTTACCCCCTCTTTTCAGGGGTGGTATCCAGTCAATTAGGATTGACCTCAACATGGCTACACTGTGGCCCTGTTGCATGAAATGTCGTGCCACAGGTTGTTCACTCTTCTTCTCTTTAATGGCTTTTCTAATGGCACTGCGGTGGTTGGCAAGCCTCTCTCTAAAGGACTTGCTCGTTTTCCCGACATAGTACAGGCCACAAGGACAAATGATCACATACACTACAAATTCAGTAGTGCACGTCAATCTATGTTGAATCTGTATCGTCCTTCCATTGTGAGGGTGGTGAAATTTAGAGCCTGTAATGAAAGAGTTGCAGGTAACACAATTCCTGCAGCTGAAGCACCCTTTCTTAGGTGTCGGTAGCCATCCTTTGTGCACCTGATCTGGTTCAAATGTAGTTTTGACTAGAACATCTCGAAGGTTGTTAGTTCTACTGTATACCATTCTGGGTGGTGGTTGGTTGTAGAATGGAAGTGTAGGGTCCTGGTTCAAAATGAACCAGTTTTTGATTATTGTTTGTTGGACAGATCTACTGGTGGGATTGAATGTGACCATCATGTTCATACGGTCCTCTTTGGTCTTTTCTCCAGTGGTCTTGTTGAGTAGATCACTCTGCGTCATATCCCAGGTGTCCTTCATGACCGCTTCAACTTCTGTGCGTTTGTATCCTCTCTTTAAGAATTTCTGGCTCATAGCTTCAAGCTGTGTTTCTTTGTTCTTTTTGCTGCTGTTATTGCGTATCACTCTCAGCATTTGGGATCGTATTATTCCTTTCTTGAGTGCCGGTGGATGGTAGGAGTTTGCTGTTAAGAGGGAATTCCGGTCTGTGGGTGTGAGTGTTGTACCGATCCTTATTTCAGTGTTGGTCTTGTCTTTATAGATCTCAATATCCAGAAAGTGGATGGTCTCTTCGTTATATTCCATCTTGAATTTTACGTATGAAAGTGCATTGTTAGTTTCGTTATACCACTGTATGAGTTCATCTTCACTGCCATTCCAGATCAGGAAGATGTAATCAATGTACCGGCGGTACGTACTGATTTTGTCCATATTTCTAGGGTAGATGTACTGTTCCTCAAACCAGGTCATAAATAGATTGGCATAGGCTGGTGCCATATTGGAGCCCATAGCGGTGCCCATTTGTTGCAAGTAGAATTTGTTCTCGAATTTAAAATAGTTGTGTGTTAGACATAAATGGATCAGGTCCAAGATGAACTCAATAGGGGGGCCACAGTACATAGTGTCATTGGTGAGGAATTATTTTGTAGCGGTAATGCCTACATCATGGGGAATGATGGTGTACAGACTGCTGACGTCAAGAGTCACAAAGAAGCTTTCCTGTTTGATGTTAGCAATAGAGTTCAACGTTGTGATAAGTGATTTTGAGTCTAAAAGGAAGGATGTGGTTTGTTTAACCGTCTGCTGTAGGAAGTGGTCAATTTACTGGGCTATAGGTTGGAATAAGGATCCCCTTGCAGACACTATCGGTCTTCCTGGAGGGCTGGTTAATGATTTGTGAATCTTGGGGACCGTATATATGATGGGACACTTTGGATACATCGCATTGTATTAGACCTGATGGTCCATCATCCCATGCCCTTCCTGATCTTTTTTCATTTTTATTTACTGTTATGTTCTCTATTGATGACATCTACTGTCACTTTCTATATGTAATTATCTTTGTATTTTCTAAAAAGTTTTGCCCATTATTAGTTCCCTTTTATTCATTTCCCCACTCCCTCCGGTAATTTCTGTTGCCATGGCAACCCTTTGTACTAACACACTACTCGCGTTACGTCATCTGCCGTTGACTCCTGTGGGGTATTTAAAGGCGGCGCAGAACACAATCTGCTCACCGCTGACCGCTTGACACAGAGGATTACTGAGGGCGAGTCTATTAGCTCTTACTCCGCCACGCTGCCTATATATATATTTTTTTTTTTTGCAGCAATTAGCCCTCGTACCATTTGGTCTTTTACATAGCACACTGCACTCAGGGGGGTGCCAAACCAATCCAGCCGTTCGCACATGCTGTAACAAATGTTATGCATAACACATCGAAGATAGTGCTGTAAACACAGACCCCAGTTGATATGTTTCCCCTACGTTATGCCCTATTGCATGTACATTTTGGTATTGTGGATTTCTTAAGTACGTGGACACCAATCACTTTTAACCATTGTGTAACTTGTCAGCTTTTATTGGTTTCTTTGATACTAACTATAAATGTGTTCTTTTACATTAACATCTGTATGGTGCACATTATCAACATGACTCAAGACATTCTCGTTACAGCATAGGAGATCCGTCTCATGCTCTCTACCTAATGGTATCCATTGCCCTTGAGTCATTATGGGAATGTGTAGAAATATACTTGTTGAGATTTGTGATTGTTGACTCTGACTTTCTTTTCAACATTTGAGCTCTGTCATTACTTCAGGTTTTATTTTATTTTATTGTATTGTATAGTGTTTAGAGCCTCTGGCCACTCCCTATAGCTACATTTATTAATTGTATAAATCCTGTGACACTGCTCGCTACGCATACTTTACCTATGTACTTAACACGTGTTAGTCATCATTTTTTCCAGTATATTTGTTACTGATTATTTTTAATGTTCCTTTTCTTTATCTGTTTCACTTGGGACCCTGTATATAAGACTTTAGTCCTGTGATGTGTTTATTCCCCTTTGATGAAATTCATTGTATTTCCATATGCTTGTATTTTCTGTATATAGAACAGTCTTGACAAAGGTCCCTGCGAGGACCGAAACGTTGACTGAACCTATGAACAAATAAAATCTTTATGCTTATTAAGACCTGTGAGTGCCTCTTCTTTTGAGAAGTATATATATATATATATATATATATATATATATATATATATATATATATACATTTTTCTGTAGTGTAGCTACATTATATACAGGTGTATATAATATTTCAATTATCATTCATACAAATAACTTTATTAAAATAGCTTTATTTAAATAATAAGAAAAATAGGATCTCATGCATACATTAGGCTTAAGCACTCATTAAAAACACTTAAACTAGGGAAAAAAACTAGAACTCCCATAATATCCTTATAGTGTAAAGTATTGACAGCTAGCAGTCACTATCGGCTAGATTTAGAGTTCTGCGGCCAAAGGGGTGCGTTAGCTACGCATGCTTTTTTTTCCCCGCACCTTTTAAATACCGCTGGTATTTAGAGTTCACAGAAGGGCTGCGTTAGGCTCCAAAAAAGGGAGCGTATAGCATATTTAACGCCACTGCAACTCTCAATACCAACGGTGCTTACGGACGCGGCCAGCTTCAAAAACGTGCTCGTGCACGATTCCCCCATAGGAAACAATGGGGCTGTTTGAGCTGAAAAAAAACCTAACACCTGCAAAAAAGCAGCGTTCAGCTCCTAACGCAGCCCCATTGTTTCATATGGGGAAACACTTCCTATGTCTGCACCTAACACCCTAACATGTACCCCGAGTCTAAACACCCCTAACCTTACATTTATTAACACCTAATCTGCCGCCCCCGCCATCGCTGACACCTGCATATTATTATTAACCCCTAATCTGCCGCTCCGTACACCGCCGCAACCTACGTTATCCCTATGTACACCTAATCTGCTGCCCCTAACACCGCCGACCCCTATATTATATTTATTAACCCCTAATCTGCCGCCCCCAACGTTGCCTCCACCTACCTACAATAATTAACCCCTAATCTGCTGACCGGACCGCACCGCTACTCTAATAAATGTATTAACCCCTAAAGCTAAGTCTAACACTAACACCCCCCTAAGTTAAATATAATTTAAACAAAATAAATTAACTCTTATTAAATAAATTTTAATTATTTAAAGCTAAATACTTACCTGTAAAATAAATCCTAATATAGCTACAATATAAATTATAATAATATTGTAGCTATTTTAGGATTAATATTTATTTTACAGGCAACTTTGTATTTATTTTAACTAGGTACAATAGCTATTAAATAGTTAATAACTATTTAATAGCTACCTAGTTAAAATAATTACAAAATTACCTGTAAAATAAATCCTAAAATAAGTTACAATTAAACCTCACACTACACTATCAATAAATAAATTAAATAAAATACCTACAATTATCTACAATTAAACCTAACACTACACTATCAATACATTAATTAAATACAATACCTACAAATAAATACAATGGAATAAACTATAACTAAAGTACAAAAAATAAAAAAGAACTAAGTTACAAAAAATAAAAAAATATTTACAAACATTAGAAAAATATTACAACAATTTTAAACTAATTACACCTACTCTAAGCCCCCTAATAAAATAACAAAGCCCCCCAAAATAAAAAAATGCCCTATCCTATTCTAAATATTCCGATCAGCCAATAGAATGCGAGCTCAATCTGATTGGCTGATTGGATCAGCCAATCGGATTGAACTTGAATCTGATTGGCTGATTCAATCAGCCAATCAGATTTTTCCTACCTTAATTCCGATTGGCTGATAGAATCCTATCAGCCAATCGGAATTGAAGGGACGCCATCTTGGATGACGTCCCTTAAAGGAGCCTTCATTCGTCGGTAGTCTGTCGGTAAAGAAGGATGTTCCGCGTCGGCGGGATGAAGATTGAAGACCCCGCTTGGAAGATGACATTGCCCGGATAGAAGACTTCTTCAACGCCTCTTGGAAGATGACATCGCCCGGATGGAAGACTTCTTCAGCGCCGACTGGAGGATCACTTCATCGGATGGAAGATTTCTTCAGCGCCCCTTGGAGGATAACTTCTGCCGCTCCGGATGTCCACTTTGGTTCCATCGCTGCTCGGCTGAGTGAAGACAACTCAAGGTAGGATGATCTTCAGGGGATTAGTGTTAGGTTATTTTAAGGGGGGTTTTGGTTAGATTAGGGGTATGTGGGTGGTGGGTTTTAATGTTGGGGGGGTTGTATTTTTCTTTTACAGGCAAAAGAGCTGAATTCTTTGGGGCATGCCCCACAAAGGGCCCTTTTAAGGGCTGGTAAGGTAAAAGAGCTTTGAACTTTTTTAATTTAGAATAGGGTAGGGCATTTTTTTTTATTTTGGGGGGCTTTGTTATTTTATTAGGGGGCTTAGAGTAGGTGTAATTAGTTTAAAATTGTTGTAATATTTTTCTAATGTTTGTAAATATTTTTTTATTTTTTGTAACTTAGTTATTTTTTATTTTTTGTACTTTAGTTTATTTAATTGTATTTATTTGTAGGTATTGTATTTAATTAATTTATTGATAGTGTAGTGTTAGGTTTAATTGTAGATAATTGTAGGTATTGTATTTAATTAATTTATTGATAGTGTAGTGTTAGGTTTAATTGTAACTTAGGTTAGGATTTATTTTATAGGTAATTTTGTAATTATTTTAACTAGGTAGCTATTAAATAGTAAATAACTATTTAATAGCTATTGTACCTGGTTAAAATAAATACAAAGTTGCCTGTAAAATAAATATTAATCCTAAAATAGCTACAATATAATTATAATTTATATTGTAGCTATATTAGGATTTATTTTACAGGTAAGTATTTAGCTTTAAATAGGAATAATTTATTTAATAAGAGTTAATTTATTTCGTTAGATTTAAATTATATTTAAGTTAGGGGGGTGTTAGTGTTAGGGTTAGACTTAGCTTTAGGGGTTAATACATTTATTATAGTAGCGGTGTGGTCCGGTCGGCAGATTAGGGGTTAATTATTGTAGGTAGGTGGAGGTGACGTTGGGGGCGGCAGATTAGGGGTTAATAAATATAATATAGGGGTCGGCTGTGTTAAGGGCAGCAGATTAGGGGTACATAGGTATAATGTAGGTTGTGGCGGTGTACGGAGCAGCAGATTAGGGGTTAATAATAATATGCAGGTGTCAGCGATAGCGGGGGCGGCAGATTAGGGGTTAATAAATATAATATAGGGGTCGGCGGTATTAGGGGCAGCAGATTAGGGGTACATAGGTATAATGTAGGTTGCGGCAGTGTACGGAGCGGCAGATTAGGGGTTAATAATAATATGCAGGTGTCAGCGATAGCGGGGGTGGCAGATTAGGGGTTAATAAATATAATATAGGGGTCGGCGGTATTAGGGGCAGAAGATTAGGGGTACATAGGGATAACGTAGGTGGCGGCGGTGTACGGAGCGGCAGATTAGGGGTTAAAAAAAATTAATAGAGTGGCGGCGATGTGGGGGGACCTCGGTTTAGGGGTACATAGGTAGTTTATGGGTGTTAGTGTACTTTAGAGCACAGTAGTTAAGAGCTTTATAAACCAACGTTAGCCCAGAAAGCTCTTAACTACTGACTTTTTTCTGCGGCTGGAGTTTTGTCGTTAGATTTCTAACGCTCACTTCAGCCACGACTCTAAATACCGGCGTTAGGAAGATCCCATTGAAAAGATAGGATACGCAAATGGCGTAGGGGGATCTGCGGTATGGAAAAGTCGCGGCTGGAAAGTGAGCGTTAGACCCTTTCCTGACTGACTCTAAATACCAGCGGTAGCCCAAAACCAGCGTTAGGAGCCTCTAACGTTGGTTTTGGCGGCTACCGCCAAACTCTAAATCTAGCCGTATATTTGCCTATAAAAAAGCCCTTACAATCCGAGGGCTAAGTTTAAATTATCTAAGTATTAATCATTTTAAGCTAAACTGTATGGCTGAAATAATTATTTGTATGGGAGATAAGTTTAAACCCTGTTAAGCAACATTACAAGAGAAACTGGGGAGACAGAGCTACTCCAGACGACCCATTTTTCTTAAATGATCCCACATATGATACCCCTCATTGCCCCTCCTTCCCCGTCAATGACTTAAAAAATTCTTCCCCTGTAGCGTGGCCGAGAGGTCCCGCCCGCATGCAAAAATAGCAAGATCTCGCAATTTTGAGCGAGATTGCGGCAGAGAGAAGTCCAGGACTGCAGCAACATACAGGATACGTCGCTGGTCCTTAAGGGCATAACGACCAACAGGGTACGGCGCTGGCCGTTAAGGGGTTAAAGGCAGGAATGTAAGCTTAGGAGCCGGCCCATTTTTGGTTAAGAACCTGGTAGCGCTTGCCGATTGGTGGCTAAATTAGAAAGTTGCGCAAAATTGAATGCTCTATCTGAATCAAGAAATAAAAAAATTAGGTTTCATATCCCTTAATGATGTATTAACTGTTTTGCCTCCAGCTTTTAAGATGATAGATGATGAACCTTTGATGATAGGGGGTGTCTCTGACTCTGAGGGCATTATTCTGAGGATTGTCTCTCTGAGTCTCAGGACCTTCTCCTCAGAAAGCGATGTTACTCATAAACTTTCTGTGATTCCAGTCAGACAATATCACGGCAGTGGCCTATGATCAGGGAGGAACTCACAGTTCCTTAACGATGAGGGAAGTGTCCTGCCTCATCAGCTTAAATCACATACTGCTTAAAGGGACAGACTGGTTAAAAGTAAACTTTCTTTCCCATTGGCATGGAGAGTCCACATATCCATTCTAATTACTAGATGGATATTCACCTCCTGGCCAGCAGGAGAAGGCAAAGAGCACCCCAACAGAGATATTAAGTGTCACTTCCCTTACCCATAACCCCCAGTCATTCTCTTTGCCTCTGTCAAGGGAGGATGTGTGAAGATGGTGTATGAAGGATTGGGGCTATGCTGTGTCCATGTCAATCTCTTTAGTAAGAGTAATAGTGGCTTTTAGCAGTTATAAGACGGCAAAGGTGGTCTTAGCTTAACTTCTAACATTATTGCTACCCTATTATAGAAAGCCAGGGTGGGTTACTCTTATTTCTTTTTCTACAGGTCCCTGTTAGAGGTGATATATCTGACACACCTAAGAATACGCTCCCTGTACTACCTAGGATCCTAAGGTAAGTGCTTTCCCATCTAGGTTTGAAGGAACCAGCACTTGAGGGGTTAAATCCCCTTTAGATTGTTTAATTTCTTCAGATCCTGGGGATGGCCTTTACACATTTGAGAATTTATTAAAAATTGTCTTTATTTTTAACTGTGATCGGCCAATTTTTAGTGCCGTTTTTATCTGTCAGTGACGCAGTTGATTTTCTTTGCGGTCATGTGACCGTCCTCTGCGCTTCCGTTTTTCTGCGACTTTGCAGTGTGGAGCCGTCTGTAAGAGGAGATTTTACCGGTTTTATTGGAAATTGGACCGGAGTGTCTCTGCATTAATGAACAGTGTTTCCTGTTACTGGAAGTGTGTTGTTTAACAAACTTATCGACTATTATCCACTTCTCCGCAGTTCCGTTTTTATCTAGTGGGATTTTCTCTCTGAATCAATGGAGTGGTGAGTCCTCAGCAGGGCTGAGGTTGTTGAAGTGCCTGAGTAATTGTTCTGTTTTATATATATATATATATATATATATATATATATAATATGCAGTGAAGTTTTGCTCCCCTTGTTTAG
This sequence comes from Bombina bombina, assembly GCF_027579735.1. Lineage (NCBI taxonomy): Eukaryota > Metazoa > Chordata > Amphibia > Anura > Bombinatoridae > Bombina > Bombina bombina. The sequence goes on along the minus strand of NC_069499.1, from coordinate 1,267,553,896 downwards.
ACATTATGCTTTTGACAAAAAAGAAAATAGAAAAGTTCCCTTTCAGAGACATCTGTCTCTAAGGATAATGTTGTCCATGCAATGCCTCAGCTTTCCCCTTTAACATCAAAAGCTTTAACAGTGTTATATGCAGTACCCTGCGGTTAATCTCAACATCCTCCTGGGGGTGTTTATTTACCAGGAGATTTTGTTACGCAGATAACTTCTGCAGTTTCTGCTGTTTTAATAGCTTTTCCGGTTGCTGGTAAGCGCAAGAGGAAATATTTCAGTTAAAGGGACAGTCAACGTCCAACACAACAGGATTTCATATGTTTGTAACGCAAACGATGATCTGCATGCACCGCCTCCCTTCTCTATCACCTCTATCCTTGTCCTAGTAATCCTTCCAAATACATCTGTTAATCTACTCAAAATATGGCCACCAAACTCCCCCCACTGTTACATATTAACCTTCTCTTTCAAGCCATCCTCCAATCAGAATGGAATCCTCGGTCAGAAACTCGTTTACGGCATTAAGTGCATGCGCAATTCAATTTTTGAAAGCTAACAAATTAATTTGCTGCGACAAGTCCAATTGCTGTTTCCGATCTGACGGAATAATAAATGCGCATGCACGATGACATATCGAGCGAGTCATCAATCCCTACATGAACAAGCCTGAATTGGAATACAGGGAGTGCAGAATTATTAGGCAAGTTGTATTTTTGAGGATTAATTTTATTATTGAACAACAACCATGTTCTCAATGAACCCAAAAAACTCATTAATATCAAAGCTGAATAGTTTTGGAAGTAGTTTTTAGTTTGTTTTTAGCTATAGCTATTTTAGGGGGATATCTGTGTGTGCAGGTGACTATTACTGTGCATAATTATTAGGCAACTTAACAAAAAACAAATATATACCCATTTCAATTATTTATTTTTACCAGTGAAACCAATATAACATCTCAACATTCACAAATATACATTTCTGACATTCAAAAACAAAACAAAAACAAATCAGTGACCAATATAGCCACCTTTCTTTGCAAGGACACTCAAAAGCCTGCCATCCATGGATTCTGTCAGTGTTTTGATCTGTTCACCATCAACATTGCGTGCAGCTGCAACCACAGCCTCCCAGACACTGTTCAGAGAGGTGTACTGTTTTCCCTCCTTGTAAATCTCACATTTGATGATGGACCACAGGTTCTCAATGGGGTTCAGATCAGGTGAACAAGGAGGCCATGTCATTAGATTTTCTTCTTTTATACCCTTTCTTGCCAGCCACGCTGTGGAGTACTTGGACGCGTGTGATGGAGCATTGTCCTGCATGAAAATCATGTTTTTCTTGAAGGATGCAGACTTCTTCCTGTACCACTGCTTGAAGAATGTGTCTTCCAGAAACTGGCAGTAGGACTGGGAGTTGAGCTTGACTCCATCCTCAACCCGAAAAGGCCCCACAAGCTCATCTTTGATGATACCAGCCCAAACCAGTACTCCACCTCCACCTTGCTGGCGTCTGAGTCGGACTGGAGCTCTCTGCCCTTTACCAATCCAGCCACGGGCCCATCCATCTGGCCCATCAAGACTCACTCTCATTTCATCAGTCCATAAAACCTTAGAAAAATCAGTCTTGAGATATTTCTTGGCCCAGTCTTGACGTTTCAGCTTGTGTGTCTTGTTCAGTGGTGGTCGTCTTTCAGCCTTTCTTACCTTGGCCATGTCTCTGAGTATTGCACACCTTGTGCTTTTGGGCACTCCAGTGATGTTGCAGCTCTGAAATATGGCCAAACTAGTGGCAAGTGGCATCTTGGCAGCTGCACGCTTGACTTTTCTCAGTTCATGGGCAGTTATTTTGCGCCTTGGTTTTTCCACACGCTTCTTGCGACCCTGTTGACTATTTTCAATGAAACGCTTGATTGTTTGATGATCACGCTTCAGAAGCTTTGCAATTTTAAGAGTGCTGCATCCCTCTGCAAGATATCTCACTATTTTTTACTTTTCTGAGCCTGTCAAGTCCTTCTTTTGACCCATTTTGCCAAAGGAAAGGAAGTTGCCTAATAATTATGCACACCTGATATAGGGTGTTGTCATTAGACCACACCCCTTTTCATTACAGAGATGCACATCACCTAATATGCTTAATTGGTAGTAGGCTTTCGAGCCTATACAGCCTGGAGTAAGACAACATGCATAAAGAGGATGATGTGGTCAAAATACTCATTTGCCTAATAATTCTGCACTCCCTGTAGAGATGGGGAAGGAGGAGGGGTTTAGGGGCCATATTTTAAGTCAATTAATGGCTGTATTTGGAAGCATTACTAGCACAAGGATAGAGGTGATAGAGAAGGGAGGCGGTGTAGGCGGATCTTCGTTTGTGTTACAAACATATTAAATCCTGTTGTTTCGGGTGTTGACTGTCCCTTTAAGGGGGGTTCTGAATCCACTAAAGCTTTGTTAGTCAATCTCCCTCAATTGTCTGATGAGGATGATACTTCAGTAGCTTCTTAAGGTGAAATATCAGACTCTGATTCTGTGATAGAAATGTCTACAGATACAGAGGAGGTTAATTTTAGATTTAATCTAGAACACCTCCGATTACTATTAAAAGAGGTACTTACTGCACTTTATGTACATTCTGCTTTTTCTGTATCCTCATTGTATGCTGATTTCAGAAACACAGACTTATATATATTAATATAGTGTTCAGTGTCCGATGTATGTATCTCTGCAGGTGGGTGATTTGAGTATATGTAATCACATACTTTTCTCCTGTTCATATTTTCCCCTTATTTCTACTCTGCAGATATCTTCTGGGATTTCATGCATGTTTCTTATTGCAACATTTAATATCCTGAGGATTGGTGTTTTATAGTTCCCCTTGTCCTCTTTATTTTGGGGAGAATGAGATTTTCTCAGTAAAAGATTTTTTCATTTGGGAATGATTAATTCATGTTTTTGGTGAATTGATTTGTCACTCTAGCTCTTTGAGTTCAACAGCGCAGGTGTTTTTCTCTTGATTGTGTCTTATACAACATCACTCTTATAACTTATGCTGAAGTGTATTTATATAGGATCTTCCTCCTGTTTGTGACCTTTCATGAGGTCTGAGCCCGAGATATAGATTAGGTTTTGGGATTATCTTCTGGGTTTTTTTTAGTTATCCCTATCTTTCGAGTCTAGTATCTCTGATTTTTGTGATAATCAGAAAGTCTGCTTGGTAAGGGATATGTGGTGTGGTGTTTAGCTATGCCGCTCCTGAAACAGAAGGTTATGGGTTTGAACCCAGGTAAAACTACTGCTTTATCATCTGGGGTGTGCTTCTGGTGACAGCTAGCATTCCTATGCAGAATTTTTTAAAATTTTGCAGTCTTCTGCTTATGTTTATTTGTAAAATGTACATTCTAAGGAATTTTTAGCATTTCAATATATTTTTCCTCTATCTATAGTAGAGGTATATAGATGCTATTGTTTTAAGCTTTCTTTAATATGTGCCGTTAGGGATGCTAACTTTTTTATCCCTATCTTATTTGCAGTAGTTATTTAGCCTGGTTATTATTATAACCTTTGCGTCTGCTTATCATATTTTTTAAACTTATTCCAAGGCAATATTGCATTATCTCCTTGATATTGGCTGGCATCAAGTACTCAGGGTGATTACGTTCATTGCAACAGTGGTAGTAGCCTGGAGTTAACTTAGCTGCCTAGCAGGAGTAAGGTTTGCAGTTGGAGATCATATGCAAATACTTGTACATGAGTTCTCATAGCTGTTTTTACTTAGGCTACCTCGGAAATTGTTTTAACTTCTTTTTTTTTTTAATGATATTTATTTGAATTTAAAAGTAACAAATAATAAATGGAGCCTCGCAGGGCTCCTACACAAAAAGTCACAAACTGAAAAAAAATTTGGACAAACTCGTCCAATTACCCATATTGACATGACATTGATATTGAAAATAAAGTTCCTTCCACCATTAGGGAAGGAGGCTTAACAGAGAACTTTTCGATCAATGAAAACATATATATAATCAATACATTACATTTAGGTCTCAGACATCTGAGGGGAGGGAAAGGGGGGAGAAAGAAGGAAAAGAACAAGAGATGAAGGAGGGAGATTATAGTTGTCGCCCTATATAAATATATGCTATGGTGCTTGTAATCTCCGTCCATTTTGAAAGAAGCACTTTTTTCCAGGACCTGGCAATGTTGGTTTTGACGGAGGAGAAAAGATACATATCAGACTATGATGTTTTGGAGGGTGTGTAGATTTAAGTGAAGAAGAGCTATGGCTGTGTCTTTAGCTATGGGTCTCTAGCTATGGTAATCTCGGGGGCAGAAAGAGTCCTGACACACTGGTTCTACAGGGGCTTCATTTTTGGGCATTCCCACCAAATATGCATCATATCACCAGGGAGGTCGCAACCCCTCCAGCACACTGGGGAAGTCTCTGGAAACATTTTATGTTTTTCTTATTCTGATTATTTTTGGTCAGATGCCGGCATCGCTTATTAGTAACTTATTTTTAATATATAATTTTTAATTTTTATTTGCATTTTGTTTAAATACATTAAATGTCTAACACCTACCTTGGGCATCCGTAATTTTTTTTTATCACTATATGTGTTTATAGTATAGACTATTTTATTCACTTCCAATTTATTATCATCCTCTGGTCGGCTCTATTATTGGAGCACTTGTCCCACCCCCTTTGTTTTTTGTATATTTATATCTGTCTTTATTTTGAGATTATAAAGACAATATAGGGATTTTAGCTATGACCTCATATGTAGCTCCTACACCACCACCTCCTCTTTTCCGTCAATTAGGTTGTAGTGTAGTGATAATAGTCTGATTAGCCTGTGGCCCCTTTGCCAGACGGACTCCCATGGGGTGAGTGGGTGGGAAAAGTTGGGACGAAATCCCAAACTGGTAAGGAAGCTTTTGATTCTTAGAAGCTTGAAACGGAGAAATGCAGGGCAAGCAGCATGTGGGTCTAGTTGGTCTAATTCGATGAAACCATCGTGGTGGGCCATAGACCAAAAGTCAGAGACTCGCTTAACACCCAAATGAGCCCAATTATTTGGATGGATTTCTGGAAGACCCGTATAAAGGCCTGCGACCGAAGTAATCAGGGAAGGATGGGGTGCAATCAAGTTACGGTGATGAATCTTGTCCTAAACAGAGAAACATTCTAAAATTACTATATTGGTAATACCCAGGGTTCTGCAACTATGAGGGGGGTCCAGATCAGGTCTCTAAGTAAAATGTTAACGGGTAGGGAAGCTTGTTCAAGCACTCTCCATCTATCGTGGGACTGGAGTACTCCCCATTGAGATATATAAGTCAGCATAGCCCCTTCATAAAACTTAACAATGGAAGAGGAGGCCAGGCCTCCCAACGGGACGGTGAACTGGAGAGATTTATGTGAAATCCTAGAGGTCTTTCCTTGCCAAATGAATTTTGTGAATTTGCTTTGAAATTGTAGTAAAAGATGCGTGGGGATTCTAAGAGGGAGGCATCGAAACAAATATGTGAGTTTCGGCAAGAAGGACATTTTAAGAGAGGTTATACGGCCCAGCCAGGAGATAGACTTACAGTCCCATTTATGTTTGATATGCCGCAGCTTGACCAGAAGTGGAAGATAATTATCTTTCATCATTTGCGTTGCACTATTGGATATCATGACCCCGAGATGGGTGACCTGATCGCTTGATCACTTAAAATTGAATCTATCCTTTAAACTTAGGATGTATTCTTGCGGGTAACCCCACCAATAAACTTCAGTTTTAGATATGTTGAGCTTGTAGAAAGAGAGGTCCCCAAAGGTTCTAAGGACATCTAAGAGCGTGGGTATGGAATGGGCCGAGTTCGCAGAAAATATAGTAATGTCATCTGCGAACAATGCGATTTTATGCTTCGTACCAGAAAGAGTGATCCCCTCAATTTCTCTGTCTAAACGTATGCGTTCCGCCAAAGGTTCCACCGCTAGCACGAACAACAGTGGGGATAAAGGGCATCCCTGCCTGGTGCCGTTCAATATCTGAAATGGATTGGTGTGAAACCCCAGCCCCTTAACCCTAGCTGTCAGTGTGGAATAAAGAGCTTAAATAGCATGACAGATGTGACAGAAACTTGAAAGCCTTACGAGTCTCCCAGAGATAGACCCATCTGATGCGGTCAAAGGCATTCTCGGCATCTAAGGAGATGACCGAAAAGGGCTTATTCATTCTAGTAGACTCGCAGGCGATATTGATGAGGCGTCTAGTATTATCTGGGCCTTCGCGGTTATGTACAAAACCAACTTGATCCGGGTTAATTAAACTAGGTAAAAGTTTACAGATACGGTTGGCTAGGAGTTTGGAGTTAATTTTGACGTCTGTGTTGATCAGGGAAATTGGCCGGTAATTGGAGCACAAGGAAGGGTCCTTGTTTGGTTTAGGAATTGTGACAATGAAAGTTTCCAAGAACTCTTTCCTAAATCTCCCCTCCTTTCTAGCTAGGTCATAGAACTTGAGGATCAGGGGGGGAAATTCCTGAATGTAAGTCTTATAAAATTGGGCAGGGAAGCCATCTGGCCCAGGGGCCTTGAAGGGCTTCAGATTTTTTTGTTTCAGCTCTGTTTAAATGAAGGGGGTGATAAGAGAATCCTGCTGTTCGGGTGTAAGTGTCGGGAGATTCAACGAGTCAAGAAACTGTTTAACTACCTGTGTCGGGGCAGGCCGGGTGTCTCCCTCCTCCTCAATATTATATCATTTAGAATAATACTCTGCAAAATGGTCACCTATCGAAGATGGTAACCCGATCGTTTTGTTATTGGGCTGAAGTTGATGGATGCAAGATACACTATGCCGATGCCGTAGCCTGTTAGCCAGCATAGTATCAGCCCTGTTTCCTTTGTGATAAAATAATTGTTTAAGCTTTGCAAGATTATGTTGGGCGCGGCTCAGTTTAAGTTGATTTATGTGTGCCCGAATAGTGGAAATTTGTGCAGATGTTTCGTCTGTGACGTTAGTTCAGTTGTCAGTCTCTAGAGTTCTAAGTCGGTTGTGTGCCTGAGCAAGAAAGAGTTAGTCCAGCAAGCTTTCGTAAGCGGGCCTGTCTACAAATGATGTAGCCCCTAACTACTACTTTAATGGTGCCCCAGAGAATGTCGTCCGTGGTCTGAGCGTTATCGTTCAATCTAATAAATTCGGTTATGTCACGTCTCAATTCCTTTCGAAAGGGAATATCTGAGAGGATATGGTGTGGTAAGCACCATGTGGGTTTAACTGGAGGGCCATCTGAGAGTTTTAAGTCCGCCATCACTAAGTCGTGATCCGACCAGGAGCAGAGGGAGATGTTAGAATTGGAAACCGAGTCTAGAGTCTCCGCCAGGCAGAATATATGATCTAACCTGGAGTAGGTTATGAGAGTGAGAGTAATAAGTGTAGTCGCTACTTTTGTATGTAGGGACCTCCAGATGTCAAAGTATCCAAATTATGACATGATGGTTCTAAAGTGTGTGGAGAGAAGGTTAGCCTGAGGGCTTTTCTTACACGGGGCCATGGTTTTGCGGTCTATTTTGGCGTCCCAAGTCATGTTGAAATCTCCAGCTATAAGGACTCTACCCTGTCTCTGTCGGTCTACTAACTGTAGGATTTTACGGAGGCATGTAGGTTGACGGGAATTGGGTAAGTATATAGAGACCAAGGTATGCAGTACGTGGTCGAGCTTGCAAATCAGGATAGTATATCTGGCCTGGGGGTCTTTGATTACCTGTAGTCGCTCGAAAGCTACCCTATTGTGTATCACTATGGCCGTTCCTCAAGCTTTTTTAGTGAATGGGGAGTCTTCAGTGGTTGTGCAGGTACGTGAGTGGAATCTATTTGGGGTATTTGACTGCCAATGGGTCTCCTGTAAAAACATCAAGTCAGGGTTATGAAACCTAAGATTTCGGGCTAGCAGGCTACGCTTAAAAGGGGAATTAAGGCCCTTAGTGTTATGGGTTAGGATTCTAAACCTGGTAGGTGTTGTACTATGGCCTAATTTTACCGGTGGGGGGGGAGGGGGGTGTTTGGGCTGAAGCCATATTCACCCAATCACTGTGGAAAATGCGAAAAAGGGGGGAAAAGGGTAAGATACAAAGGGATGTGGGGGGCATCAAGTACTCAGGTAGAAGTAATGTATTGAGAATATGATGTGGAAATAGTCCACCTGGGCGGAACACTGGCGTGGGCTTCCCTGTAGTTGGGGAGGGAGCTAAGTACAGAACAAAGTGCGTAGGGGCCAAGAATTACCGGCCCCACTCCTCGTAGAATGAGGTATCATCGTAGGAAAAAGGGGATAAGTCAACCAATGGGGAGACTGAACAATGAACATTAAATAACATAAGCAATAATAACATTTACCCTTCATCAAGAGAGTCATTGTAACGTGACATGTAAATACACCACCCCTGCTCCGCAACTTATCAAACATAACAGTGTGAGGATAAATCCCCGCTATTTAGACTTGGTTTGGGAGCATCCTCCTGGCAGCAACACTCTGAGAATACAGAACAGACACTTAAGAATCAGGTGCTAGCCACCAAAGTAGCAAGGATTGTGGGATTTGATGGAGGGGGACAATGAAAGTCCCTATCAATACCTAAGGCTCAAGGTGGTAGTGCATGAGGGCAAAGAGGTTCCTGTATTTTTTTAGTTTTCAGCCACTTCGCCTTTGATCTTTAGCAGACCATTCTGGGGCGCTTACCCTCAGTTTCGACTGAAAAGAAGGGGGGCCACGTAAGTCCTCAGTCAAGAGTCCCCATTGTGTGAGGAGAGTAGTCCCTTGTGTTAAAGTAGACACTGTCTGCGTCTGGTTATCTTTACTGATGATTAATTTGGTTGGGTACCCCCACCTGTACTTGATACCTGCCTTTCGAAGAGCCAGAGTGAGCGGCTGAAAATACCGTCTGTGAGTGTGTGCGCAGATAGATCAGGTAGTAGCTGAACATCTTTAAAACTATCTGACAACTGTGGTTTTCGAAAAGCAGCCTGTATAAATTTAACTTTATACAGGAAGCTGTGCAAACAGACAAACACATCCCTCGGTTTTTCTTGTGAGACTGATCTCGGACGTAAGGCCCTGTGTGCTCTCCATAGTGGAGGTCATGCCTTCAACTGGGCCCAGCAGTTAGTGGAAGAGATCTGCCAAAAATTTCTGTAGGTCAGCAGGCTGAACATCTTCGGGAACCCCTCGAAAGCGGACGTTGTTCCTTCGAGCTCGATCCTCAACATGAACTCAAGTTGGTTTAGTTGTTCAGACAATGCTTCAGAGTATGACAGGAGATTTGTCTGGTCTGTGGCAATGTCTTCTTGTTTCCTCTCTAGGGAGTCCACCCTATCGCCAATATCCGAAATATCCTTGCGGAGTTCGGCATGACTTCTCTGGATTTCTTTAGTGATAGAGTTAGTGTGACGAGTGAACATTTTTTAAGGGTCGCCTCTGTGATGAAATGCTGTGAATGGGCAGACACTAGACTGTCAGGCTGGGAGCCATCTCCAACTGACTCAGTATCACTAAAAACATTGTTTTTCTAACAGGGCCCTGGCTTATCGAGTGGCGTCTGGAAGTATGAGGCATTGTCAAATCCAACTGATAAACAGCAAGATCAAATCGGCTGACAGAGAGGGTATATCTGGGTGGGAGTATAATTACCTCACTGGTTGACAAAACAGTAGCAAGGTCACACAACAATTCACAATAATATTTAGAGCAGGGCCGGGCGGCCTCCCCTGACCACCTCCCCCTCATCGAGGCAACCAATATTTCAAGGTCACATTCCTGTAGGGTTAATTTTTAACAGGAGGTACCCCGAGAAGGGAGCAGAAGCCAGGAGAATATCCAAAATTAAAACATAGAGCAACAATTTGCATATAACAAAATAGCAAGTGTTAACCTTTTTGTATTGTAGACACAGAAATTGAGTAGGAAAGGAGGGGGTAGAAGAGAGTACTACTCAAAGCCACCTAATTGACCTGTCTCTTTCCTCAGAGAAAGATAGGATGCAACCTAGTAGGAGGGGGAAAGGCCAGGGGAAGCGACCCACCCAGACAAGCTAGGCGGGAAGGGGAGAGGAGAGAGAGAAGGGAAAAAAAAGAGAGAGAAAGAGGTTTACATAAATCAGTACTCAATCTTGTAAGTTACTTTAGGGTCAGTGAAGTCAGCCTTAGTGAGTGGGCTGATACAGTGGAAATCAGACCCAAATGCAAGTGCCTGTTCTCCTAATCAAATATCAGCACAGCAAAAGCAACCACTAAGCAAGATCCAGGAGACCCCCTCTCGCCTCATGGAAATAGGGATACGACCCGAAGGAAGGAGAAGTGACCAGCAAAGTTAAACTGAGCCGTAAAGGGGGAGGTTTAAGGGGGCCCCCAAGTTAAAAAAATTCACAAGAGATTCTTTCAGTAAAACTATGAAACAGACATATGAGCAGATTTAAATGAAAAAGTAGAGGCTAAATATAAACACTCCACTTTGGGCAAGGGCCCCAAAGACAATTAAACTGACACAGCAGTTAATGCAAAGAGTCCGTGGCAAATTATTCTAGCTGATGCAGGTGCAAACAAGTGAATTAGAAGCAGCCCCAGAGATTCGTGCAAGTCTAGAGATAGTGAGTTCTTGAGGGGAGCCCTGTTCCGGTATCTCCCCTACAGACAGGTGATATGTTGGGACCTCACTTAGGCTTCCTGAGGTGGGAAAACAGGATCTACGCAGGGGAAAATACAGAGTTCTGTAACCCCTGCAGCAGTGATGTCACACTGAGCGTTATTTATGTGAACCTGCCGTTAATGGGGTAAGCCTGGTTTGGAGAGCTTGCACTCTGTGGGTGAAAGAACAGGTGGAAGTCTGTTTGGCCTCTGAAGTTGCAGTAGCCACCTAATACATCAGGGCCAGGAGAAAAGTACATGGCCCAGTGAGGAGGGAGGACACGTAGGGACAATAAGGTAATGAAGTCCAAACCTGGGCCTCCGCAGGCACACTGCTCTATAAGTAAGTGAAACTCTTTATTGATGTGTGTATGGCCCATATATTGTGTTAGGAGATTTCCTGTATTTAAGAGGGATGGGTAGGGAATAGTGGGAGCAAATTTGACAACTTCCCTTGGGTCTCCAGCAACTCAGGCCTCTGTTAATTGGAAAATCCCCACATAATCCCTCCAGGGGTCCGGATGGTGATAAACTGCCTAGATCTGACTGTGAACTGATAGGAGCAGCTTCATGGACCTCAGCCACGACAGGTCTTGCAGGGAACCGCAAGATGGCCATCGTTCGTGCCAAAACAACTGCCGGTATGCTCCAGAGTCCACCCCTCAGCTTTCAGCCTCTAGTTTCACCACAGGTAATTTCGCTACGCCTTGTGTCAACACCGGGGCTATAGGAGTATCTTGCAGTCTGCACCGGTCTCAGTATGGGCCAGGTAGGTAGCGGTACCGAGTATATCGGTTCTTGGGTGCTTCCGCAACGTTCCTCCATTACCCTCTCTCATAGGCGGTCAGCTCACAAACACCTGAGCTCACAGCTGCTCTGGAGCGGATCCCCGACCTTCCAGATCATAGGAGGTGACAGCCCTGATAGGAGATTAGTGAGACTGCGCCCAGCAGGGTAGTCGACCAGATCACTTTCCCCAAGCACGATAGTTCTGTCTTGTAAGGGTAACTTTGTTCAGCTCAGTTGGTATTCAATGTTCCCCCAACATTTTCATACAATTTCACAGAAATAAGGCTGCTTTTGGTCGTTTTTATAATACTTAGCTGAGGAGCTCTGTGCCTGTGCGATCGTTCTGCACAGTGGTTAGCTCCGCCCCCTGTTTTTCCTTCTTTAGCCGATGGTAATCATCTGCTGGAATGGTTTCTGGATCTCTATTCTATCCCTAGCTAAGCTTAAAGGCTGTGTATACAGCAATGATATGACGTATAGGGAGGTCGGCCTAACAGCAGGCTTGACAGCCTATTTTTAGACGTTATCTGAGATGAAGAAATCAGGAGTATGTCCTATTAAGTATCTGTAATTCTCCATGACGTAAGAGAGCTATCTTCTTGAGTATCTATTACTCGCCTTGAAATTAAGGACCGCTCAGGCCTCTGCCGAGGGATGGTCCTAGCCTACCCGACAGAGGTCTCTCTGTCCTGGTCGCACATTCAGGATCATCGGTTTCAAGGCAGTATTCTTCTTGATATTGTTCTGGGAGAATGTCTCAACAGAGGTTATCCTCATGTTTGGGGTCCATTGGGAACTCTGGAGATTTCGACTCAGTCGGAGTCTCTGTCCTTTCAAATTTATAGGGAGTCTCCATTGTGACTTGCAAGTTTGTGGGAGTAGTCTCTACCACTTTTATGCTTCCCTTTCCAGCTGTGGTCTACTGGAACAAAGATCCCTGAGCAGGTAGTTGTTCTCTGTCTAGGCTTTAGATTGCTTCTTGTCTAAGCTCCTAGTTTTTTAGTTCGGATTCAGGTCAAGATTGAGCTTTCTAACAATTTTAGAAATTTCAGTCTGAATTTCTGTTTTCCTTCCTCGGGTGTTTGACTGTATCAGGTACTGACTGGGTGATTCTTCACCCATATTCTGAGACTGTCTATATGTAGGGGATTATAGTGGTGTATCTCAAGCGTACCACTTATTTTGTCCTCCCCGAGTAGGTCTGGAGAAAGTTTTGTAGGAAAGTTAGTCTCAGGTCAGGTTTCTGCCCTTTCTGTTCTGTTTCATGTTTTAACAGATCAGTCAGATGTTCAGTCCTTTAGTCAGGCCTAGTTGGTTTCAGGCCTGTGTTTATGTCTGTTGCTTCTCCATGGAGCCTTATCTTGTTACCTAGTTCTGCAGCAAACTCCATTTGAGCCTATGCACTCTGTTGCTATCAAGTTGTTCTTGGATAGTTTTTGTTCTCCTCGCTTTATCATGCTCGCAGAGTTCTTCGCAGAGTTTTCGGCTCTGCGGTATGATTTCCTTTACTTATTTTTTCTTTCGGATAGGGTGTTCCTTCGTCCGATTTCTTCCTAAAGTAGTGTCAGATCGCAACATCGATCAGGAATTATTTTTTTCCTTCTTTTTGTCCTAATCATCCTTCTCAGAAGGACCTTCTGTTGCATAACCTGGCTGTTGTGCGTGTTCTAAGAATTTTTTTTTTTCCTTTGGTCAAGAAGAGTTCTCGGTTAGCTTATGACAACAGCTGATCAACAGTCTCCTGGGAGAATCTCGGCACATTCTTCTAAAGCTGTCTCTTCTTCCTGGGACTTCAAAGATGAAGCTTCTATGGAACAAATTTGCAAGGCAGGCATTTGGTCCTCATTGCATATCTTTTCCAAATTGTTGCAATTCGAGTATTTTGCCTCGGTTGATGCTTCTTTTGGGAGAAAGGTTCTTAAAGTGGTGGTGCCTTCTGTTTGGTTCTGCCTGTCTTGTTTTCCCTACATTCCATTCTGTGTCCTCTAGCTTGGGTATTGGTTCCCACTAGTAATTAGAATGGATTTGTCGACTCTCCATGCCAATGGGAAAGAAAACAAAATGTATGCTTACCTTATAAATTATTTTCTTTCCTTGGCATGGAGAGTCCACGACCCGCCCTTATTTAAATTTAAGACTGCAGTTTTTCTATACAGACCTCAGGCACTTCTATACCCTTGTGTTATCTTCTTTTTCCATTTCCCTTTGGCCGAATGACTGGGGGTTATGGGTAAGGGAAGTGACACTTAACAGCTCTGCTGGGGTGCTCTTTGCCTCCTCCTGCTGGCCAGGAGGTAAATATCCCACTAGTAATTAGAATGGATTTGGGACTCTCCATGCCAAGGAAAGAAAATAATTTATCAGGTATGCATAAATTTTGTTTTTATGATTCATATAGTGCATACAATATTAAGCAACTTTACAGTTTACTTTTATCGTCAAATTTGCTTTGTTCTCTTGGTATTCTTTTTGAAAGCTAAACCTAGGGTAGGCCCATATGCTAATTTCTAAGCCCTTGAAAGCCGACTCTTCCTCCTCTGCATTTTGACAGTTTTTCATAGCTAGACAGCGCTAGTTCATGCCTTATAGATAACATTGTGCTCACTCCAGTGGAGTCAGCATTGATTGGCTAAAATGCAAGTCTGTAAAAAAATAACTGAGTTAAGGGAAGGGGGCAGTCTGCAGAGGCTTACATACAAGCTAATCCTTTAAGAAGGGTGCCTCTCTCTTAAGGCCCTTTCTTTTATCAAGATCTTAAAAGTCTGAATTTGACAGCATGGAGATTGAATACTTCGTGCTGTCTCAGAGAGCTTTTTCTGATAAGGTTATTGGCACCTTGGTCCAGACTAGGAAACCTGTTACCAGGCGTATTTATCATACGGTCTGGAAAACCTTTTTTTGCATAGTGTGCTTGCAAAGGTTATCGCTGGAATTCTTTCCGAATTTCTTGAGTTCCTGCAGGAGGGCCTGGATAAGGGTTTGTCAGCCAGTTCCTCTGAAGGATCAGATTTCGGTGCTCTCTTTTTCCATCTTAATATGAGGAGAGTCCACAACTTCATTCCTTACTTGTGGGAATTTAGAACCTGGCCACCAGGAGGAGGCAAATACACCCCAGCCAAAGGCTTAAATACCTCCCCCACTTCCCTCATCCCCCAGTCATTTGCCTTTCGCCACAGGAGGTTGGCAGAGAAGTTTCAGAAGATACGAAGTAGTTCCTTATGGAGGGTAGTACTCTTCGGATTGGAACTGGAGTTTTAAGTAGTCTTGTCAGCCTCTCAATGAGAGCATTAATGAAAGTTAGGGTCTGGAGATGCAGGGAGAGTCTTTCTGCAAACCTATCCAGACTCTTATTAACAGCTCCTTAAGCAATCAGTGTTGACGAGTTTTACTGCCTGCTTCTATCACTCAAGTCCATGTCAGAAGTTATGCTACAAGACTGTCAAACTTGAGAGGCCGTGTTCCTGTTCCACAGCATAGATTCCGGTAAGATTGTTTAATTTATTTATACACTCATGATAACGCAAGAAGACAGGGTCACAGTGGGACTCCTTTTATCTGAATGGAATCGAGGGTTAATATTTATTTATTTATTTATAAAATATTTTACCAGGAAGGATACATTGAGATTTCTCTCGTTTTCAAGTATGTCCTGGGACCACAAAACATTGCATTGATACAATAGGGTACAATAAAATACAAAAACAATAATAATACACAATATATGCAAACATTTAACATAGAGCAGGTACGAAATATTTAATCAACCATGACAGGAGCATTTTGTTTTGAGATATGTATAGAGGGATCTCTTAAAGGATTTTAGGCTTGGGGAAGTTTTTAAAGTGTGAGGGAGGTCATTCCATAATTGTGGCGCTCTGTAGGAAAAGGAGGATCAAGCTGCTTTCTTTTTGTATTGAGGCAAGATAAATAATGTGCTGTTATTGGATCGTAGGTTATAGGAGGTGGGAATAGCAGGGGAGAGCATTCTGCTCAGGTAGGGTGGGAGCTTCCCAGAAAGGCTCTTAAAGACAAGGCAGGAAAGATGGAGGGTGCGTCTGGAGTCCAGCGACAGCCAGTTTAGTTCTTTTAGCATGTCACAATGGTGGGTCCTGTAGTTACATTGTAGCACAAAGCGGCAGAACGAGTTATATAATGTATTTAGTTTATTAAGGTGAGTTTGCGGAGCAGGTGCATATACTATGTCCCCATAATCCAAGATAGGTATCAGCATTTGCTGTACAATCTTTTCCTTTACTGTAGGGCTGAGGCAAGTTTTGTTTCTGTACAGGGCACCTCGTTTTGGATAAAGTTTAGAGGCAAGTTTTTCTATGTGGAGTCCAAAAGATAGATTGGGGTCTAACAACATACCTAAGTATTTAAAAGAGTGGACTGCGGTCAGCGTGCAATTGGATTTTGTTTTGATGCGAAGATGGGAATTTTGTAATTTTTGTAATTTAGGTCCCGTTCCAAAGATCATTGTGACAGTTTTGTCAGTGTTTAGGAAGAGTTTGTTTTTCGAGATCCACTTTTCTACCTCTGTGAACTGGTCTTGGAGCACTGCTTCAAGCTGCGGCAGATCAGATTTGTTTGCATAGATTACCGTGTCGTCTGCGTACATGTGTACAGTTGAGGATTTTCAGACATTAGGCAAATCATTTATAAATAATGTGAATAGTAGGGGGACGAGAATGGAACCTTGGGGAACACCACACGTGACTGGGAGAGGGAGGGAGTCACTGTTAGAAACAGAGACACCGGAAGGGGACTATTGAACAGGTGGGATTAATCACATATTTTTAATATTGTGTTTATGCTGTGATATGTGTGAGATGTGGCTCAGGTAGATGTTGGAACGTACAGGTTTTACTTTCTCTTTGGCGCTGCACATCCTGTCAGGCTTGGCACGCTTTTAGTGGTGCAGGGGCGGTCCTGCATGGCGCTCCACGTGACCGGGTGTGGTCACAGTGGTTCTCTTCTTCCTGACCGTGTAGTGACTGGAGACAAAGCAGTTTCTCTCTTGATCCTGGGTCATAGGAAGTGGTGAGTGCCCCAGCCATTGGGGGTATAAAGGTGCCATTTATCTTGTCGTTCGTTTTTTTTATAAGCTATGGAGGACTCTGATACCTTAGAGGGTACTCCCTCTTTATCTAAAGCTAATGCTTGTCTATATTGTGAGGAGGCTATGTTTAGTATGTTTAGTACTACTGAGCCTTCAACCTCTGAGGGGTCTCCTTCCCGTAAGGTGCGTACCCTACACTCATCTCCTAATACACATGCAGCTTCCCGTAACACTCCTATTCCTCCATCGGGAAGGGCCCTTTTACTGCCAGACTTTACTGAACAATTACAGACGGCAGTGTCTGTGGCTAGCTTATTGGAATGATCTGATACGAGATTATCCGATGATGAAGACGCCTCTGATACTTCAGAGGATGCTCTTTCTCTTACTTGGTGTATCCAGTCCACGGATTCATCCTTACTTGTGGGATATTCTCAATCCCTACAGGAAGTGGCAAAGAGAGCACACAGCAAAGCTGTCCATATAGCTCCCCTCAGGCTCCGCCCCCCCCAGTCATTCTCTTTGCCGCTCTAACAAGTTGCATCTCAACGGGAGGGTAAAGAGTTTGTGGTGTTAGATTTGTAGTTTTTATTTCTTCAATCAAGAGTTTATTATTTTAAAATAGTGCCGGTTTGTACTATTTACTCTGAGGCAGAAAGTGATGAAGATTTCTGCTGAGAGGAAAAAGATTTTAGCATGTTGTAACTAAAATCCATTGCTGTTCCCACGCAGGACTGTTGAGTACCGGAGAACTTCAGTTGGGGGGAACAGTTTGCAGGCTTAACTGCTTAAGGTATGCTCAGTCATTTATTTCTAACAAGACCTGGTAATGCTAGAAGACTGACAGAAATCCCATGAGGGAAGGTAAGCCATTTTCTGAGACACAGTATAGAAGGATGGCTTCAGTTAAGGGCTTAAATACTGGTAGACACTGTGATGGGCTAAATCGATTACTTTATTAGTGTAATCTTATATTTGTTCAAGCGTTTTAGACGTTGGAAACACTTTTGGGGTTTTTATTACGCCTGGCATATTGTAAGACACCTAATCTGACTCAGGAAGGCCCCATAACTCTGGAGTGAAGAGGGAGGGGGCCTCATTTTCGCGCCTCAGTTGCGCAGTTGATTTGCAAGACAGCTTCATGCAGCTTCACGTGTAGAGTCCTGAGAGTACAGGAGGACTTCAGGGAGGCTTATTTTTCTTCTACAAATAACCCTAAAGGAAGGTAGGGCCACAGCAAAGACTGTGGCATCGTACTGTAGTGGGTTAAACCGGTTGTTTACTTCAATTTGCTCCGGTTTGGGCAATAAGGGGTTAATTGACTTGATTAGGATCATGTGGTGAAAATTTCATAAAGATTGGATGTTTTTTGATGATTTGGTAAAAAAGTGTGTGCTTTTTATTATTTAAAGACACAGTAACGTTTTTTCAAAAAGTGATTTTTTTCAATATTGTAGTGCTGTCTAAGTCTGTCAAACATGTCTGAGTTTTCAGATAGACCTTGTTCATTATGTTTAAAAGCCATGGCGGTACCCCCATTGCATTTATGTTTAAAGTGTGCTAAAACATCTAAGCATTTTAAAGACCATCCAGTGACACTTAAAAATGCAGCCCAAGATGATTCCTTAACAGAGGGTAATGAGGATAGTCCTTCTTCCTCTCCCCATGTGTCTACACCAGTTACGCCCGCGCAAGCGATGCCTAGTACCTCTAGCGCATTGGCCCCTATTACTTTACAACAATTAGCAGCAGTAATGGATAATTCCCTTGCAGCATTTTTATCCAAACTGCCAGTTTTTCCAAAAAAGCGCGATAGCTCAGTTTTAAATACAGAGGATGAGCAATCAGAAGCTTTGGATAATTTATCTGTAGTACCCTCACAAAACTCAGAAGTAGCAGTGAGGGACAGTCTGAGGGAGAAATTTCTGACACAGGAAAAGTTTCAGATTCCTTAGCATTCCTTAGCATTTAAATTTAAGCTGGAACACCTCCGCGTCCTGCTTAAGGAGGTTTTAGCTACGCTGGATGATTGTGACCCCATGGTGGTCCCAGAAAAATTGTGTAAAATGGACAGGTTTTTAGAGGTCCCCGTATACACTGAGGCATTTCCGATCCCAAAGAGGGTGGCGGATATTGTGACTAAGGAGTGGGAGAGACCAGGTGTACCCTTTGTTCCCCCCCCCCTATCTTTAAGAAAATGTTCCCCATAAATGACCCCAGGCGGGACGCGTGGCAGACGGTCCACAAGGTAGAGGGAGCTGTTTCAACACTCGCTAAGCGTACAACTATACCAATAGAGGACAGTTGTGCTTTCAAAGATCCTATGGATAAAAAATTGGAAGGATTGCTGAAGAAAATTTTTGTTCAGCAAGGTTTTCTTCTTCAACCAATTGCCTGCATTATTCCGGTAACTACTGCAGCGGCTTTTTGGTTCGAGGCCCTGGAGGAGTCGCTCCAGAGGGAGACTTCATACGATGAGGTCATGGATAGAATTCATGCTTTAAAGCTGGCTAATTCTTTTATCACTGATGCCGCTCTCCAATTAGCTAAGCTAGCGGCGAAAATCTCAGGTTTTGCCATCATGCTCAAATCGTGGTCGGCCGATGTGTCGTCTAAAAAGAAACTGTTAAATATTCCCTTCAAGGGGAAAACCCTATTCGGCCCAGAGCTGAAAGAAATTATTTCAGATATCACTGGGGGCAAGGGCCATGCCCTTCCACAAGATAGGCCGTTTAAGGCCAAAAACAAGGCTAATTTTCGCTCCTTTCGCAACTTCAGGAGCGGACCTGCTTCAACCTCTGCTGCCGCAAAGCAAGATAACGCTTCCCAGCCCAAAGCAACCTGGAAACCTTTGCAGGGCTGGAATAAGAGTAAACAGGCCAAGAAGCCTGCTCCTGCTACCAAGACAGCATGAAGGGGTAGCCCCCGATCCGGGATCGGATCTAGTAGGGGGCAGACTTTCTCTCTTTGCTCAGGCTTGGGCAAGAGATGTTCCAGATCCCTGGGCATTAGAAATAGTTGCTCAGGGGTACCTTCTAGAATTCAAGGATTCTCCCCCAAGGGGAAGGTTCCACATTTCTCGTTTGTCTTCAGACCAAACAAAGAAACAGGCGTTCTTACGCTGTGTAGAAGATCTTCTAAAAATGGGAGTGATACACCCAGTTCCAATTGCAGAACAAGGACTGGGCTTTTACTCAAACCTGTTCGTAGTTCCCAAAAAGGAGGGAACTTTCAGGCCAATCCTGGATCTAAAAATCCTAAACAAATTCCTCAGAGTTCCGTCTTTCAAGATGGAAACCATTCGGACAATCTTGCCGATGATCCAGGAAGGTCAATATATGACTACCGTGGATCTAAAGGATGCGTATCTACATATTCCTATCCACAAAGATCACCATCAGTTCCTAAGGTTCGCCTTTCTGGACAAACATTACCAGTTTGTGGCCCTTCCTTTCGGGTTGGCCACCGCTCCCAGAATTTTCACAAAGGTGCTAGGGTCCCTTCTAGCGGTACTAAGACCGCGGGGCGTTGCAGTAGCACCTTACCTAGACGACATATTAATACAGGCGTCGTCCTTTCACAGAGCCAAGGCTCATACGGACAATGTTCTGGCCTTTCTAAGGTCTCACGGGTGGAAGGTGAACGTAGAAAAAAGTTCTCTGTCCCCGCTCACAAGGGTTCCCTTCCTGGGAACACTAATAGACTCGGTAGAAATGAAAATCTTTCTGACAAAGGTCAGAAAGTCAAAACTGTTGAATACTTGCCGAGTTCTTCATTCCATTCCTCGGCCTTCTGTGGCTCAGTGCATGGAGGTAATTGGTTTAATGGTTGCGGCAATGGACGTAGTCCCTTTTGCCCGAATTCATCTCAGACCACTGCAACTGTGCATGCTCAAACAGTGGAATGTGGATTACGCAGATTTGTCTCCTCAAATACAAATGGACCAGAAAACCAGAGACTCTCTTCTCTGGTGGTTGTCTCAAGATCACCTGTCTCAGAGAATGAGTTTCCGCAGACCGGAGTGGATCATTGTCACGACCGATGCCAGTCTGTTAGGCTGGGGTGCGGTCTGGGACTCCCTGAAGGCTCAGGGTCTATGGTCTCGGGAAGAATCTCTTCTCCCGATAAACATTTTGGAACTGAGAGCGATATTCAATACACTCCAGGCGTGGCCTCAACTAGCGGAGGCCAAATTCATTAGATTTCAGTCGGACAACATCACGACTGTAGCGTACATCAATCATCAGGGAGGAACAAAGAGTTCCCTAGCGATGAAGGAAGTATCCAAGATCATCAAATGGGCGGAGGATCACTCCTGCCATCTATCTGCAATTCATATCCCAGGGGTAGACAACTGGGAGGCGGATTTTCTAAGTCGTCAGACTTTCCATCCGGGGGAGTGGGAACTCCACCCGGAGGTTTTTGCTCAGCTGACCCAGCTATGGGGCATTCCAGAATTGGATCTGATGGCGTCCCGTCAGAACACCAAACTTCCCCTTTACGGATCCAGATCCAGGGATCCCAAGGCGGCATTGATAGATGCATTAATAGCGCCTTGGTCATTTAGTCTAGCTTATGTCTTTCCACCGTTTCCTCTTCTCCCTCGGCTAGTAGCCAGAATCAAACAGGAGAAGGCTTCGGTAATTATGATAGCGCCTGCGTGGCCACGCAGGACTTGGTATGCAGACCTAGTGGACATGACATCGGTCCCACCATGGAAACTGCCATCAAGGCAGGATCTTCTAATTCAAGGTCCTTTCAAGCATCCAAATCTAGTTTCTCTGCAACTGACTGCTTGGAGATTGAACGCTTAATTCTAGTTAAGCGTGGTTTTTTCTGAATCAGTTATAGACACTCTGATACAGGCCAGAAAGCCTGTCACCAGGAAAATTTACCATAAGATATGGTGGAAATATCTTTGTTGGTGTGAATCCAAGGGTTACTCGTGGAGTAAGGTTAGGATTCCAAGGATATTGTCCTTTCTCCAAGAAGATTTGGAGAAAGGTCTGTCAGCTAGTTCCTTAAAGGGACAAATATCTGCTCTGTCTATCCTGTTACATAAGCGTCTGGCAGCTGTACCAGACGTTCAGGTGTTTGCACAGGCCCTAGTTAGAATCAAGCCTGTTTACAAGCCTGTGGCTCCTCCATGGAGTCTAAATTTCGTTCTTTCAGTTCTTCAAGGGGTTCCGTTTGAACCTTTGCATTCCATAGATATTAAGTTATTATCTTGGAAAGTTTTGTTTTTAGTAGCCATTTCTTCTGCTCGAAGAGTTTCTGAATTGTCTGCTTTGCAGTGAAATTCACCCTATCTGGTGTTCCATGCAGATAAGGTTGTTTTGCGTACCAAACCTGGTTTCCTTCCAAAAATGGTTTCTAATAAGAATATTAACCAGGAAATCATTGTTCCTTCTCTGTGTCCTAATCTAGTTTCTAGGAAGGAACGACTTATACACAATCTTGACGTGGTTCGTGCTTTAAAATTCTATTTAAAAGCAACTAAAGATTTCAGACAAACATCATCCTTGTTTGTTGTCTATTCTGGTAAGAGGAGAGGTCAGAAAGCAACTGCTACCTCTCTTTCCTTCTGGCTGAAAAGCATCATCCGATTGGCTTATGAGACTGCTGGACAGCAGCCTCCTGAACGAATTACAGCTCATTCCACCAGATCTGTGGCTTCCACATGGGCTTTCAAGAACGAGGCTTCTGTTGAACAGATTTGTAAGACAGCGACTTGGTCTTCACTGCATACATTTGCCAAATTTTACAAATTCAATACTTTTGCTTCTTCGGAGGCTATTTTTGGGAGAAAGGTTTTGCAAGCAGTGGTGCCTTCCGTTTAGGTGACCTGACTTGTTCCCTCCCTTCATCCGTGTCCTAAAGCTTTGGTATTGGTATCCCACAAGTAAGGATGAATCCGTGGACTGGATACACCAAGTAAGAGAAAACAGAATTTATGCTTACCTGATAAATTACTTTCTCTTACGGTGTATCCAGTCCACGGCCCGCCCTGACAATTAAGTCAGGTTCAAATTTAATTTCTAAAACAACTACAGTCACCACTGTACCCTATGGTTCTCCTTTTTCTCCTAACCGTCGGTCGAATGACTGGGGGGGTGGAGCCTGAGGGGAGCTATATGGACAGCTTTGCTGTGTGCTCTCTTTGCCACTTCCTGTAGGGATTGAGAATATCCCCCAAGTAAGGATGAATCCGTGGACTGGATACACCGTAAGAGAAAGTAATTTATCAGGTAAGCATAAATTCTGTTTTCTGGGTCAAAGTCTGCTGCTTCTAAACTTGCAGCTGCAGAGGAACCTGACTTTAGATTTAGGATTAAACTCTTATGCTTACTGTTAAAGGAGTTGTTGCCTACTTTAGAGGTTCCAGAACCTAAATTACCTGAGGAACCTTGCATTCCTAAGTTAGATAAGGTTTACGAGGACAGGGTTGTACCACAGACCTTCCCAGTTACCGTAATGATGGCGAACATTATTAAGAATGAATGGGAAAGACTCAGCTCTTCCTTTTCCCCTTCTTCCTTTAAGAAATTGTTTCCGGTTCCGGACTCTCAGTTAGAGTTCTGGGGTTTTGTCCTTAAAGTAGACGGTGCTATCTCCACGCTTGCTAAGCGCACTACTATCCCACTTGAGGATAGTTCGTTGTTTAAAGAGCCCATGGATAAGAAGCTGGAAACTCTATTAAGAAAAATGTTTCAGCATATGGGATATTTGTTCCAACCGGCAGCGTCTGTTGCTGCAGTTGCGGGAGCGGCTACCTACTGGTGCGACTCCTTATCTGAGTTGATCGAAGTGGAGGGTCCCCTCAACACGATCCAGGAAAGAATCAGGGCCTTAAGGGTAGCTAATTCTTTTATTTGTGATGCAAATATGCAGATTATTCGCCTGAACGCCAAGGCTTCAGGTTATTTGTGCTTGCCCGCAGGGCACTTTGGCTGAAGTCCTGGTCTGCAGACATGACTTTAAAGTCTAGACTTCTTTCCTTCCCATTCAAGGAAAAGATAGTTTTTGGTCCAGGCCTGTACTCTATCAGAACCACGGTTACTGGAGGCAAAGGTGCCTTTTTACCGCAGGATAAGAAGAACAAACCTAAGGGACAAGGTCCTAATTTTCGTTCCTTTCATTCGGACAAATCACAACGTCAGCAGCCCTCTGCAAAGCCGGAGCAGTCCAAGGGAACTTGGAAGCCTCCTCAGTCCTGGACTAAATCCAAGCAAAATAAGAAGCCTGCCGAGTTAAAGTCGGCATGAAGGGGCGGCCCCTGATCCGGCTTTGTATCTGGTAGGGGGCAGACTGTCATTCTTCTCAAAAGCTTGGTTTGGGTACGTGCAAGACCCGTGGGTACTGGAGGTCCTTGCTCAGGGATGCAGGATAGGTTTCAAGTCTCATCCTCCCAGGGGCAGATTCCTCTTATCAAACCTATCTTCAAGGCCGGAAAATAAAGAGGCCTTTCTAGGGTGTGTGAGGAATCTCTCCTCCCTGGGGGTCATTGTATCGGTCCCCCCAGCAGAGAGGGATCTGGGATACTACTCAAATCTGTTGGTGGTCCCAAAGAAGGAGGGAACTTTTCACCCGATTCTGGACCTAAAGTGCTTAAATTCCTGTCTGTTCCCTCATTCAAGATGGAGACAATAAGGTCCATTATTCCTTTGGTCCAGGAAGGACAATTTATTACCACAATAGACTAGGATGCCTACTTTCACGTTCCTATACACAAGGAACACTTCAAATTCCTAAGATTTGCGTTTCTGGACCAGCACTTCCAGTTTATTGCACTTCCGTTTGGTCTAGCTACTGCTCCAAGAGTTTTTACGAAGTTTCTAGGGGCTCTGCTCGCAGTGACCAGAACCAGAGGGATTGCAGTGGCGCCATACTTAGACGACATTTTGGTTCAAGCACTGTCCTGTCGTCTGGCGGAGGACCATTCAAAAGCACTTCTGTCTCTTCTTCGATCTCATGGATGGAAGATAAACTTAGAAAAGAGTTCTCTTATACCCAGTACCAGGGTAGAGTTCCTGGGTACGATAATAGACTCCAGGTCTATGAGGATATTCAGACCAGAGACGTCACAAACTAACCTCCAGTTGTCTTGCCCTCCAAGCCTCCTTCAGGCCATCTGTGGCTCAGTGTATGGAGGTAATTGGGCTCATGGTGTCCTGCATGGACATCGTCCCCTTTGCCAGATTCCATCTCAGACCTCTTCAGCTGTGCATGCTGAGTCAATGGATTGACAATCATTCAGATCTGTCTCAACAAATTTCTCTGGACAGCCGATCGAGAGAATCGCTCTCTTGGTTGCTTTGTCCAGATTATCTGTCCTAAGGGACGACCTTTTTGAGACCATCCTTGGAGATTGTGACTACTAACGCAAGTCTCTCAGGATGGGGTGCTGTTTGGGGTGCCAGGAAGGCACAGGGTCTTTGGACTCAAGAGGAATCTCTACTGCCGATCAACATCTTGGAAGTTTGAGCGATCTTCAGTGCTTTGGAGGCTTGGCCCCTTCTGGGCTCGACCCAATTTATCAGATTTCAATCGGACAACATAACCTCGGTGGCTTACATAAACCATCAGGGGGGAACGAGAAGCTCCCTAGCAATGAGGGAAGTATCTCGGATTCTGGAGTGGGCGGAGGCCACAACTGTTCGCTGTCAGCAATCCACATTCCGGGTGTGGACAACTGGGAGATGGATTTTCTCAGCAGACAATCCTTCCATCCGGGGGAATGTTCTCTCCACCCGAAGTGTTTGCGGGGATATGCATCAGGTTTCTCATGGCTTCTCGTCTCAATACCAAGCTACCCAGATATGAGTTGAGGTCCAGGGATCATCAGGTGGAGCTAATAGATGCATTAGCAGTGCCTTGGAGGTTCAGGCTAATCTACATTTTCCCGCCATTACCACTCCTTCCTCGTGTTGTGGCCCGCATCAAGCAGGAGCAGGCGTCAGTGATACTGATTGCTCCATCGTGGCCGTGAAAGATCTGGTTTGTGGATCTAGTGGGGATGTCATCTTCTCCTCCATGAAAGTTACCTTGTCACAGGGATCTGCTGGAACAGGGTCCTTTTGTTCATCAAAATGTAGATTCTCTGAGGCTGAATGTCTGGAGATGAAACGCTTAGTCCTAGCCAAAAGAGTTTTTTCTGAGAGAGTTATTGATATTCTCATTCAAGCCCGTAAGCCGGTTACTCGTCGCATTTATCATAAGGTGGGGAGGACCTACTTATTCTGGTGTGAAGAGCTTGGATTTCCCTGGCATAAGTTCAGGGTTTCCAGGATTCTTTCCTTTCTCCAGGATAATCTGGAGAAGGGCCTTTTGGCTAGCTATCTTAAGGGACAGATTTCTGCCCTATCTGTTTTACTGCACAAGAAGCTTGCTGAGCTTCCAGATGTCCAGTCCTTTGTTCAGGCTCTGTCTAGAATCAGACCTGTGTTTCGACATAGCACTCCTCCTTGGAGTTTAAATCTTGTTCTTAAGGCATTTGAGCCTATGCACGGCCTTGATATTAAAATACTATGCAGAGTATCTGAGATGGCTGCCTTGCAATGTGAGCCACCTTTACTAGTTTTCCATGCTGATAAGGCTGTCCTTCGTACTGGGTTAGGCTTTCTTCCTAAGGTTGTGTCTGATCGCAACATTAATCAGGAGATTGTGGTTCCTTCCTTGTGTCCTAGCCCTTCTTCTTCGAAGGAGCGGTTACTTCATAATTTGGATGTGGTTTGGGCCTTGAAGTTCTATCTTCAAGCCACTAAGGAGTTTAGACAGAGTTCTTCCTTGTTTGTTGTCTATTCTGGGAAGCGAAAGGGGCAGAAAGCCTCATCCACTTCCTTGTCTTTTTGGTTGAGGAGCATTATTCGCTTAGCTTATGAAACAGCGGGTCATAAACCTCCTCAGAGGATTAAGGCTCATTCTACTAGAGCAGTGGTTCCTCTTGGGCCTTTTAAGAATGAGGCATCTATGGAGCAGATTTGTAAGGCGGCTACCTGGTCCTCCTTACATACCTTTTCAAAGTGTTACAAGTTTGACGTATTTGCTTTGGCTGAAGCATCTTTTGGGAGAGAGGTTTTGCAGGCTGTGGTGCCCTCAGAAAAATAGGGTCTGCCTCTCTTGTTACCCTCCTGTTTTCATTCAGTGTCCTCTAGATCTTGGGTATATGTTTCCCACAAGTAAGGAATGAAGCCGTGGACTCTCCTCATATTAAGATGGAAAACATAAATTATGCTTACCAGATTTCCTTTCCATCTGTATGAGGAGAGTCCACGGCCCCCGCCCGTTTTCTTTGTTGGGCGGACCAAAATATTTTGTTTATTCTTCTGGCACCATTTATACCCTGGTATTTCTCCTACTAATCCTTGTTCCCTCGGCAGAATGACTGGGGAATGAGGGAAGTATTTAAGCCTTTGGCTGGGGTGTCTTTGCCTCCTCCTGGTGGCCAGGTTCTGAATTCCCACAAGTAAAGGAATGAAGCCGTGGACTCTCCTCATACAGATGGAAAGGAAATTATCTGGTAAGCATAATTTATGTTTTGGTTTACTTAGAAAATTGCTAAAATTTCCAGATCTTGACTAAATCAAAAAAAAAAAGTTGTTCAGTTTCTCCTCTTTGGAATTATAATCTGGTTTTGATAGGTTCAAACTCCTCCTTTTGAGCAGATGCATAGTTTAGACCTGCAGCTTTTATCTTGAAATGTTATTTTGCTTCTGGCTATTTATTTAGCTAGAAGGGTTTCTGAGCTTTCAGCTTTGCCATGCAAACCTCCTTTCTTTCCTATGACATGGAGAGTCCACAACGTCATTCCAATTACTAGTGGTATATTCAACTCCTGGCCAGCAGGAGGAGGCAAAGAGCACCCCAGCAAAGCTGTTTAGTGTAACTTCCCTTACCCATAATCCCCAGCCACTCTCTTTGCCTCTGTCAATGGAGGATGTGCGAAGACAGTGTCTGAAGATATTTAATCCTTTTATAGATACTTTTCCCTGCAAGCAAGGATTGGGGTCTAGCTGTGTCCATGTCAATCTTTTTAGTAAGAGTAGTGGTTGCTTTTAGCAGTTAGAAGGCTGTGAGGTGGTCTTTGCTTTACTTCTAACACTTTGCTACCCTTTTGCAGAAAGCCAGGGTTGGTTACTCTGTTCTTTCTTTTACTACAGGTCCCTGACAGGGAGTGGAGTACCGGTCACACCTTAGTAGCTGTTATCTGCCCTGCAGCTGGATCCACAGGTAAGTGCTTTTGCCTTCTAGGTACTGAAGGACAGCACTTTTAAGGTTACTCTCAAGTGGATCTCTTTTGGGACTCAGTTTATCCTTATATTGTTATGGGTACATTCAGGGGCAACTTTATTGGCAACAGGAGTCAATCTATAAGCACTTTATAAATGAGATAGTTTGAGAGACTTAAGGGTTAATGAAGCTTGCTTGCATTTCCCCTTAATTACTTGGCAATGTTTTTTTTATTTTAGCTCAGCTTTATTTTAATGAAGGAAAATCAGTTAAAAAAATTAAGCTTATGTGCAGGGTACTTTATTTGGGCCGTTTTCATTAACGTGTGCTTATTAGCTGTGGTGCAGTTATTTTTCGGATGCTCACGTCACTGCCACATTTCCGCTGTGTCGGAGAGAAGCGTTGTGAGTTTAGAAGTGCCGGCTTTTACAGACTTTGCTGATCGAACCGTTCGCTTAGAGGATACGATCTCTGCTGGAGAGTCTTGCACCTCTTACTAGTGGGATACTGATTCCAGACACGGTAGGAGCCTCAGACAAATGCTTAGGTCTCTTGTCTGAGGTTGGGTCTTTTAGTTTTAATAATATTTTTGCCAATTATTAGCCTCTGTGTTAAAAGTCTTCACATATTCCTTGTACATATTATTTATTTTTTGGGATCAAATTAATATTTCTTTGCTCATAATTTTTATTTACATTCTAATTGGTCTTTTTTTAGTGGGGACTAATTACGGTAGCTATGGACTCAGAACAGGATCGCTCCATCTCTATAGATAAATGTTTATTATGTTTAGAGGCCCAAATTGTTTTGCCTGTGCACTTTTGTTCCTCATGCTTAGCTAAGACTTTAAAATTCAAAGACAATTTACTCCCTTCTGAGCCAAGTGTCTCTCAGGATACTGCTGTGCGTGACATGCCTCAGCTTTCTCCTCAAACGTCCCAAGCTTTAATTGTTTCTCATTCTGTGCCTTCTGTTTCCTCTCAACCTCCTGGGGGGGGGGGGGAGTGTTTATTTACCAGGGGATTTTGCCACACAGATAACTTTGTCTGCTTTCCCTATTTCGGGTAAGCGTACGAGCAAATCTAAACATTTGTCTGCTAGTAAGGTTTCTGACCCCTCTATATCTGCGCTTGTCAACCTTTCTCAAATGTCTGATGAGGAGGATATTTCAGTAGCTTCTGAAGGTGAGATCTCAGACTCTGACACTATGGGAGGAAAATCTTCTGAATCTGAAGAAGTAAATTTCCGATTTTAGCTTGAACATCTCCGGTTGCTTCTGAAGGAGTTTTTAGCTACTTTTGACGACTCTGAACCTAAAAAGTCTTCTAAACTTAATAGAGTTTATGATTCTCCAATGTCTGAGGATGTTTTTCCTGTTCCAGACAAGATGTCTGAAATTATAGCTCAGGAATGGGATAAGACAGGGGTTCCTTTTTCCCCTTCCCCTGTTTTTAAAAAGATGTTCCCTGTTCCTGACTCCATTCGGGACTCATGGCGCACTGTACCTAAAGTAGAGGGAGCTATCTCTACTCTAGCTAAAAGAACTACCATTCCTATAGAGGATAGTTGTTCTTTTAAGGATCCGATGGATAAGAAGCTCTAGAGGCTTACTTAAAAAAGATGTACATTCATCAAGGATTACAGTGTCAACCTGCGGCAAGTATTGTCACGGTTGCGGAAGCAGCATCTTATTTTTGCGATGCCCTATCTGATCTGATATCAGAAGAGACTACAGTAGAGGAGATCCAAGATAGGATCAAAGCTCTTAAACTGGCCAATACCTTTATCTGTGATGCCAACATGCAGGTAATTACACTGGGAGCTAAGATGTCTAGCTTCACTGTTCTAGCTCGCAGAGTTCTGTGGTTAAAACTGTCGGCTGATGTATCTTCAAAGGCCAAGCTTTTGGCTTAATCTTACAAGGGTAAAACTCTTTGGTCCTGGTCTGGCAGAAATCATTTCAGAGATTACGGGTGGAAAGGGATCTTTCCTACCTTAGGACAAGAAGAATAGACCTAAGGGTCGACAGACTTCTAATTTTAGTTCCTTTCTCAGCTTTAAAGGACAGAAGTCCTCCTCCTCTTCTTCCAAGCCAGACCAATCCAGGTCCACTTGGAAATGAAGCCAGCCTTGGAATATGGGAAAGCAAAACAAGAAGCCTTCCGCTGACTCTAAATCAGCATGAAGGGTACGCCCCGATCCGATTTTGGATCAAGTGGGGGGCAGGCTTTCTTTTTTTCGTCAGGCTTGAATACGCAATGTCACAGATCCGTGGACTTGGGACATAGTATCTCAGGGTTACAAAATAGGATCCAAGGGGCAGATTTCTCCTGTCAAGACTATCCTCAAACCAGGTGAAGAGGGAGCCTTTTTAAATTGCGTAGAGGACCTATCCTCCCTTGGAGTTATTGTACCAGTCCCTTTAGAGGAACAAGGTCTTGGATTCTATTCAAATCTATTTGTGGTTCCAAAAAAGGAGGGAACTTTCCGTCCCATCCTAGATCTAAAGTGTCTTAACAAATTCCTCAGGGTTTCGCCCTTAAAGATGGAAACTATTCGTTCCATTCTTCTATTGGTTCAGGAAGGTCAGTTCATGACGACCATAGACCTGAACGACGCGTATTTACACATTCCCATTCACAGGGATCATCACCAGTTTCTAAGGTTTGCCTTTCTGGACAATCATTTCCAGTTTATTGCTCTTCCGTTTGGTCTTGCCACAGCTCCCACAATATTCACAAAATTTCTCAGAGCTCTATTGGCAGTGGTCTGATCCCAGGGAATTGCTGTGGCGCCTTATCTAGACGTCATCTTTTCAACTAACAAAATCTCATACAGAGATATTGTTGTCTTTTCTATGTTCCCACGGGTGGAAAGTGAATCTGGAAAGGAGTTCTCTAGTTCCAACTACAAGAGTGTGTTTCCTAGGGACAATCATAGATTCTCTTCCCATGAAGATTTTCTTGACGGACATCAAAAAATCCAAGCTTCTAGTCTTTCTCTCCAGTCTGCTTTCCATCCAACAGTGGCTCAATGCATGGAGGTGATTGGTCTGATGGTGGCTTCCATGGAGAGCATTTATTTTGCTTGGTTCCATCTGTGTCTTCTGCAACTTTGCATGCTCAGTCAATGGAATGGAGACCATTCAGATTTATCACAGAGGATAAATCTGGACCCCCTAACAAGAGACTCTCTCTCGTGGTGGATTTCACAGGAACATCTGTCTCGGGGCACTTGCTTCCTGAGACCTTCCTGGGTAATTGTGACTACAGACGTCAGGCTGGGGAGCTGTTTGGGGTTCTCTGAAAACTCAGGGCCTGTGGTCTCAGGAAGAGTCTTCTCTTCCCATAAACATCTTGGAGTTGAGAGTAATCTTCAATGCCTTGACAGCTTGGCCTCAATTATCTTTAGTCCGGTTTATCAGATTCCAGTCGGACAACATCACCTCAGTGGCTTACATCAACCACCAGGGAGGAACTTGGATTTCCTTGGCCATAAAGGAGGTGACGATTGTCTCAGGAATGGACAATTGGGAGGTGGATTTTCTGAGCAGACAGACTTTTCATCCCAGGGAGTGGGCCCTCTATCCGGAAGTGTTCTCCAGGATAACCCTCAGGTGGGGGGTTCCTGAGTTGGATCTGATGGCGTCTCGTCAAAACGCCAAGCTTCCAAGCTACGGTTTAAGGTTGAGATCCTCAGGCCGCCCTGATAGATGCTCTGGCAGTTCCTTGGGATTTCGGTCTAGCATACCTGTTTCCTTCGTTTACTCTGCTTCCACGAGTCATTGCTCGTATCAAGCAGGAGAGAGCATCTATGATTATAATAGCTCCTGTCTGGCCTTGCAGGATCTGGTTTGCGGATCTGGTGAAGATGTCAAGTCTTCCACCTTGGAGGTTACCTCTGAGGAAGGACCTTTTAATTTAGGGTCCATTCCTCCATCCAAATCTGGATTCTCTGAAGCTGACTGCTTGGATATTGAACGCTTAGTTCTGTCTAGACGTGGTTTTTCAAAAACGGTCATTGATACTATGCTTCAAGCTTGTAAACCTGTAACTCACAGGATTTGCCATAAGGTATGGTGTAAATACCTTTTTCTTCTTAAAACTGGGAGAGTCCACAGCTGCATTCATTACTTTTGGGAAATACAGAACCTGGCCACCAGGAGGAGGCAAGACACCCCAGCCAAAGGCTTAAATACCTCCCCCACTTCCCTCATCCCCCAGTCATTCTTTGCCTTTCGTCACAGGAGGTTGGCAGAGAAGTGTCAGAAGATTTTGGAGTAGTCTCTTATGGAGGGTAGTACTCTTGGAGATGGGACGGGAGTTTTAAGTAGTCCTGTCAGCCTTTCAGTGAGAGCATGGATGAAAGTTAGAGTCCGGAGATGCAGGGAGATTCTTTCTGCGAAACCATCCCAAATCATATTAACAGCTCCATAAGCAATCAGCGTTGACGAGTTTCGCTGCCTGCTTTCTTCACTCAAGTCCATGTCAGAAGCAACAAGTTCTGATTCGTCAACGAATCCTCAGGCCTCTGAATCAGATGGCGAATAGCGATAGACAATGGAGGGATGAGATCCTACTCCTGGTCGTTTCTTGTTTTGTGTGTCTAATCCCAGTTCTGAGCTCCTGAGGATTAGGATTTCTGACAGGCTGGTCCTGTTAGTGTTTCCATTCCTCTTTGGTGTTCACCTGCGGGTGTGGCCTACTTTCTTTTGATCCAGTTAGGATTTCTATATTTTGGAGCTCGTTGCTGTTGTAGATTTTCCTTTTTAGGGAAATTCTTTTTCTCTTGGATTTTGATGCTAGCGATTTTATGGTCTCGATAGAAGTTACTTCCGGCGGAAGTCCCAAAAAAAAAAAAGGATTATTTTACGACAATGTTTAAGCCTCAGGGCTTCTTTGTCTGTCGTTTGTCTGTTTGTTTAGTCTAGCTCTGCTAGGGTTTAGAACTTTCAGTTAGCCCTTGAACAGTTCGGTTGTACCCTGGTCATTAGGCTGGTCCTAGTTGGGTACTAGTTCACTCTGTTCTTTTGAGGTTATATCAGATATTTGGTATCCTTGACAACAGGCTGGTCCGGTTTTGGTACTAAGTTTGCTTACCTCTTATTACGAGGTTGTTTTTCTTGTTTCTACAAGTTATAGGAGGCCCTTCTATCCTAGATATCAGGCTGGTCCTACTTTATTTCATCTTGGTGGGGCGTCCGATGTTTGGTCGTACTCGATAGTTAAGCCTTTGGCTGGGGTGTCTTTGCCTCCTCCTGGTGGCCATGTTCTGTATTTCCCAAAAGTAATGAATGCAGCTAGCATAGATGTGTATGCCTCTTCTGAGGCTGCTTTTGGCAGGAAAGCTCTGTGGGCTTTAGTGCCTGATCAGTAACGTACCAGCCTTTGCTGTTTGTTACCCTCCTGCATTTGATGGTGATTTTGTGGACTTTTACTGCTAGTGTATAGATTCCCATTCATGATGACTCATGGACTACCACCATCTGATGAAAGACACATAAATTGATACTTACCTGATAAATTTATTTCATGATTGTGTGAGTCCACAAGTCCTGCCCTTACTTTTTGTTCAGGTGGCAGCAGTACTTGCTTTGAAGTTCTTTTGTTCAGGAGGGGAATTCCTGACCACTTGGAGGAGGCAAAAGATATCAAACACACAAGAGCTTTAAATCCCTCTCACTTCCCATGTTCCTCTATCATAAATATACCCAAGTAGATGAGGAAAGCTAAAGTGGGGCAAAAGATGTTCAAAACCTGATAAATTAATTTTGTTTTTTGCTTCTTAGAGGACAACCATTCTGCTTAATTTGTTTGTTTTTCTTGGTGGGACAACCGTTCTGCTTTATTTATTTATTTGTTTACTTTTTTAAGAGTTTGATTGGCTTTATATTGAAATATAGAACTGTAAACAATTAAAATTCTATTTCAATGCTTTTCAGGCAAGGCCATCACTTTGTTCCTACCAATTTATTTACTTACAGTGTCACAGCATACATAAACCATCAAGGGGGCACTTAAAAATCTCTCGCAATGATGGAGGTATCTCGTATTTTGACTTGGGCAGAGTTAAATTGGTGTTCGATTTCAGCCATCCACATTCCAGGAGTGGACAACTGGGAGGCTGACTATTTGAACTGCCAGTCTCTCCACCCGGGGGAATGATCTCTCAATCAGGACATATTCGATCAGTTGATATCTCACTGGGGTCGTCAAGGGATAGAGCTGATGGCATTGTGGTTAAATCACAACCGTCCACGTTATGGTTCCAGAGAGAGGGATCCTCAGGTAGAGTTGATAGATGCTTTGACAGCTCCATGATATTAGCATCTAGTCTACTTGTTTCCTCCAATTGTTCTCCTGCCTAGATTGGTTGCTCGCCTCAAGCAAGAGGGTGTCCCAGCAATTCTAGTAGCTTCGTCATGGCCTCGTCGGACTTGGCAAGCAGACCTGATCAGAATGTCCAGCTCCCCTCCATGGCATCTTTCTCTTCGTCAGGATCTTCTAGTGCAGGGTCCATTCTTTTATCAAAACCTTCAGTGTCTCAATTTATAGACGTGGAAATTGAACACTTGATTTTAGGTCATAGAGGTTTTTCTGAGCATGTCATTGATACTTTAATTTAGGCTTGTAAGCCTGTTACAAGACATATACTGTATATTACAAGGTTTGGAAAGCATATACTGTATTTCTTGAAAATTCCATGGATCCTACAATTTCTTTCTCTAGAGGGTCTGGATAATGGCTAATAGGCCAGTTCTCTTAAGGGTCATATTTCTGCCCTTTCAGTTCTGTTTCATAGGAAGTTAGCTTGTTTTCATGATATTCAATCTTTTATTCAGGCTCTTATTAGGATTAAACAGGTTTTCAAGTCAGTTTCCCCTCCTTGGAATTTCAACTTGGTTATCAGAGTTTTACAGTCTCCTCGGTTTGAGCCAATGCATTCCTTAGATATTAAGTTATTATCTTGGAAAAATGTGTTTCTTTTGGCAATCTCTTCAGCTCGTAGAGTTTCAGAATTGTCATCGCTTTATTCTGATTCTACTTACTTGATCTTTCACCAGGATAACTCAGTCTTATGTACTGTGAAATTATTGTTCGTTCTCTGTGTCCAAATCCAGTCTTCTTTAGAGAGGCTTCTGCATAATTTGTATGTTGTAAGGGCTTTGAAATTCTATTTGCATACAACCAAAGACTTTCGTCAATCTACCAGATTTTCTGTATTCTGGTAAAAGGAATGGTCAGAAGACTAATTTGGTTTCCTTATCTTTTTAGTTGAGGAGTTTAATCCGCATTGCTTACTTGGCAGCGGGTCAGCAACCCCCTAGCCAAATTACTGCTCACTCTACTCGTTCAGTTTCAACTTCATGGGCCTTTAAGAATGAGGTTTCTGTAGAACAAATATGCAAGGCTGCTACATCATCTATCATTTATCATTTTGATGTGTTATCCTCGGCTGAGGTAACGTTTGTCAGAAAGATTCTGCAGGTAGTGGTCTCTGATACTTAAAGGGACACTGAACCCAATTTTTTTCTTTCGGTATTTCAGATAGAGCATGAAATTTTAAGCAACTTTCTAATTTACTCCTATTATCAAATTTTCTTCATTCTCTTGGTATCTTTATTTGAAATGCAAGAATGTAAGTTTAGATGCCGGCCCATTTTTGGTGAACAACCTGGGTTGTCCTTGCTGATTGGTGGATACATTCATCCACCAATAAAAAAGTGCTGTCCAGAGTTCTGAATAAAAAAAAAAGCTTAGATGCCTTCTTTTTTAAATAAAGATAGGAAGAGAACGAAGAAAAATTGATAATAGGCGTAAATTAGAAAATTGCTTAAAATTGCATGCTCTATCTGAATCACAAAAGAAAAAAATTGGGTTCAGTGTCCCTTTAAAGGCATGCCTCTTTTTTCTGTCATTTTTCCCACCCATTTTTTTTTTGTGGACTCCATAGCTTCGTTATTCCTAAAAGTAAGGATTGTGTTCTCTCACTAACATTAGAAAGAAAACATAATTTATTCTTACCTGATAAATTCATTTCTTTCTTGGTAGTGAGAGTCCATGAGCCCACACATATTTTCTTTTTTTGTGGTGGCAGTCCTTGTTTGCATATTACCCTATTTTCTTCTTACTTCTTCCTATCCTCGACTATATGCAGTATGTGAGGAAAAGGAAAGTAGGAGGGATACTTCAAACTCTGGAGTAGGGTGTCTTTTCCTCCTCCTGGTGGCCAGGTGATTCCCAAAAGTAAGGATTGTGGACTCTACCAAGAAAGAAATTAATTTATCAGGTAAGAATAAATTATGTTTTATCTTTTCACATTTGCGACACAAATTGGTATGATTTCCTGCATATGGTTTATCACAGTACTCTTTATTTGGATACAGTGCTCATTTTGGGCTTGTGTAGCCATATATAAAATGTTTGTCATTTTAAAAAATCTGTTGCATTTGTTTGTCTAGAAGTCTGTTTGTGTTAAATAGAAAACAAATATTCCCTGACCCTACAGGTGAAAAAAAAAAAACTGTAGTCCTTATTTTGGAAAAAAATAATATATACCAACTTTTATTTTTTTTTCTTTCAGGTACTTTCCGTCTTAAATATGCTCCTCCATCAGATGGTCTGGACTCTGCTGAATAAACCTTAAATATGGGAATAAGATGTGAAAAATCATCTTAGTTGCTCAGCTTCAAAAATGTCCATCACAGTTAAAGGTGCTTTACATAAACTGGCATGAATATCATCAGGGTCTCCATTTATATTGCCAAATTTTGTTTATACTTTATATTTTAATCACACATGCAGCATGTTTAAATCTGGCCTCAGTTAACCTCTGCTTTCTGGAATCTACGATAAAGATGATTTTAATAATGACATTTAACAGTTATTTTTCATTTTTTGACTAAGAAAAGAAAAAGTGTGTGGGGCAGCTAAAATAAAATACTGAAGCCTAATATTGCCTTTATGTCTAGTCGAGGTAATAGCATGGCATTATGCTTGACCGATTGCGTTGAATACATCTGTTCTATATAAAATATAACCCATCAGGAAGTAATCACTGGGATCTTTTGAGGATTGCACTAGGGGAAGAATGTATCCTTTTTCTGGAAACTGTTTTCCTACTGTATACGCGTTGCAAACTTTTCAAGAGCATTGAATACAGAAATTTAAAAAAGACTCAAGTGACCTAAACAGCCGTGGAAAAAAATGTCATATTTGTTGGCCTTTACTAATTAACTTTTCAGAATTTGCACTTTAATACTATTATTAATGAAACTAAGTAACAAATTAGGAAGGGTCCAGGACTTGTGACATCTT
This sequence comes from Bombina bombina, assembly GCF_027579735.1. Taxonomy (NCBI): domain Eukaryota; kingdom Metazoa; phylum Chordata; class Amphibia; order Anura; family Bombinatoridae; genus Bombina; species Bombina bombina. The sequence goes on along the minus strand of NC_069499.1, from coordinate 1,267,516,851 downwards.
TAAGAAAATGGTTTTCTTGGGAAGTATTTTTCACGTGGTGACTTTTAACCAAGGTACCTGCAATGGACTTGACCTTATATGGTAACACTACATTTGGAATTGCATTTTTTTTTATGGTGAAAAGTGGACTTATTTCAAAGGGCTTTTACTGAGAAGACAAAATATTGTCTAAACTAGAAAATCGGCCTCCTAGGACAAAGGAGAAAAGAGTGCAAATTTATTTAATCCTTTTTTACATTACAAAGAAATTTAAAAAATGCCCACAAATGTACTTTTAGAATTATTGACGAGATTTACATTTGCTTTATTTATTTTGGGAGGCTACATTTAAAAAACAACAACACTTTTTTTTAGTTGATTGCCATCTGTCAAGCAATTAAATACTGCATGTGGCCATTAAGAATATTTGTACAAAATCCTTGATCACTGTACGGGACATAATTTCCTGGATCACTGATTGCTTACATGAAACCAAAGATAGAAGTGGCAAGAAAATGAAAGATATTGTTTTGTTTTTTTAGGTAATACATTTCAGAGCTTTGAACCTGAGTAACATTCTAAAGCATTTAATAGAGAGAAAGAGAGGTGTGTGTGTAGTATGTGTGTGTATATATATATATATATATATATATATGCGCAGAGAGACAGAAAGAGATCTATGTGTGTGTGTATATATATATATATATATGCGCAGAGAGACAGAAAGAGATCTATGTGTGTGTGTATATATATATATATATATATATATATATATATATATGCGCAGAGAGACAGAAAGAGATCTATGTGTGTGTGTGTATATATATATATATATATATATATATATATGCGCAGAGAGACAGAAAGAGATCTATGTGTGTGTGTGTGTATATATATATATATATATATATATATACACATATATATATTTGCAATCAAGCTCTTTGTTACATCTTTCTATGCAATGAAAACACTACTGCTTTGTACGACAACTGGATTGACTTTTAATTTAAGATGTATTATTTACCTAAACAGAGAACACACCGCAGTTTAAGTTAGTAACATTCATCTTGACTGCAATAACAGTGCAGAATGAAGATGATGACATATGATTGCATTAGAAGCCTTTACTCTCTAAAATAGGACACTAAATAATTTTTCAATAATTAGATTTTTTTTTTATTAAACAATTTTAAATACATATAACAAGCTTGACAATATGAAGAACACTAAGCCTTAATGTTTCAACCCATGCTACTCTCCTCATGTGATTTCCAAAATGTAAAATGAGATTTTTTTATTATTTTTTTTAAAGGTTTACAGTTTAGGAACTTCAATGGCCTTTTGAGGTGGCCGAAACTTGTGCTGAAAGCCAAACTATTTTTTTTTCTTTAAAGGAATATTTTAAACTTGAACTGTATTTAATTATATAGTGATGATAATGTAAATACACATTTTAAAGACGGAAAGGCATCTGTGTGTTTAACATATTTTCTCCATTTACGTTTGAGTGGCCAGTGCACAAAGAGTTGATTCAAGAAAAGGATGCTGGCTGCCTCGTTTTTTGTTTGTTTTTTTAAATGTGTTTGTTCCATTTGTTTCTTGCTGCCTATATATGTGTAAGAATGACTGTTTAATAGCAAGTATGTTTTCTTTTATAGAGTGTTCAACTGCACTTTCTTGAAAACTGCCATTTTAAAATGTTGTTAAATGTTTATTATTCTCATACTTGTATTAGTATTTATAGGAAATAATCTAGCACCTTATCATTTTAAGAACGGTTGTTAATTTTTAATGACTTGCAACTAAATTGAGTATCCCAGTAGCAACCACACAATGCTTTAAAGTATATATATATATATATATATATATATATATATGTGTGTGTGTGTGTGTGTGTGTGTGTGCAGTTATAATTTCAAATTAACAGAACATTTTTGTGTTGCATTATTGAGATTACCATTTCTTAAAAAAAATCCTATAAAAAAGTATCCGTGGAACATTTGTATTTTGAGGCTTTTATGTTCCTTTAGCCCCTTGAAAATCTGAGGGAATTGTAATGCTTTGCTTACCCCCTATGGCAACTAAGCAGATGTCAAACTTGCCACTTTGAGCTCTAAATACATTAAAGGGACACTAAACCCAAATTTCTTTCTTTCATGATTCAGATAGAGCATGCAATTTTAAGCAACTTTCTATTTTACTCCTATCATCCATTTTTCTTCGTTCTTTTGCTATCTTTATTTAAAAAGCAGGAATGTGATGCATAGGAGCCGGCCCATTTTGGTTGAGAACCTGGGTTATGCTTGCTTATTGGTCGGTAGAGGTAAGCCTCTAATAAGCAAGCACTATCCATGGTGCTGAACCTAAAATGGGCTGGCTGATAAGATTTACATGCTTTTAAAATAAAGATAGCAAGAGAATAAAGAAAAAATTATAATAGGAGTAAATTAGAAAGTTGCTTAAAATGTCATGCTCTATCTAAATCATAAAAGAAAAAAATTGGGTTCAGTATCCCTTTAAGTATTTGAAATCACTACATAAACCATAGTCATGTACATCCCAGTATCTTTTTGTGTTTTATGCTTTTATGTTTAATATTTTTAAAGGATTTTGCTAAATAAGCTGATATATAGCCATGTGCTGTAAACATTTCTGTTGCTCTTTAATTTGAAAAATGGATAAAAAAAAAATAACATCCATTTAACATAATGTGTCAGCCACACTCCTGAAACAGTTACTTTACCAGAATTGTATATAGGGCTCTGTAGTTCTTGGAGCTAATTTTATAACTATGACTGAAAAAATTATGATGATATGCGAAAAAAAATTATTTGCCTTAATTCTTTTAAAAATTATTGTTTTCACATATGAGCAATGTAAAAAAAAATCTGGAGCATTATTACCAGCACTCACAAAGTGAGTTTTTATAATGTATTTCTTTTTCTGTAATGGCCATGGGGTTTATTTTTTGTAGTGAATGAAAATAATTGCTTTACTTTCCTAGAAAATGCCCTTACAAATTATAGTGACTATATTTTTTATTTTCTTGTTTGAATGGTTTTCCTTCATTTATTTCCAGCTGTCTTAAAAGAGTGCACCTTTTCCTGCCTATTAATACCACATTAAAAATGTGCAATGTGGCACTGAGGTTCAGTATACTGTAATCATTAAGCAGGCACCGCCAAGGGAATGTTTCATTTACCAATATCAGGTGTTCCTACTTTCATTTTATAATGGATACAGACTGATATTTGGTTTCTATCCTTTAATAATATAAGCACATTTTTATATAGGGATGAAGATTTTATACTTCCTATTTCAAAAGTGGATCTGAAAGTTCACTTACCGGCAGAGGAAAGAGCATAAATCTCTAATTCTTTTTGAGCCATTTTGCTTAAACCAAGTTGTCAATGACAGTATTAGAAAATGTGCATGTCTTTTTAAACATTTTTAAATATATTATGTAAATATTTAAAAATATTCTAATTTGACTTTGAATTGTAAATGTCAAGTATTCCGTTATTGGATTTTTTTATGTTTTATTATACTTTGTTTAAAACTGTAAATTTTAAGAACGACGTTTTTATCTAAGTAAATTTAAGTAAATTTAATGTACTGAAGATAAAATATTGTTTATAAAAAAGAAAGACACAAACCAAATGACTTGACTGATTTTGTCTTTTTATTTTTTTACTTTTTCTGTGTAGTTTTGTTTCTAAGGAGATATCAAGACTCCAAATGTACTAATCTTTAGCCAATCACTTTAACTAGAATGGATATATGTCATTTCCTCTCATATAAATTTTGAATCAGGGATTAAACACACATTTACATTTGTAGCTCTTGAGCAGGACAGTAGTTAGCAGTGATGTGCAACTGCTGCTCCTAACTGGCTCACAGACCTTGTTCTGCTCAGGAGTTTCAAGGCATGCATCTCGAAAAACATCTAGTGTATAATCATAGTAAGCTGGACTCAAATTTCAGATGAGCAAATGGAATCAGGCAAGTAGAAGTCATACAGAGTAACATACTGAGATATTTTGAGACATAGACAACCACAATAATTGTAACAGGGAGGATTCCTGGTTCTCCCAGTGTAGCAAGTCCCTGCTTAAAAATTATGATTGCTTGAAGCTTACTGGGCATTTTACTTTGAGCCATTTTAATTTCTGTAGTATGCTGTAATTTCTTTCCTATGGCATGGAGAGTCCACAAAACATTCTAATTACTAGTGGGATATTCACTCCTGGCCAGCAGGAGGAGGCAAAGAGCACCCAGCAGAGCTTTTAAGTATCACTTCCCTTACCCATAACCCCCAGTCATTCTCTTTGCCTTGATCACGGAAGGATGGCGAAGATGGTATCTGAAGATATGAATCCTTTTAATGGGTACTTTTCCCTGCAAGCAAGGATTGGGGCTATGCTGTGTCCATGTCAATCTCTTTAGTAAGAGTAATGGTGGCTATTAGCAGTTAGAAGAGGGCGAGGTGGTTTTTGCTTAAACTTTTAACATTATTGCTACCCCTATTATAGAAAGCCAGAGTTGGTTACTCTGTTCTTTATTTTCTATATGTCCCTGGTAGAAATGGTGAAGCTTCAACACCTCAGAAAACAGCACCTTCCTGACAGAGCAGGATCCACAGGTAAGTGCTTTCCCTTCTAGGTTTGAAGGTACCAGCACTATAGGGGTTAAATCCTTGTATTTTAATCTGTTTTCATGGCACTGCTATTATGTGAAAAGAGGCATCATTTTTTATTGGGGTTCAGAGATGGAGAGTGTATGAAGTCTTTGACAGGTGTTTGTTTTACTTGTTGCAATCGCCTTTTCAGCTCAGCTTATTGGCCCAATCACTTTTGCTGTGCTGCTGTTGGTTTTCGCACAGTTTTTGTTTGGCACAATTTTTAATTGCAGTCACGTGACCGCTCCTCGGCACTTCCGGTTTTCGGCTTCTCTGTTTAGATCAAAGTTTGCTGTGGCAAGTGTGGAGGCTGCAGTTTCCTCTATCTACAGTGGCAAGTTAATTTGGGCTGTTCCGGTATCAAGGAGGTGTTTTTTGCTACCGGATGTGTCCGGTTTACTGTGCTAGTGGGAAAGCAACTTCTGGAGTCATAAGACCTCAGCAAAGCAGGGTTTTAGGTGCTTATTTATGTTTTATTGCTTCATATAAATAAACTTAATTTGGCATTAAAAAAAAAAATTGTTAATTGTTACGAACTTATACCCAATTATGGACACTAATGTTGTTTGAATTCACAACCTTAGGTAAAAACTTAAATGAACTCCGCAAAACCACCTTTATCCTGATGAAAAATCAGAAAAGGAGACTCACAAGAAAGCTCAGAAACTCTTCTAGCAGAAGAGATAGCCAAAAGGAACAACACTTTCCAAGAAAGCAGTTTAATGTCCAAAGAGTGCATAGGCTCAAATGGAGGAGCCTGTAAGATTCCAAGGAGGAGAGATTGATTTAATTACAGGCTTAATACGAACTAAAGCCTGTACAAAACAGTGAATATCAGGAAGATTAGCAATCTTTCTGTGAAATAAAACAGAAAGAGCAGAGATATGTCCCTTCAAGGAACTTGCAGACAAACCCCTATCCAAACCATCCTGGAGAAACTGTAAAATTCTAGGAATTCTAAAAGAATGCCAAGAGAATTTATGAGAAGAACACCATGAAATGTAAGTCTTCCAAACTCGATAATAAATCTTCCTAGAGACAGATTTACGAGCTTGTAACATAGTATTAATTACTGAGTCAGAGAGACCACTATGACTTAGTACTAAGCGTTCAATTTCCATACCTTCAAATTTAATGATTTGAGATCCTGATGGAAAAACGGACCTTGAGACAGTAGGTCCGGCCTTAACGGAAGTGGCCAAGGTTGGCAACTGGACATCCGAAACAAGATCTGCATACCAAAATCTGTGGGGCCATGCTGGAGCCACCAGCAACACAAATGATCCATGATGATTTAGGGGATCACTCTTGGAAGAAGAACTAGAGGCGGGAAGATATAAGCAGGTTGATAACACTAAGGAAATGTCAGCGCATCCACTGCTTCCGCCTGAGAATCCCTGGACCTGGACAGGTATCTGGGAAGTTTCTTGTTTAGATGAGAAGCTATCAGATCTATTTCTGGAAGACCCCACATCTGAACAAGCTGAGAAAACACATCTGGATGGAGAGACCATTCCCCTGGATGTAAAGTCTGACGGCTGAGATAATCCGCCTCCCAATTATCTACACCTGGGATATGAACCGCAGAAATTAGACAGGAGCTGGATTCCGCCCAAATAAGTATCCGAGATACTTCTTTCATGGCTTGGAGACTGTGAGTCCCACCCTGATGATTGACATATGCCACCGTTGTGATATTGTCTGTCTGAAAACAAATTAACGGTTCTCTCTACAACAGAGGCCAAAACTGAAGAGCTCTGAGAATTGCACAGAGTTCTGAAATATTGATTGGTAATTTCGCCTCTTTAGATTTCCAAACCCCTTGTGCTGTCAGAGATCCCCAGACAGCTCCCCAACCTGAAAGACTCGCATCTGTTGTGATCACAGTCCAGGTTGGCCGAACAAAAGAGGCCCCTTGAACTAAACGTTGGTGATTTAACCACCACGTCAGAGAGTGTCGAACATTGGGATTTAAGGATATTAATTGTGATATCTTTGTATAATCCCGGCACCATTGATTCAGCATACAAAGCTGGAGAGGTCTCATATGAAAGCGAGCAAATAGAATCGCGTCCGATGCTGCAGTCATGAGGCCTAAAACTTCCATGCACATAGCCACTGAAGGGAATGACTGATACTGAAGGTGCCGACATGCTGCAACCAATTTCAAAAGTCTCTTGTCTGTTAGAGACAGAGTCATGGACACTGAATCTATCTGGAAACCTAAAAAGGTGACCCTTGTCTGAGGAATCAAGAAACTTTTTGGTAAATTGATCCTCCAACCATGTTTTCAAAGAAACAACACTAGTTGATTTGTGTGAGATTCTGCAGAACGTAAAGACTGAGCTAGTACCAAGATATCGTCCAAATAAGGAAACACTGCAATACCCTGTTCTCTGATTACAGAGAGTAGGGCACCTAGAACCTTTGAAAAGATTCTTGGATCTGTTGCTAGGCCAAATAGAAGAGCACCAAATTGGTAATACCTGCCTAGAAAAGAGAATCTCAGGAACTGATAATGTTCTGGATGAATCGGAATATGAAGGTAAGCATCCTGCAAGTCTATTGTAGACATATAATGTCCTTTCTGAACAAAAGGCAGAATAGTCCTTATAGTTACCATCTTGAAAGTTGGTACTCTTACATAACGATTAAAAATTTTCAGATCCAGAACTGGTCTGAATGAATTTTCTTTCTTTGGGACAATTAATAGATTTGAATAAAACCTGAAAAAGAACCGGCATGATTACCCCTGAAACCTCCAGATCTGAAACACACTTCAGGAAAGCCTGGGCTTTTACTGGATTTACTGGGATACGTGAGAGAAAAAAATCTTCTCACAGGAGGTCTTACTCTGAATCCTATTCGGTACCCCTGAGAGACAATGATCCATTGATTTTGGACAGAATGTGCCCAAACATCCTTGAAAAACCTTAATCTGCCCCCTACCAGCTGAGCTGGAATGAGGGCCGCACCTTCATGCGGACTTAGGGGCTGACTTTGGTTTCTTGAAAGGCTTGGATTTATTCCAATTTGAGGAAGGCTTCTACTTGGAAACAGATTCCTTGGGGGGAAGGATTAGGTTTTCTTCTATAAGGTACGACAAGTCCACGGATTCATCCTTTACTTGTGGGATAATATCATCCTGCTAACAGGAAGTGGCAAAGAGCACCACAGCAGACCTGTCTATATAGCTCCTCCCTTAGCTCCACCCCCAGTCATTCTCTTTGCCTACTCTAAGTACTAGGAAGGGTAAAGTGAAAGAGGTGATAAAATATTAGTTTTTAATTTCTTCAAGCAAGAGTTTTTTGTTTTAAATGGTACCGGTGTGTACTATTTACTCTCAGGCAGCAGATGGATGAAGACTTCTGCCTGGAGGATGATGATCTTAGCATTTGTAACTAAGATCCAGTGCAGTTCCCACATAGGCTAAGGAGTACAGGAAACTTCAGTGTGAGGAAAGTTTTCATGCTATACAACAGTCAGGTATGTTCAGTCATTTTTTCTGAAGAGACTGTGTATTTCAGAAAGGCTGACAGTATCCCCATGAGGATAAGGGTAAGCAGTAATCCTAAGAGCTATAGACAGGCATTACTAAGCTTGCATAAGGGGCTAATTAAAAAATGATTGACACTGAGTTTTGAATGTTTGTGGGCAAACGTTTTATGAACTAGGAGTGCTGTTAACATTTTGTGGGCAATAACGTTTTTGGGCAACTTTATTGAAAGTACACTCAGGGCCGCTATCAGGGGGTGACAGGGGTGACTCCTGTCAGGGGCCCAATGGGCCAGGGGGGCCCCATGAGGCAAGAACTAAAAAAAAAAAATTTGGCAGCCACCAGTGGGTACTACAGCAGAGTGTTAATTTAGCATGGGAGATGTTAGTACAAGGAGCAAGTATTAGCATTAAAGAGGATTTCTGAGTGTGCACTAAACCAGCGGTCGCCAACCAGTGGTCCATGAGAAGTTGTTGGTGGTCCATGACACCATCAAGCAGGATTTAATCTCCTCTGATGGAGGAGTTAAATTATAAACATACGTAGCTAGATTGTATTTTTAACTCCTCCTGCCCGGCGTGCTGCTCAGAGAAAGATGCTTCCATTCTAAAGCCAGCAGAGGTTGGTATAGTCTTGGCTTGAAACAGTGGAATTAAAGTATATAAAAAAAGAAAGTCTTAAAAAAAAATTCACTCTTATATTTAATTTATTTTCTTCCCTTTACCTTTCTTTTTGTAGTAGTTTTCCTAATTCCTTCAGATGGACTTACATCACTGTTTGTCTTCCTCCCCTCCATCTGACTCCAATGTCTGTCCATGATCATAAGTAGTTTTGAATAATTATTAACTGGGGAGGTAACTTGAAAGTCTTGTGGTCCTTTTAAACATAATTATTTTTCCCCACTTTCTGCCCCTCTGTTTCAAGCTCAAAAGTTGGCACTCACCCTTCATCTGTCATTTGGAAGTATTCTCTCAGTTCTGTCATTCAGTTAGTTAATTCCAAAAAAAGAATTCTTAAAAATGTGTACATAATGTAAACTTAGCTATGGTTATACTAGTTATGTACAGTATGTGTGTGTGTGTATATATATATATATATATATATATATATATATATACACCTGTATATACACACACATTATAGAGGTTTGTAACTTTTAAAAAAAAATAATGTTAGTGGTCCATGGGATTCATAATTGTGAGTTTCGTGGTCCCTGAGGTCCGAAAGGTTGGCGACCCCTGCACTAAACCACTATGCACAGTGTGAGTCAGACTTGGCACTTTGTTTGTACCATATGTGCGTACTACAGCTTATGGTTCTACCAAGACCATATAGAGTACAGCATTTTCAAAATCCATAAGTACAGCTGACAGATGGGAACATTTGTACACTATATTTGAAGTGGTGCTCTTGGTTGGGGAAATGGGGGGAAAAAAAAAACAAATATATGTCAACCTTTTAAGAGTACTTTTATTCATCTAGCCATCTACCCAGATCATTAATGTACAATTTTGAATTCACAGAATTATTTTTGTTTGCACATTTACAAATATGATTATTTAAAAAGTGATCTCTTAATTTCTGCAATTTTTTGATCATGTATGTCACACACTGTTGATTTAGGGGATGCAATGTGCATAAATGTTTCCTCCTGTGAGTGTTTCTGTGGGTGTCTGTGTTTATGTCTTTGTGCTTTGGTTTGTGTCTCTATGAGTGTGTATGTATTTTTTTTCTGTGGGTCTCTCTGTGAGGGTGGGTTTGTATGTCTTTGTGCATTTTCTGTGGATGTCTGTGAGGGTGTGTGCATGCATTTGTCTTTGAGCTTTTTCTATGGGTGTCTCTGTGAGGGTGTGTGTATGTTTGTCTTTGTGTATTTTCTCTGGATGCCTCTGTGAGGGTGGGTGTGTATGTCTGTGTTTTCTGTAGATGTCTCTGTGAACTCCATATTTTGTTTTCTAAATCTCCTTTTTTTACAAAATTGTAGTTGATCTCATTACTTGTCAGGTCAATCTAAACAAGTGCTGAGTGTCTGTTTGGGTGTCTGAGTGTGTTTCTTTGCGTGTCTGCTAGAGTGTCTATATGTGAATCCTTATGTGTGAGTGTGTGTGTGTGTGTTTCAGTGTATGAGTGTGTCTGTGTGTTTGTATGCTACTACCTTTACAACATTTCCAAGTTTAAATAGACACTTAAGAATAAAGTGCATATACATTTTAGTCACTTGGTCGAAAATTGCACATGTCAAAGGAGGGGGGGGGGGCTGATCAATGGTTAAGTCAGGGGCCCCAAAATTTCTAGTGGCGGCCCTGGCTAGGCTTATTTTTTGGGTCTTAGAACCCACATGGCTAGTTTAAAACCGCTCTGGTGCGGTTCTTTGAGGCTGTAGAGACATCGAGTGAGATGGGCGTGGCCTATTTTCGCGCCTCAAATGCGCAGTTGTTTTCACTCAGCAAGCTCCAACTCCTGAGGGCCCTTGTGAATGTTTTGGGCCAAATCGAAGCTTTAACCCCATATTTACTATGCCTGAGGGCAGGTAGGCGCCACAGCAGGGCTGTGGCAAGGTGCTGGGGGTGTTTTTCTGGATTTAGGCCTCATTTCAATCCGGTTTGCACATTAATGGGTTAAATGTTAAATTTCCTTGTGGGGCAAACTTAACTACACATATTGAGTCTGCATGCAAAAATTTGAAAAATTTGGTGCATTTTAAAGCAGTTTTGCAGAACGTGTATGCTTTTTTCTCTTAAAGTCGCAGTTCTTTTTTCTCCAAGGGGTTCCATTTGAACCTATGCATTCCATAGATATTAAGCTTCTATCTTCGAAAGTTTTGTTTTTAGTTGCTATCTCTTCGGCTCGAAGAGTTTCTGAACTATCTGCATTGCAATGCGACTCGCCTTATCTTGTTTTCCATGCTGATAAGGTGATTTTGCGTACCAAACCTGGATTCTTTCCTAAGGTTTTTACTAATAGGAATATCAATCAGGAAATTGTTGTTCCTTCTCTGTGTCCTAATTCTTCCTCTAAGAAGGAGCGTCTGTTGCACAACTTGGACGTGGTTCGTGCTTTGAAGTTTTACTTGCAAGCAACCAAAGATTTCCGTCAAACATCTTCTTTGTTTGTTGTCTTCTCTGGAAAACGTAGAGGTCAAAAAGCTACGGCTAACTCTCTTTCTTTTTGGCTGAAAAGCATCATCCGTTTGGCATACGAGACTGCTGGACAGCAGCCTCCTGAAAGGATTACAGCTCACTCTACTAGAGCGGTGGCTTCCACATGGGCTTTTAAAAATGATGCTTCTGTTGAACAGATTTGTAAGGCTTGGTCTTCGCTTCATTCCTATTCCAAATTTTCCAAATTTGATACTTTTGCTTCTTCGGAGGTTATTTTTGGGAGAAAGGTTCTTCAAGCAGTGGTGCCTTCTGTTTAACCATCTGTCTTGTCTCTCCCGTTCATCCGTGTCCTGTAGCTTTGGTATTGTATCCCACAAGGATGAATCCGTGGACTCATCGTACCTTATAGAAGAAAAGTAAATTTATGCTTACCTGATAAATTAATTTCTTCTATGGTACGACGTGTCCACGGCCCGCCCTGTCATTTTCAGACAGATTATATTTTTTTATTTTAAACTTCAGTCACCTCTGCACCTTGTAGTTTCTAATTTTTCTTCCTGTACCTTCGGTCGAATGACTGGGAGGTGGAGCTAAGGGAGGATCTATATAGACAGCTCTGCTGTGGTGCTCTTTGCCACTTCCTGTTAGCAGGAGGATAATATCCCACAAGTAAAGGATGAATCCGTGGACTCGTCGTACCATAGAAGAAATTAATTTATCAGGTAAACATAAATGTACTTTTCTCTTGTAAGGTGTATCCAGTCCATGGATCATCCATTACTTGTGGGATATTCTCCTTCCCAACAGGAAGTTGCAAGAGGATCACCCACAGCAGAGCTGCTATATAGCTCCTCCCCTAACTGCCATATCCAGTCATTCTCTTGCAACTCTCAACAAGCATGGAGGTAGTAAGAGAGAAGTGGTGTAACGTAGTTGTTTTTTACTTCAATCAAAAGTTTGTTATTTTTAAATGGTACTGGAGTTGTACTATTTTGTCCCAGGCAGAAAATAGAAGAAGAATAAAGTAAGAGAGAGGTAACTTCAGCGGGGGAATCCTGCTATGAGGTATGTGCAGTTAAATTTTTTTCTAGAAGATGTGAATGCTAGAAAATGCTGCTGATACCAGATTTATGTAAGGTAAGCCTGAATACAGTGATTTAATAGCAACTGGTATCATGCTTACTTTCTGAGGTAATACTCTTATAGATTTGCAATATAAAACGTTTGCTGGCATGTTTAAACGTTTTTATATATACTTTGGTGATAAAACTTTATTGGGGCCTAGTTTTTTTCCACATGGCTGGCTTAAATTTGCCTAGAAACAGTTTCCTGAGGCTTTCCACTGTGTTACTATGAATGGGAGGGGCCTAATTTAGCGCTTTTTTGTGCAGTAACTTTTACAGACTGAGACATCCAGCTTCCTCCAGGAGTCCCCTGAATGCTATAGGACCTCTCTCAAGGGCTCTTAGGCTGTCCAAAATCGTTTGTTGGGGAAGGTAGGCCCACAGCAAGGCTGTGGCAGTTTGGTGTGACTGTTAAAAAACGTGTATATATCGTTTTTTTGATTCGTTTTTTGAACTAAGGGGTTAATCATCCATTTGCAAGTGGGTGCAATGCTCTGTTAGCTTATTATACACACTGTAAAAATTTCGTTTGGTTTACTGCTTTTTTTTAACTGTTTTTCAAATTCTGACAAAATTTGTTTCTCTTAAAGGCACAGTACCGTTTTTATTTTTTGCTTGTTAACTTGATTTAAAGTGTTTTCCAAGCTTGCTGGTCTCATTGCTAGTCTGTTTAAACATGTCTGACATAGAGGAAACTTCTTGTTCATTATGTTTAGAAGCCATGGTGGAACCCCCTCTTAGAATGTGTACCAAATGTACTGATTTCACTTTAAGTAATAAAGATCATATTCTGTCTTTAAAAAATGTATCACCAGAGGAAACTGACGAGGGGGAAGTTATGCCGACTAACTCGCCCCACGTGTCAGACCCTTTGACTCCCGCTCAAGGGACTCACGCTCTAATGGCGCCAAGTACATCTAGTGCGCCCATAGCGTTTACTTTACAAGACATGGCGGCGGTCATGGATAATACACTGTCTGTGGTATTATCCAGACTACCTGGGTTTAAAGGAAAGCGAGACAGCTCTGGAGTTAGAAGAAATACAGAGCATTCTGCCGCTTTAAGAGCTATGTCTGATACTCCCTCACAATATACAGAAGCTGAGGAAGGAGAGCTTCTTTATGTGGGTGATGTTTCTGACTCAGGAAAAAAGATTCAACCTGATTCTGATATATCTACATTTAAATTTAAGCTTGAACACCTCCGCGTGTTGCTCAGGGGGGTTTTAGCTGCTCTGAATGACTGTGATACAATTGCAGTGCCAGAGAAATTGTGTAGATTGGATAAATACTATGCAGTACCTGTTTACACTGATGTTTTTCCAATACCTAAAAGGTTTACAGAAATTATTACTAAGGAATGGGATAGACCAGGTGTGCCGTTCTCTCCCCCTCCTATTAAGAAAATGTTTCCAATAGATGCCGCCACACGGGACTTATGGCAAACGGTCCCTAAGGTGGAGAGAGCAGTTTCTACACTAGCTAAGCGTACTACTATCCCTGTCGAGGACAGTTGTGCTTTCTCAGATCCAATGGATAAAAAGTTAGAGGGTTACCTTAAGAAAATGTTTATTCAACAAGGTTTTATTCTACAGCCCCTTGCATGCATTGCCCCAGTCACTGCTGCTGCGGCTTTCTGGTTTGAGTTTTTGGAAGAGGCTTTACAGGTAGAGACCCCATTGGATGACATACTTGACAAGCATAGAGCACTTAAGCTAGCCAATTCTTTTGTTTCTGATGCCATTGTTCATTTGACTAAACTAAAGGCTAAAAATTCTGGTTTTGCTATTCAAGCGCGCAGGGCGCTATGGCTTAAATCATGGTCAGCTGCTTAACATTCCCTTCAAGGGGCAAACCCTATTCGGGCCTGGTTTGAAGGAGATCATTTCTGATATCACTGGAGGAAAAGGTCATGCCCTTCCTCAGGATAGGTCCAAATCAAGGGCCAAACAGACTCATTTTCGTGCCTTTCGAAACTTCAAGGCGAGTGCGGCATCAACTTCCTCTAATGCAAAACAAGAGGGAACTTTTGCCAGTCCAAGTCGGTCTGGAGACCTAACCAGACCTGGAACAAGGGTAAGCAGGCCAAAAAGCCTGCTGCTGCCCCTAAGACAACATGAAGTATCAGCCCCCTAGCATGAAGACAGCATGAAGTATCAGCCCCCTATCGGGCAGACTTTCGCTCTTCGCCAAGGCTTGGGCAAGAGATGTCCAGGATCCCTGGGCGTTGGAAATTGTATCCCAGGGATATCTTCTGGACTTCAGAGCTTCTCCTCCAAAAGGGAGATTTCACCTTTCACAATTATCTGCAAACCAGATAAAGAGAGAGGCATTCTTACACTATGTTCAAGACCTCCTAGTTATGGGAGTGATCCATCCAGTTCCAAAGGAGGAACAAGGACAGGGATTTTACTCAAATCTGTTTGTGGTTCACAAAAAAGAGGGAACCTTCAGACCAATTTTAGATCTCAAGATCTTAAACAAATTCCTCAGAGTCCCATCATTCAAGATGGAGACTATTCGTACCATCCTACCTATGATCCAGGAGGGTCAATACATGACTACAGTGGATTTAAAGGATGCTTATCTTCATATTCCGATACACAAAGATCATCATCGGTTTCTCAGGTTTGCCTTCCTGAACAGGCATTACCAATTTGTAGCTCTTCCATTTGGGTTAGCTACAGCCCCAAGAATCTTTACCAAGGTTCTGGGGTCACTTCTGGCGGTCCTAAGACCGCGGGGCATATCAGTGGCCCCTTACTTAGACGACATTCTGATACAGGCGTCAAATTTCCAAATTGCCAAGTCTCATACGGACACAGTTCTGGGATTTCTGAGGTCGCATGGGTGGAAAGTGAACGAAGAAAAGAGTTCTCTATCCCCTCTCAAAGGAGTCTCCTTTCTGGGAACTCTAATAGATTCTGTAGAAATGAGGATTTACCTAACAGAGTCCAGGTT
Source organism: Bombina bombina (assembly GCF_027579735.1). NCBI lineage: Eukaryota > Metazoa > Chordata > Amphibia > Anura > Bombinatoridae > Bombina > Bombina bombina. Next base: position 1,267,501,510 of record NC_069499.1, on the reverse strand, counting down.
ATCAAAACTTCTAAATTCCTGCCGTGTTCTTTATTCCACTTCTCGCCCTTCGGTGGCTCAGTGTATGGAAGTAATCGGCTTAATGGTAGCGGCAATGGACATTGTGCCGTTTGCACGCCTACATCTCAGATCGCTGCAACTATGCATGCTCAGTCAGTGGAATGGGGATTACAGAGATTTGTCCCCTCTACTAAATCTGGATCAAGAGACCAGGGATTTTCTTCTCTGGTGGCTATCTTGGGTCCATCTGTCCAAGGGAATGACCTTTCGCAGGCCAGATTGGACAATTGTAACGACAGATGCCAGCCTTCTAGGCTGGGGAGCAGTCTGGAACTCCCTGAAGGCTCAGGGAATATCGACTCAGGAGGAGACACTCCTTCCAATAAACATTCTGGAACTAAGAGCGATATTCAATGCTCTTCAGGCTTGGCCTCAGCTAGCGACAATGAGGTTCATCAGATTTCAGTCGGACAACATCACGACTGTGGCTTACATCAACCATCAAGGGGGAACAAGGAGTTCCCTAGCGATGTTAGAAGTCTCAAAGATAATTCGCTGGGCAGAGATTCACTCTTGCCACCTATCAGCTATCCATATCCCAGGTGTAGAGAACTGGGAGGCGGATTTTCTAAGTCAACAGACTTTTCATCCGGAGGTGTTTGCACAATTGATTCATTGTTGGGGCAAACCAGAACTGGATCTCATGGCGTCTCGCCAGAACGCCAAACTTCCTTGTTACAGGTCCAGGGACCCCAAGGCAACGCTGATAGATGCTCTAGCAGCGCCTTGGTCCTTCAACCTGGCTTATGTGTTTCCACCGTTTCCTCTGCTCCCTCGTCTGATTGCCAAAATCAAGCAGGAGAGAGCATCAGTGATCTTGATAGCGCCTGCGTGGCCACGCAGGACTTGGTATGCAGATCTGGTGAACATATCATCCTTTCCACCATGGACTCTGCCGCTGAGACAGGACCTTCTACTTCAAGGTCCTTTCAACCATCCAAATCTAATTTCTCTGAAACTGACTGCCTGGAGATTGAACGCTTGATTTTATCAAAGCGTGGCTTCTCCAAGTCAGTCATTGATACCTTAATTCAGGCATGAAAGCCTGTCACCAGGAAAATCTATCATAAGATATGGCGTAAATATCTTTATTGGTGTGAATCCAAGGGCTACTCATGGAGTAAGGTCAGGATTCCCAGGATATTATATTTTCTCCAAGAAGGATTAGAAAAAGGATTGTCAGCTAGTTCCTTAAAGGGACAGATTTCTGCTCTGTCTATTCTTTTGCACAAGTGTCTGGCAGATGTTCCAGACGTTCAGGCATTTTGTCAGGCTTTAGTTAGAATCAAGCCTGTGTTTAAACCTGTTGCTCCGCCTTGGAGCTTAAATTTGGTTCTTAAAGTTCTTCCGTTTGAACCTCTTCATTCCATAGATATCAAACTTTTATCTTGGAAAGTTCTTTTTATGGTAGCTATTTCCTTGGCTCGTAGAGTTTCCGAGTTATCTGCCTTACAATATGATTCTCCTTATCTGATCTTCCATGCAGATAAGGTAGTTCTGCGTACCAAACCTGGGTTTTTACCTAAGGTGGTATCTAATAAGAATATCAATCAGGAGATTGTTGTTCCATCATTGTGTCCTAATCCTTCTTCAAAGAAGAAACGTCTATTACACAATCTTGACGTGGTTCGTGCTTTAAAGTATTATTTACAAGCTACTAAAGATTTTCGTCAAACATCTGCTTTGTTTGTTGTCTACTCTGGACAGAGGAGAGGCCAAAAGGCTTCGGCAACCTCTCTTTCGTTTTGGCTAAGAAGCATAATCCGCTTAGCTTATGAGACTGCTGGCCAGGAGGCCCCTGAAAGGATTACAGCTCATTCTACTAGAGCTGTGGCTTCCACATGGGCCTTTAAAAATGAGGCTTCTGTTGAACAGATTTGCAAGGCGGCGACTTGGTCTTCACTTCATACCTTTTCAAAATTCTATAAATTTGATACTTTTGCTTCTTCGGAGGCTATTTTTGGGAGAAAGGTTTTACAGGCAGTGGTACCTTCCGTTTAAGTACCTGCCTTGTCCCTCCCTTCATCCGTGTACTTTAGCTTTGGTATTGGTATCCCACAAGTAATGGATGATCTGTGGACTGGATACACCTTACAAGAGAAAACATAATTTATGCTTACCTTATAAATTTATTTCTCTTGTGGTGTATCCAGTCCACGTCCCGCCCTGTCATTTTAAGGCAGGTATTTTTTAATTTTAAACTTCAGTCACCACTGCACCCTATGGTTTTTCCTTTCTCTGCTTGTCTTCGGTCGAATGACTGGATATGGCAGTTAGGGGAGGAGCTATATAGCAGCTCTGCTGTGGGTGATCCTATTGCAACTTCCTGTTGGGAAGGAGAATATCCCACAAGTAATGGATGATCCGTGGACTGGATACACCACAAGAGAAATAAATGTATCAGGTAAGCATAAATTATGTTTTTGTTCCTTATTTTGACGAAAGGAACAAAAACGATTAGAAGCCTTAGATTTACCCTTAGGTTTTTTATCCTGAGGCATAAAAACTCCCCCAGTAACAGTTGAAATAATAGAATCCAACTGAGAACCAAATAAATTATTACCTTGGAAAGAAATAGATAGTAATCTAGACTTAGATGTCATATCAGCATTCCAAGATTTAAGCCACAAAGCTCTTCTAGCTAAAATAGCTAAAGACATGGATCTAATATCAATTTTGATAATATCAAAAATAGCATCACAAATAAAATGATTAGCATGTTGCAGTAAACGAACAATGCTATATACGTCAGAATCTTGTTGCGCTAAATTCTCCAACCAAAAAGTTGAAGCAGCTGCAATATCAGCCAAAGAAATTGCAGGCCTAAGAAGATGACCTGAATATAAATAGGCTTTCCTTAGATAAGATTCAAGCTTCCTATCTAAAGGATCTTTAAAGGAAGTACTATCTTCCATAGAAATAGTGGTTCGTTTAGCAAGAGTAGAAATAGCCCCATCAACTTTGGGGATCTTTAACCAAAACTCTATTGAAATTGCTGGTAAAGGATACCATTTTTTAAACCTTTCAGAAGTATTAAAAGGAGTACCCGGCTTATTCCATTCCTTAGAAATCATATCAGAAACAACATCAGGAATAGGAAAAACCTCTGGAGTAACCACTGGAGGTTTAAAAACAGAATTTAAACGTTTACTGGTTTTAATATCAAGAGGACTAGATTCCTCAATATCCAAAGTAATTAACACTTCTTTTAACAAAGAACGCATATACTCCATTTTAAATAAATAAGTAGATTTGTCAGTGTCAATATCTGAGGTAGGATCTTCTGAATCAGATAGATCCTCATCAGAGGAGGATAATTCATTATGTTGTCGGTCATTTGAAATTTCATCAACATTATGAGAAGTTTTAAAAGACCTCTTACGCTTATTAGAAGGTGGAAATGCAGACAAAGCCTTCTGAATAAAATCAGTAACAAATTCTTTAAAATTCATAGGTATATCATGTACATTAGAGGTTGAAGGTACTGCAACCGGCAATGTACTATTACTGATGGACACACTATCTGCATTTAAAAGTTTATCATGACAACTAATACAAATCACATTAGGAGATATAATCTCCACAATTTTACAACAAATGCACTTAGCTTTGGTAGAACTGATGTCAGGCAGCAAAGTTCCAACAGATACTTCTGAGGCAGGATCATATTGAGACATCTTGCAGTATGTAAAAGAAAAAATAACATATAAAGCAAAATTATTAATTTCCTTATATGACAGTTTCAGGAATGGGAAAAAATGCAAATAGCATAGCCCTCTGACATAGAAAAAGGCAAGAGGCAAAAAGCAATGGGGCAATAAATAATGAAAAAAGTTTGGCGCCAAGTATGACGCACGTAACTGAAAATATTTTTGGTGCCAACCATGTCCGGAAATGAAACACTTGCGTCACTAACTACGCAACCCTGTGTGAACCTCTGTGTCAATTACGTCGCCGGAAATGACGAACTTGCCTCAACGGACGTGCCTTTCGCGCCAAAAAAATTCTCAAGCCTGATGAAACAGACAGCAGTCTGAGAAACGCGTTGCTTATTGTGTTTTAATATCAAGTGTTATATAATTGACACTTTGATTTTTATCTTGCCATTAAATTGTGTTTTTTTATAACCTTGCTTTGAGAGTCTGAGCTTATTCGGTTGTGTAGGACATTGGAGAAACCAGTAATCTTGCTGTGTCAGTGAGCTGGGACACAGTGAGATCCCAGTCTGTTTGATTTACCACAATTGAGTGCTGCTTCATTTGTGAGTATCATTTTGATTATCACATTATCCGTTTGCACCAACTTTATCACACTAGGAGGCGCCTTTGTTTTTGTGATCCATTTCACAGAGAAAATTTGTATCCAGATCCTGTTAACCTGGCAAAGCAGCAGACTCCATTCTTTGAGTGTGATTTCCAGATTATCTGCATTATATGGGACTATCATTACAGAATAAAGGGATTGATTCTTTTTTGGGATATCGCTGAAGAAGGCTCCATATACAGATAAGAACATTTAGGACTTGATTGTGTCCTTGCTACAATTTATATGCTATTTAGCTACTTATTTGTTTTTTTAGATATTTATTTGAATAACTGTACTGTATATATCATATATTTATACTGATTTATTTTTATATTTAATTCATTATTTTAGGTCACATATATTACAAGTCTTATATCACTAATATACGTATTTAGATTATCTTTTTCTCATATTAAGTGATTTATCATAGCTACTTTGGTATTTTGCGCCCCCTAGAGTTAACATAGTGCTAGTGTTATAGATTTTTATCCTAGCTACGCCTCAGCTTTCCCCTCAAGCTTCCCAAGCTTCACATGCATTACCCTGCGGTTCCTCTCAATCTCCTGGGGGTGTTTTTTTACCTGGAGATTTCACTGCGCAGATTACTTCTGCTGTTTCTGCAGCTTTATCAGCTTTTCCAAAGGTTTCTGGTAAGCGTAAGAGGAAATCTAAACATATTGATGTTAGTAAGGCTGACTCCGCTAAGGCTGCGTTAGTCAGTTTGTCTCAATTATCTGATGAGGATGATTCTGTAGTGGCTTCTGAGGGGGAATTGTCAGATTCTGATACTGTAGTGACCAATTCTGCAGATTCAGAGGAGATTAATTCAAGATTTAAGTTAGAACACCTTTGAATTCTTTTGAAGGAAGTTCTTGCTACTTTGGAAGAATCCGACACATCTATTGCAGAGAATCCAAAGAGGTCTAGTAAGCTTAATAGGGTATATGATGTACCCTCATATGTGGAAGTATTTCCAGTTCCAGACCATATGGCAGATATTATTACTCAGGAATAAGATAAACCAGGGATTCCTTTTTCCCCGTCCCCTGTTTTTAAACAGATGTTTCCTGTTGCTAATGCTATTCGTGATTTGTGACGCACGATGCCAAAGGTAAAGGGAGCTATCTCTACTCTTTCTAAGAGAACTACTTTTCCTATTGAATATAGTTCTTTCAAGGATCCCGTGGATAAGATGCGTAAGGCTTTTCTGAAGAAGATGTACGTTCTTCACGGATTACAGTGGCAACCTGTTGCTAGTATTGCTACAGTTGCGGGGGCAGCATCTTATTGGTGCGATGATTTATCTAATCTTATCCTAGAAGAGACTACTATAGAGGAGATCCAAGATAGGATCAAGGCTCTAAAGCTAGCCAATACGTTTATTTGTGATGCCAACATGCAAGTTCTTAGGTTGGGTGCTAAGATTTCTGGTTTTAGCTTGCAGAGCTCTCTGGTTAAAATCTTGGTCTGCAGATGTTACATCCAAGCCCAAGCTTTTATCTCTGCCTTATAAGGTTAAAACCGTGTTTGGACCAGGTCTGGCAGAAATTATTTCTGACATTACAGGTGGAAAGGATTCTTTCCTACCTCAGGATAAAAAGAATAGACCTAAGGGTCACCAGAATTCTAATTTTCGTTCCTTTCGTAACTTTAAGGGACAAAATTCTTCCTCTTCCAAGTCGGATCAATCCAAGTCTTTTTGGAGGCTCAGTCAGCCTTGGAATAGGGGAAAGCAGGCTAACAAGCCTTCCGTTGATTCTAAATCAACATGAAGGGGCCACCCCCGATCCTGTAATGGATCAAGTGGGGGGCAGGCTTTCTTTTTTTTTAAAAGGCTTGGATATGTGATGTTCCAGATCCTTGGGCCATAGATATTGTTTCCCAAGGTTACAGAATAGGATTCAAATCTTGTCCTCCCATGGGCAGGTTCCACCTGTCAAGGTTATCTGCGAACCAGATAAAGAGAGAGGCCTTCTTAAACTGCGTAAAGGATCTATCATCCCTGGGTGTGATTGTTCCAGTTCCTCTAGAGCAGCGGTTCCCAACCTGTGGTATAAACATATATAACTAAGTGGAGTATACAAAGGGGGGATTCTGTTAATTTCTTATATTATAATAATTCATTTCAACTTTAAATTCATATAGAAATAATTCACCCCTATACACACAAATCAATGTCCTTTCTAGAATTTAACCCATGAGGTACCGAGGTATTCAGGGTAAAAATCCAAAATACACCTCTTATATTGAGTTTATTCTCGCTGTTCTCTCCTCTTTTCCACACAGGGATATGGTCAATCCCATCTGTTCACCAATTCTTCAATGTCTTTGAGTAAGTCTCTTTACTTCGAGGACAAGAGTTCTCTTAAGTTAGACTGCTATTATAAAAAATTGAAATACATTATAAAATGTAAAATCAAAAATAAAAGCCAGGGTATTGCTGTTGTGCCTTGTCTAGATGACATTCTAGTTCAAGCGCCATCTTTTCATCTAGCAAGATCTCTTACCGAGATGTCTATTCTACGTTCCCACGGGTAGAAAGTGAATCTGGGAAAGAGTTCCCTTGTTCCAGATACAAGGGTTTATTTCTTGGGAACAATCATAGATGCCCTGTCCATGAAGATTTTTCCATCTGAGACCTCTGCAGCTATGCATGCTCAGTCAATGGAACAGGAACCACTCAGGTCTCTCGCAGAGGATACATTTGGATTCCCCAACAAGAGTTTCACTCTCATGGTGGGTTTCACAGGACCATCTGTCTCGGTGCACATGCTTCCTGGGTTATTGTGACCATGGATACCAGCCTGTTAGGCTTGGGAGCAGTTTGGAGTTTCTTAAAGACACAGGGTCTGTGGACTCCAGAGGAGTCATCTCTTCCTATAAACTTGGAGTTGAGAGCAATTTTTTATGCTTTAATAGCTTGGCCTCAACTAGCTTTGGTCCGATTTATCAGATTTTAGTCGGACAACATCACCTCAGTGGCCTACTTCAATCACCAGGGAGGAACTCGGAGTTCTTTGGCAATGATGGAGGTGTCTCGCATTCTCCAGTGGGCGGAGTCTCACAATTGCCATCTTTCTGCCACCCACATACCAGGGGTGGACAAATGGGAGGCGGATTTTCTAAACAGGCAGACTTTTTATCCCGGAGAATGGGCCCTCCACCCAGAGATTTTCACAATGATAACTCTCAGGTGGGGGTTTCCGGAGTTGGATCTGATGGCGTCTCGTCAAAACGCTAAGCTTCCAAAGTACAATTTAAGGTCAAGAGATCCTCAAGCCGTTTTGGTACCTGTTTTCTCCGTTTGTGTTGCTTCCACGAGTAATTGCTCGATTCTAATAGCTCCTGGCCTCGCAGGATCTGGTTCGCGGATCGGTGAGGATGTCAACGCTTCCGCCATGGAGGTTACCTTTTAGGAAGGACCTTCTACTTCAGGGTCCTTATTTTTATCTAAAGCTGACTGCTTGGAGATTGAGCATCTAAGTTTGGCTAGACGTGGCTTCTCTGAGAAAGTCATAGATACTATGCTTCAGGCTCTTAAACCGGTTACTTGCAGAATATATTGTAGGGTATGGTATAAATACCTTCATTGGTGTGATTCAAAAGGTTTTTCTTGGAACAAAGTAAGTGTTCCTAGAATTTTGGCTTTTCTTCAGGAGGTATACTGTTAAAGAAGCAAAGATGGATACAGCACCCACTACTCACAAAAGCACGGAGGGGCTTACCAAACCCAAGTAAATCAAATGAAAGGATAATCTCCAGCTGTAGTGAGCAAAGTAACTTTTTTTCTTTTTCATACAAGGTCAAACACAGCAACGTTTCGGGCTAACAATGAGCCCTTTTTCAAGCATGCTTGAAAAAGGGCTTATTGTTAGCCCGAAACGTTGCTGTGTTTGACCTTGTATGAAAAATAAAAAAGTCACTTTGCTCACTACAGCTGGTGATTATCCTTTCATTTTCTTCAGGAGGGCCTGGAGATGGGTTTGTCACTCAGTACTTTGAAGGGTCAGATTTCTGCTCTGTCTATTCTTCTGCATAAACGTCTGGCAGTTCTGCCAGATGTTCAGTCTTTTGTTCAGGCCTTGGTCAGAATCAGGCTTGTGTTTAAATCTGTTGCTCCTCCTTGAAGTCTTAACCTTGTTCTTAGAGTTTTGCAGCAGGCTCCGTTTGAGCCGATGCATTCTGTTAATATTAAATTACTATCTTGGAAGGTTTTGTTTCTTCTTGCTATTTCTTCTGCTCACAGAGTTTCCAAACTTTTGGCTCTGCAGTGTGATTCCCCTTACCTTATTCTTCATGCTGATAAGGCGGTCCTTCGTACTAAGCTGGGGTTTCTCCCTAAGGTAGTGTCAGATCGCAATATTAATCAGGAAATTGTTCCTTCTTTTTGTCCTAACCCTTCTTCCTAGAAGGAACGTCTTTTTCATAACTTGGATTTGTGCGTGCTCTTAAATTTTACCTTCAAGCAACTAAAGATTTTTGGCAGACTTCTGCCCTATTTGTTGTTTTCTCTGTTAAGCGTAGGGGTCAGAAGGCCACTTCTACCACTCTTTCTCTCTGGTTGAGAAGTGTTATCCGTTTAGCTTATGAGACAGCTGGACAGCAGTCTCCTGAGAGAATTACGGCTCATTCCACTAGAGCTGTTTCATCTTCATGGGCTTTCAAAAATGAAGCTTCTGTGGAGCAAATCTGTAAGGTGGCCACTTGGTCCTCTATACATACTTTTTCCAAATTCTACAAATTTGATACTTTTGCCCGAGTTGAGGCTTCTTTTGGGAGAAAGGTTCTTCAAGCGTTGGTGCCTTTAGATTAGGTCCACCTGTCTTGTACTCCCTATTCATTCTTTGTCCTCTAGCTTGGGTATTGGTTCCCACTAGTAATTAGAATGTTTTGTGGACTCTCCATGCCATAGTAAAGAAAACTAAATTTATGCTTACCTGATAAATTTATTTATTTCCGGGCATGAAGAGTCCACGACCCGCCCTTATTCAAATTAAGACGACAGTTTTTTTGTCTAGTCCTCAGGAACCTCTATACCCTTGTGTTCTTCTTTTTCTGTTTCCCTTCAGCCGAATGACTGGGGGTTATGGGTAAGGGAAGTAATACTTAACAGCTCTGCTGGGGTGCTCTTTTCCTCCTCCTGCTGGCTGGAATATCCCACTAGTAATTAGAATGTTTCATGGACTCTCCATGCCCGGAAAGAAAGAAATATGTCAGGTAAGCATAAATTTTGTTTTTGAGCTACAATATGATCAGATTGAATGATAGAGTTTATTTTTTATTTTTATAACAAGCTTTGATAGTAGCTTCAACAGTAGAAAAGTAAACATGATATAATGTATCCTTCAAAGGATGGTGAGAGTCCACAAGATCATCACATGTGGGCTGTTTATTCCCTGACCACCAGGAGGAGGCAAACCAATCCTACACTATCAAGATTGGAAATTCCCTGCCTGAGGTGGGGGGTTAACCTGGTGTCAGACGCACCACTGATCACAATGGAGGCGGTGCAACCCCAATGAGTAGGCTGAGGTCGGCCCCGCTCGCATCTATGTTATTCTATATATCCTAGCTTTAATCATATAGTCAGGCATAGTTTATTTTCTTATTTAGTACTGGTGAGACTGACTGAGGAATCATTATCACATTTCAAGGTTGATTACAACTTTATTAAATATGCCGCATACTTCAAGAAGGAACCCCAAAACCCTAACCACTGTCAAAAAGACTTTATTCAACCACTTCTTTCAACAGTTAAAAGACCCAGCCAGAAGGGACTTAAGTGACCCAGAATCACAAGATGAGGGATCTCAATCTAGTACGCAGTCTACCACCCACTTGCAGCACTACATCACTGAAACCACTATGAATTTTTTTTTTAGCTGCGCAAACAAAATCTATCACTGCTGAGATCCAAAGTAGTTCAGCAGAGCTCAGAAAGGATATTGCGGAGATTGGAGAAAGAGTAGATATCCTAGAGAGCCAACATGATGATCTTACCACAGATCATTCAAATCTACTTTCCTATACTGAGAGCCTTGCGGATCAAATTACTCAACTAGAGCTAAAGCTGGCAGATGTAGAGTACAGAGCTTGGAGAAACAATGTCAGATTTAGAGATATACCGGAAAGTGTTACGGCAGGTGAACTGCAAGGATATCTCAAATCTCTTTTCACAGCATTATTGGGCCCTTTAGAGTGTTCTCTACACACTATGGAGCGAGCTCACAGAGCTATGAGACCAAGGACAATGTCATCAGATAGGCCTAGAGACGATGTGGTATGCTTCCATAACTTTACCTTTAAAGACCGACTAATGCAGGCCGCCTTTAACAAACCAGCTTTACCGGACAACCTTAAAGATATCCAACTCCTACTGGACTTGTCTAAACCACACTCTGCAACAACGTAGGCTCTATATGCCCATAACCACTTTGCTCAGAGAGGCGAACATCAAGTATAGGTGGGGTTACCCCACTAAGTTTATAGTGAAAAGGGATAATCAAACCCATGTGGTGATATCACCCTCTCTATGCAACACTCTCCTGACTAACTGGGGTCTGCAAAAAGAACAGGTGCCTTTGTCAGTTACCCATTCTACCAAACAGGGCCTCAGCTCCAGAATGGACCATAAGAGAGCAAAGACCTAAGTGTCAGAAATCCAGCCTTCTCACTTAGTCTCTGCAGCCTTGATCCTTGCGACTTGAAATGAAAACCACCTTTGATGTGGGAACACTGTGTTATTAGAAAACTATGCTATTACTGTTGTATACTCTATATGTTGTTATCTCAAGTTTAGTTAGAATTGATAGTTCACATTTAGATGTCTGTACGAGAGCGGGCTGACTACTCCATTTTCTAATTGAACTTGCTCCCCCCTGAATTCAGAGCCCACATTAGGGTTCCACATAGGTGGTCTAATTCCACTGATATATCAATCTCAACCCCCCTCCAGCTTTCATTCCTACCCCAATATCCTTCACTAAGCAACAAGCCATTAGGTAAAATTGAAGTTGATTTAGGGTATAGCATTACATATGTCCTCTCTTAGGTTTACAACACACAATGTGAGAGGCCTAAACACTATGGGAAAAAGAAGCCTGCTTGCTAGATCTCTTAAATTTCACAGAGCAGATGTGGCGTTTCTCCAGGAAACGCATCTATTGGTAGATGGCCCACCTACATCCCTCTCTAAAGATTTTCCAATTTTCAAATCGGCCCCTTTCTCTAAAAAAAAAAAAGCTAGAGGAGCAGCCATACTCATACATAAAAGAGTGGCTTATGAACCAATACACATTATTAGAGACCCTCAGGCTAGGTTCATCATTCTAATTTGTAATTTAGACCATGTCACCTATACCTTAGTTTCTATCTATCTTCTCAATGACCTCTAACCCAAATACCTAAAAAAAGATCTTATGCAAGGTAGATCAGGTTAAGCAGGGTAATCTTGGCGGGTGATTTTAATATGGTTTAGGATAGTAAAGTGGACTGGAAATCTAATCCCACCAATTAAAAGGCTACTACTTCTGACCCTGTGAGTCGTAAATTTAGAACCCTTATGGCACAATACAACTACACAATAAAGACTGCATCCATTTTTTTTTCTCACCCTCATAAAGCATATTCTAGGTTAGATTACTTATTCTGCCACTCTGAAACCCTAGATATAGTACAATCAACAAGCATAGCGATCTGCTCATGGTCAGACCATGACCAAGTTATCCTAGACCTTCAATCCACAAATACGGTTAGGACCAAATCCAATTGGCGGTTGCCCCACCATATATTGTCAGATATACCTTTCAGAGAAGAACTAAGGAATAAGCTACAATTCATTATACAAACAAACGACAACCCACAAATTCGAGATGATATCATTTTAGGACATTTAAGGCCACCACTAGGGGCTATTTTATAAGAAAACAGACTTTCTTAAGAAAACAAGAAGGTCTTTCACTTTCCCAAGCCCATTGTAAATTAAGAGACCTCGAACATCAACACCGCACATCTAATTCATCAGATCTCAGTGATAAAATCACAGCACTTAGACGACATATCTGCCGCATAGGGTTCAAGAAAACACAATCCCACCTTTTCAAACTAAAGCAACTTTTCTACTCAAAAAGTAACAAAGCTGACACCCTGTTAGCAAATAGATTGAGACAACGTACAGGGGCCTCACGTATACATGCTTTAAAACAAGGCAACGAAATTCTTAGGCTCCCCGTTCAGATTGGCCGTTAATACTACACTGCCCTGTACAATATACAAAATCATGAGCCCATAAAACCAGCCTCTCCAGAGGTTATATGTTCTTTCTTAACATTCGTTGAAGTTACCGACCCTCAATAATGATCAGAGAGAGGCCATGTCTAACCTTTTCTCCATTCAAGAGGTCAAACAAGTAATTCAAAAATTAAAACCATTTAAAGCTCCAGGTCTGAATGGCTTTTCGATAGTCTTCTATAAGACGTATTTACATGAAATCTCACCCCTCCTACTCAGATTCTTTAATTTGACAAGTAAAGAAAGTAAGTTCCAGAGGGAGTTTCTTGAGGCCTCCATCATAACCATCCCTAAACCGGATAAAGACCCTTCATCCTGCACTAATTATAGACCCATCTCATTAATTAATGTAGACATTAAAATATAATAAAAAAATTTAGCGAACAGGATCTCGAGGTTGCTCCCTGATATCATTGATCCCGACCAAGTAGGTTTTATTCCTGGTAGAGAGGGCCCAGATAATACTAGAAGACTGTTGAACATCCTTTTAGAATCCAAAAGATTAAATAAGCCCTTGTCGGTCATCTCCCTCGATGCCGAGAAGGAGTTTGACCGGGTTAGATGAGAATACCTGTGGAGGATCTTGGAAACTTTTCAATTTTCTGAACACATAGTTCTGGCCATGAAAGCATTATACTCTACATCCGTAGCAGGAAAAAGAAGGCGCCAATAGGGTGATATCGCTACAAGCCAAACTGGAAGCAAGATAGTTGAGAGTGATACTCACAAACGAAGCGGCACTGAATCGTGCCTAACCAAGCAGACCGGGACCTCAGCGTCGCCCGGAAGACCAACAAGGGGACAGCCATGGGTACCAGGTTCGCCCCAAGTTATGCCAATCTTTTTATGGGGTCCTTTGAACAACAATATATTTATGACTCCAGATTTGGGGCGAACCTGGTACACCATGGCCGTTATATAGATGATTTGGTGGCTGTGTGGAGGGGCTATAGGTCATCAGCTGAGGAATTTGTGAGACATCTTAATAGCAACAATAAGGGCCTAGAGTTTACAAGCACAATAGATACTAAAACGGTCGTCTTTTTAGATTTAAACTTATGTTTTGATAATGACAAGATTACTACCAGTACCCATTTCAAGCAAGTTGATTGCAATAGCTACCTAGATTTTAGAAGCAATCACTACCTTCCATGGAAGAGAAATGTACCGTATGGGCAGTTTAAACGGGTCCGGAGAAATTGTACCAGTCTATTAGACTATGAAACACAGAGCAAGATTCTTAAGGATAGATTTAAAGAGAAGAGTTACCCAGAAGATATTATTAATAATGCTTATGAAAGAGCTAGAAAGGATGATAGAAACAAATATTTTGAGAAAAAGAAAGTTAACACACAACCTCAGGATAACATTAGCAATCAGCCCCTTTTTATTACAGAATATAATTGTAATTATGATGCGATCAAACAGCGCATTAATAAACACTGGAAAAGACCCCATATTGGGCCCATTGCTGGACTTGACACTCACCATCTTGTATAAAAGAGCGCCCAACCTAAAAATAATTTTGGCACCCAGTAAAATAGTTAAAACCAAGAATAACCAAATTAATTCAAATAATAATATGGATAATAACATTGTATGCAAGATACAAAGAAAGGGTAGCTACAAATGTCACAATAAAAAATGTAAAATGTGCGACCATATAACACACAATGTTAACACCTTTCAATCCAATGTTACATCTAAAACATACAAAATGGGAAGTCGGATGACTTGTGCATCCAACTACGTGATTTACTTGCTGTCCTGTTTTTGTGGGTACCAGTATGTGGGGCGCACCTGTAGACGTTTGAGTCTGAGATGGTCTGAACATTTTAGAAATATTAAGGCTAACTTCAAACTACACAGTGTGTCCAGACACTGCAATATAAAACATAGTGGTAATTTACATTGTATGAAAATCACTCCTATAGAACACATTCCTAGATCTGATTTTTATAATCGTTTTTTTAGGCTAAGACAGAGGGAGACCTTCTGGATTTACAGATTCCAAACTCTGCACCCATCGGGTCTCAATATGAATATTGATCTCGCAGCTTTCCAAGATTAGTTCAGCTGTTATCATTTTAATAACATTAATATTTTTATTTGTATATATTCATAATATTCTAATTTGCATTGTTAATTTTATTATCAACTTGATCGAATGTAGTTTGAGTTCATATAAATTTATTTAGCCAATTGCATGGGATTGGATAATCTATATCACTAAGAGTTAAAAATCCATACCTCAAAAATGACCTTGTTTACAGAATGTGAATGAACATTAGTTGTCATACTAAGGGTTGAAAATCTAGATCGTTAATACGGCAGTAAGATTCACTATGACTTATAAAATATCTATTATTAAGATAAGTGAACAGTCGGTAATTCACCTTGTATACTTAGGGGTCTGTTTTTAAGGGAGTCTTTAATAGCGTTTTAAATATGTACTGTAAATGTATATATGTTATATGTTAAAAATGATCTGATTTATATATATTTTGCTGCTTTTTGCAGTAGTATATTCCTTTGTTTTAATAGAAAATGCCTTGATATCATTGGGAACTATTGCAATATAAAATAGAGAAATGAGGCTATTGCCTTGTAAGTCCATATATCTTGGTTATTTATACTTTAATTTTAAAATGTATGATGTTCACGATGTTTAGAATGAAAAGAAAGATCATTAGACACCAACAATGGTTCCTTTTTGGGCAGCCTGAATAGATGATTGTAAGGCCAAATTAATGATTTGTGTATGTTCGTATTTACCAACCAACAATTATATTTATATTTATATAAATTGTTTTATCAATACTTAATTAAGTTAATAACATTACGTTCAACCAGAACACAAAGATAGAGATACACTTTTTAAGTCCCCGGGTTTAATACCAGCCAATGAGTCACTGAGACGTAAGCTGTCCTGGTGTGTGTTGGGGGTGTGTAGTTGGAAATACAATTTGATTGGATAGAGGAGGTATTTAAGCAGCAGGCTTTTTAGAATATGTATTATAGCCTGATGAAACGGCTCTGTGTAGCCGAGAACTTGTTGCTTCATTTTAAAACATTTTAATAAACTTGTTTTATATTTACCCTGCTGGAGTTTGATCTCTCCTTTATCCTATCTATATCTGCACCAATATCGAGGAACCGGAGTTTGTCCCGGTACTTTGCCATCTGTTTTTCCCCAGTGAAGTGTGCAGAGCCTTGGAAGTGCTGAGAGGAAGGTGTGTCACCACACTGGGACCCTGATTGGTTGCGGCAAGTGTGTTTCTATCTGGGGATTGGTTACTGACTGTTTTGGTCTTCCGGGCGACGCTGAGGTCCCGGTCTGCTTGCTTAGGCACGATTCAGTGCCGCTTCGTTTGTGAGTATCACTCTCAACTATCTTGCTTCCAGTTTGGCTTGTAGCGATATCACCCTATTGGCGCCTTCTTTTTCCTGCTACAGATTTCTCCTTTGCCTCATCTCATACCGGAAGAGCTGCCTTTCATCTGGACTGCGGCATTCATTCGATCACCTCCGTTTCGATACTCCACATCCACAGTCTCTTTTCGAGGCCTGGGATTTTCCCCATTTCCAATGGCACCCGGCAGGGCTGCCCCTTGTCCACCATGCTATTTGCTCTAGCAATAGAAACCTTAGCAGCACAATTTAGGAGTGACAACAATGTTGAGGGAATCACATTGCATGGCACGTTACACAAGGTTGCGCTGTTTGCTGATGACATTACGATTTTTTCCACCAAGTCACAGCAGACAATACCTAGATTACTATAAATCCTAGAGACGTATAGAACCTCTCCTATTACAAATTGAACCACAAAAAAACTGAAATCTTTACCACAGGGCACCCTGCAGACCTGCCTAAATACCTACACGATAAATAAAATTTCCATCTAAAGGGGAGGAGAGTCCACTGCTTCATTCATTACTGTTGGGAATTTAGAACCTGGCCACCAGGAGGAGGCAAAGACACCCCAGCCAAAGGCTTAAATACCTCCCCCACTTCTCCCCTCACTTGTCACACTTGAACGGCCTTGTTCCTGTTCCACAGCGTAGATTCTGGTAAGATTGTTTCATTTTTTATTACATAATGATAACACGGAAGACAGGGTCACAGTGTGATGCCTTTTATCTTTAAAGAATCAAGGGTTAATATTCCTGGAAAGGGTATTATTGAACAGGGGGGTTTATACAATATTGTTTATTGTGTCATTGCTGCGTTATGTGCGAGATGAGGCTCTGGCAATGTGTAGAACTTTTAGGTGACTTACGGGAGTATTGCACGGCCCTTTCTCCAACATAGGTGTGTCCGGTCCACGGCGTCATCCTTACTTGTGGGATATTCTCTTCCCCAACAGGAAATGGCAAAGAGCCCAGCAAAGCTGGTCACATGATCCCTCCTAGGCTCCGCCTACCCCAGTCATTCTCTTTGCCGTTGTACAGGCAACATCTCCACGGAGATGGCTTAGAGTTTTTTAGTGTTTAACTGTAGTTTTTATTATTCAATCAAGAGTTTGTTATTTTAAAATAGTGCTGGTATGTACTATTTACTCTGAAACAGAAAAGAGATGAAGATTTCTGTTTGTATGAGGAAAATGATTTTAGCAACCGTTACTAAAATCCATGGCTGTTCCACACAGGACTGTTGAGAGGAATTAACTTCAGTTGGGGGAACAGTGAGCAGTCTTTTGCTGCTTGAGGTATGACACATTCTAACAAGACGATGTAATGCTGGAAGCTGTCATTTTCCCTATGGGATCCGGTAAGCCATTTTTATTCAGACAGTAAATAAGGGCTTCACAAGGGCTTATTAAGACTGTAGACATTTTCTGGGCTAAATCGATTCATATATTACACATATTTAGCCTTGAGGAATCATTTAATCTGGGTATTTTTGTTAAATAATATCGGCAGGCACTGTTTTAGACACCTTATTCTCTAGGGGCTTTCCCTAATCATAGGCAGAGCCTCATTTTCGCGCCGGTATTGCGCACTTGTTTTTGAGCAGCATGACATGCAGTCGCATGTGTGAGGAGCTCTGATACATAGAAAAGACTTTCTGAAGGCGTCATTTGGTATCGTATTCCCCTTTGGGCTTGGTTGGGTCTCAGCAAAGCAGATACCAGGGACTGTAAAGGGGTTAATGTTAAAAACGGCTCCGGTTCCGTTATTTTAAGGGTTAAAGCTTCCAAATTTGGTGTGCAATACTTTTAAGGCTTTAAGACACTGTGGTGAAATTTTGGTGAATTTTGAACAATTCCTTCATACTTTTTCGCAATTGCAGTAATAAAGTGTGTTCAGTTTAAAATTTAAAGTGACAGTAACGGTTTTATTTTAAAACGTTTTTTGTACTTTGTTATCAAGTTTATGCCTGTTTAACATGTCTGAACTACCAGATAGACTGTGTTCTGAATGTGGGGAAGCCAAGGTTCCTTCTCATTTAAATAAATGTGATTTATGTGACACTGAAAATGATGCCCAAGATGATTCCTCAAGTGAGGGGAGTAAGCATGGTACTGCATCATTCCCTCCTTCGTCTACACGAGTCTTGCCCACTCAGGAGGCCCCTAGTACATCTAGCGCGCCAATACTCCTTACTATGCAACAATTAACGGCTGTAATGGATAATTCTATCAAAAACATTTTAGCCAAAATGCCCACTTATCAGCGTAAGCGCGACTGCTCTGTTTTAGATACTGAAGAGCATGAGGACGCTGATGATAATGGTTCTGAAATGCCCCTACACCAGTCTGAGGGGGCCAGGGAGGTTTTGTCTGAGGGAGAAATTTCAGATTCAGGGAAAATTTCTCAACAAGCTGAACCCGATGTGATTACATTTAAATTTAAGTTGGAACATCTCTGCGCTCTGCTTAAGGAGGTATTATCCACTCTGGATGATTGTGAGAATTTGATCATCCCAGAGAAACTATGTAAAATGGACAAGTTCCTAGAGGTCCCGGGGCTCCCAGAAGCTTTTCCTATACCCAAGCGGGTGGCGGACATTGTAAATAAAGAATGGGAAAGGCCCGGTATACCTTTCGTCCCTCCCCCCATATTTAAAAAATTGTTTCCTATGGTCGACCCTAGAAAGGACTTATGGCAGACTGTCCCCAAGGTCGAGGGAGCGGTTTCTACTTTAAACAAACGCACCACTATACCCATAGAAGATAGTTGTGCTTTCAAAGATCCTATGGATAAAAAATTAGAAGGTTTGCTTAAAAAGATGTTTGTTCAGCAAGGTTACCTTCTACAACCAATTTCATGCATTGTCCCTGTCACTACAGCCGCGTGTTTCTGGTTCGATGAGCTAGTAAAGGCGATCGATAGTGATTCTCCTCCTTATGAGGAGATTATGGACAGAATCCGTGCTCTCAAATTGGCTAATTCTTTCACCCTAGACGCCACTTTGCAATTGGCTAGGTTAGCGGCGAAGAATTCTGGGTTTGCTATTGTGGCGCGTAGAGCGCTTTGGTTGAAATCTTGGTCAGCGGATGCGTCTTCCAAGAACAAACTCCTTAACATTCCTTTCAAGGGGAAAACGCTGTTTGGCCCTGACTTGAAAGAGATTATCTCTGATATCACTGGGGGTAAGGGCCACGCCCTTCCTCAGGATAGGTCTTTCAAGGCCAAAAATAAACCTAATTTTTGTCCCTTTCGTAGAAACGGACCAGCCCCAAGTGCTACGTCCTCTAAGCAAGAGGGTAATACTTCTCAAGCCAAGCCAGCCTGGAGACCAATGCAAGGCTGGAACAAGGGAAAGCAGGCCAAGAAACCTGCCACTGCTACCAAGACAGCATGAAATGTTGGCCCCCGATCCGGGACCGGATCTGGTGGGGGGCAGACTCTCTCTCTTCGCTCAGGCTTGGGCAAGAGATGTTCTGGATCCTTGGGCACTAGAAATAGTCTCCCAAGGTTATCTTCTGGAATTCAAGGGGCTTCCCCCAAGGGGGAGGTTCCACAGGTCTCAATTGTCTTCAGACCACATAAAGAGACAGGCATTCTTACATTGTGTAGAAGACCTGTTAAAAATGGGAGTGATTCATCCTGTTCCATTAGGAGAACAAGGGATGGGGTTCTACTCCAATCTGTTCATAGTTCCCAAAAAAGAGGGAACGTTCAGACCAATCTTAGATCTCAAGATCTTAAACAAGTTTCTCAAGGTTCCATCGTTCAAAATGGAAACCATTCGAACAATTCTTCCTTCCATCCAGGAAGGTCAATTCATGACCACGGTGGATTTAAAGGATGCGTATCTACATATTCCTATCCACAAGGAACATCATCGGTTCCTAAGGTTCGCATTCCTGGACAAGCATTACCAGTTCGTGGCGCTTCCTTTCGGATTAGCCACTGCTCCAAGGATTTTCACAAAGGTACTAGGGTCCCTTCTAGCGGTGCTAAGACCAAGGGGCATTGCAGTAGTACCTTACTTGGACGACATTCTGATTCAAGCGTCGTCCCTTCCTCAAGCAAGGGCTCACACGGACATAGTCCTGGCCTTTCTCAGATCTCACGGATGGAAAGTGAACGTGGAAAAGAGTTCTCTATCTCCGTCGACAAGGGTTCCCTTCTTGGGAACAATAATAGACTCCTTAGAAATGAGGATTTTTCTGACAGAGGCCAGAAAAACAAAACTTCTAAACTCTTGTCAAACACTTCATTCCGTTCCTCTTCCTTCCATAGCGCAGTGCATGGAAGTAATAGGTTTGATGGTAGCGGCAATGGACATAGTTCCTTTTGCGCGCATTCATCTAAGACCATTACAACTGTGCATGCTCAGTCAGTGGAATGGGGACTATACAGACTTGTCTCCGAAGATACAAGTAAATCAGAGGACCAGAGACTCACTCCGTTGGTGGCTGTCCCTGGACAACCTGTCACAAGGGATGACCTTCCGCAGACCAGAGTGGGTCATTGTCACGACCGACGCCAGTCTGATGGGCTGGGGCGCGGTCTGGGGATCCCTGAAAGCTCAGGGTCTTTGGTCTCGGGAAGAATCTCTTCTACCGATAAATATTCTGGAACTGAGAGCGATATTCAATGCTCTCAAGGCTTGGCCTCAGCTAGCAAAGGCCAAGTTCATACGGTTTCAATCAGACAACATGACGACTGTTGCGTACATCAACCATCAGGGGGGAACAAGGAGTTCCCTGGCGATGGAAGAAGTGACCAAAATCATTCAATGGGCGGAGACTCACTCCTGCCACCTGTCTGCAATCCACATCCCAGGAGTGGAAAATTGGGAAGCGGATTTTCTGAGTCGTCAGACATTACATCCGGGGGAGTGGGAACTCCATCCGGAAATCTTTGCCCAAATTACTCAACTGTGGGGCATTCCAGACATGGATCTGATGGCCTCTCGGCAGAACTTCAAGGTTCCTTGCTACGGGTCCAGATCCAGGGATCCCAAGGCGACTCTAGTAGATGCACTAGTAGCACCTTGGACCTTCAAACTAGCTTATGTATTCCCGCCGTTTCCTCTCATCCCCAGGCTGGTAACCAGGATCAATCAGGAGAGGGCGTCGGTGATCTTGATAGCTCCTGCGTGGCCACGCAGGACTTGGTATGCAGATCTGGTGAATATGTCATCGGCTCCACCATGGAAGCTACCTTTGAGACGAGACCTTCTTGTTCAAGGTCCGTTCGAACATCCGAATCTGGTCTCACTCCAGCTGACTGCTTGGAGATTGAACGCTTGATCTTATCAAAACGAGGGTTCTCAGATTCTGTTATTGATACTCTTGTTCAGGCCAGAAAGCCTGTAACTAGAAAAATTTACCACAAAATATGGAAAAAATATATCTGTTGGTGTGAATCTAAAGGATTCCCTTGGGACAAGGTAAAGATTCCTAAGATTCTATCCTTTCTTCAAGAAGGATTGGAGAAAGGATTATCTGCAAGTTCCTTGAAGGGACAGATTTCTGCCTTGTCTGTGTTACTTCACAAAAAACTGGCAGCTGTGCCAGATGTTCAAGCCTTTGTTCAGGCTCTGGTTAGAATCAAGCCTGTTTACAAACCTTTGACTCCTCCTTGGAGTCTCAACTTAGTTCTTTCAGTTCTTCAGGGGGTTCCGTTTGAACCCTTACATTCCGTTGATATTAAGTTATTATCTTGGAAAGTTTTGTTTTTGGTTGCAATTTCTTCTGCTAGAAGAGTTTCAGAATTATCTGCTCTGCAGTGTTCTCCTCCTTATCTGGTGTTCCATGCAGATAAGGTGGTTTTACGTACTAAACCTGGTTTTCTTCCAAAAGTTGTTTCTAACAAAAACATTAACCAGGAGATAGTCGTGCCTTCTTTGTGTCCGAAACCAGTTTCGAAGAAGGAACGTTTGTTGCACAATTTGGATGTTGTTCGCGCTCTAAAATTCTATTTAGATGCTACAAAGGATTTTAGACAAACATCTTCCTTGTTTGTTGTTTATTCTGGTAAAAGGAGAGGTCAAAAAGCAACTTCTACCTCTCTCTCTTTTTGGATTAAAAGCATCATCAGATTGGCTTACGAGACTGCCGGACGGCAGCCTCCTGAAAGAATCACAGCTCATTCCACTAGGGCTGTGGCTTCCACATGGGCCTTCAAGAACGAGGCTTCTGTTGATCAGATATGTAGGGCAGCGACTTGGTCTTCACTGCACACTTTTACCAAATTTTACAAGTTTGATACTTTTGCTTCTTCTGAGGCTATTTTTGGGAGAAAGGTTTTGCAAGCCGTGGTGCCTTCCATTTAGGTGACCTGATTTGCTCCCTCCCTTCATCCGTGTCCTAAAGCTTTGGTATTGGTTCCCACAAGGAAGGATGACGCCGTGGACCGGACACACCTATGTTGGAGAAAACAGAATTTATGTTTACCTGATAAATTACTTTCTCCAACGGTGTGTCCGGTCCACGGCCCGCCCTGGTTTTTTAATCAGGTCTGATAATTTATTTTCTTTAACTACAGTCACCACGGTATCATATGGTTTCTCCTATGCAAATATTCCTCCTTAACGTCGGTCGAATGACTGGGGTAGGCGGAGCCTAGGAGGGATCATGTGACCAGCTTTGCTGGGCTCTTTGCCATTTCCTGTTGGGGAAGAGAATATCCCACAAGTAAGGATGACGCCGTGGACCGGACACACCGTTGGAGAAAGTAATTTATCAGGTAAACATAAATTCTGTTTTTTTGGTGCTTTTTCTCCTTAGGCAGGGGCGGTCCTGCCAGGCATTCCACGTGACCGGGTGTGGCTATCTCTCTTCCTCTGTTGCTCAGTGGTGCAGAAGACGAAACTGTTTCTGTAGTCCAGGTCATATGAGGTGGTGAGTGCCCCGGCCATTGGATATAAAGGTGCCTATTTATTAAGTTAATCTAGACCGTAATAACAGCGCAAGCTATGGAGGACTCTGACGCGTTAGAGGGTTCTCCCTCTTTAACAAGGTCTCATTCCTGTGTTTATTGTGAGGAGGTTCTGGTAGAACATCCTGCTCAACTATGTTCCACATGCCTTAATAAAGTTACGACATTGATAAGTAAATGGATGTCTAGTACTACTGAGCCGAGAAGGCGTTTGACCGGGTTAGATGGGAATACCTGTGGAGGATCTTGGAAACTTTTCAATTTTCTGAACACATAGTTCTGGCCATGAAAGCATTATACTCCACATCCACAGTCTCTTTTCGAGGCCTGGGATTTTCCCCATTTCCAATGGCACCCGGCAGGGCTGGCCTTTGTCCGCCATGCTATTTGCTCTAGCAATAGAACCCTTAGCAGCACAAATTAGGAGTGACAACAATGTTGAGGGAATCACATTGCATGGCACGTTACACAAGGTTGCGCTGTTTGCTGATGACATTATGATTTTTTCCACCAAGTCAAAACAGACAATACCTAGATTCGTATAAATCCTAGAGACATATAGTAACCTCTCCTATTACAAATTGAACTACAAAAAAACTGAAATCTTTACCACAGGGCACCTCGCAGACCTGCCTAAATACCTACACGATAAATAAAATTTCCATCTAAAGGGGAGGAGAGTGCACTGATTCATTCATTACTGTTGGGAATTTAGAACCTGGCCACCAGGAGGAGGCAAAGACACCCCAGCCAAAGGCTTAAATACCTCCCCCACTTCTCCCCTCCAGTCACTCCTATTCCACAGCGTAGATTCTGGTAAGATTGTTTCATTTTTTTATTACATAATGATAACACGGAAGACAGGGTCACAGTGTGACGCCTTTTATTTTTAAAGAATCAAGGGTTAATTTTCCTGGAAAGGGGATTATTGAACAGGGGGGTTTATACGTTATTGTTTATTGTGTCATTGCTGCGTTATGTGCGAGATGAGGCTCTGGCAATGTGTGGAACTTTTAGGTGACTTACGGGAGTATTGCTCGGCCCTTTTTTGGAGCTTTTTCTCCTTAGGCAGGGGCGGTCCTGCCAGGCATTCCATGTGACCGGGTGTGGCTATCTCTCTTCCTCTGTTGCTCTGCAGCGCAGAAGACGAAACTGTTTCTGTAGTCCAGGTCATATGAGGTGGTGAGTGCCCCGGCCATTGGATATAAAGGTGCCTATTTATTAAGTTAATCTAGTCTGTAATAACAGCGCAAGCTATGGAGGACTCTGACGCGTTGGAGGGTTCTCCCTCTTTAACAAGGTCTCATTCCTGTGTTTATTGTGAGGAGGTTCAGGTAGAACATCCTGCTCAACTATGTTCCACATGCCTTAATAAAGTTACGACATCAAAAAGTAAATGGATGTCTAGTACTACTGAGCCGTCCACCTTGAGGGTTCCCCGTCCCGTGGCCGTCAGATATATATAATCACTATATATTATTTATTAACTAATATATCCATGGTTATTTTCACTGCGCCCCCTAGAGTTGACACCTCATGTGTTCAGCAAGTATTTTTTGAGATACCACGATATTGTTTTATAATACATGTTATATGAGTAATATTATCTGCATTTTATAGCCAATAGTGTATAGTGTTTGGTTAATCCATTCATGCTCCTAGGTTAGTAGGATCAATTATAAGAAACCCAAATTTTTTACTAATCACTATATATTATATTATATATTATTTATTAACTAACATATCCATGGTTATTCTCACTGCGCCCCCTAGAGTTGACACCTAGTTCAGCAAGTATTTTTTGAGATTTTGCGGATCAACTGCAAACGGCGGTATCGAAAGTGATCCATGCCTTACCACGTTATGCTAAGCGCAAGCGTAGGGCGCATCATGGCAGCCCGGCCCAGGGGTTGTCTGTGCCTATGGAAATATCAGAGGCGTTATGCGATGATGAGGTCCACTCCGACTCTTCGGCGGAGACCCCTTCTGCGTCGGAGTCTGTGTCATCTAAACCTCTGGCTGCGGAGGAGCCTGACTTTAGGTTTAGGATAGAGAATTTGTTTTTTTTGCTGAGCAAGTGCTTGCTACTCTGGAGGTTCCGGAATCGAAGCTTCCAGAGGAACCTGTGATTCCTATATAACAAATAATGAACAGTGCGCCAAAACATATATAGAAATATATATACTAAATAATAATAAAATAAATGAATGATTAACTGGACCTCTCATTAAAAATTCCAAGAAAAATCACAGTGAATGGCAAAGTGAATAAAAAGTTCCAAATCCAACTAATAATATCCAGAAGGACTCAGTGACTTAGCTGATAGTGGAATATAGATGTTTTCCAATGGTAACAATGGTATTACAGTTCAATATATTCTCAATAACCGTAAAAAGGGTGGCTTGCAACTTCTTCAAGACTTTTGTTGGTGTCCCAAAAGGAAAGAATCTGCAGAAATTTGAAATAAGAAAGAAGGCGCCACCATGGTGCAAGATCAGTGGTATAAACAAACTTCAAATGCGCAAGTAAAGCTGGTACTTACAAGCTCCCAGACACTTGAGAAGTGTCACAAACGCCTTCTGGAACCTTTAGAGTCGTCCAGCTGACTCCCACTCTCGCAGTTGTTAATCCACTCTTAGGGGCATACGGATGGAAACTGAATGTATTGCTCTCCCCACAGGATCACAGATCGTAGATGTGGTCTTGGCTCTAGCAGGATTAGAACTGTGATAGAGGTGGCCTAACCCAGTAGGCAAATTAGCACAGTGGTACAGGTATAAATCACACACTGTGTATAAGAACCATCGTCCTCAGTTTGGTAATAGCTAGAAAGTTCTGTAAAGGTTGTTTTATTTAAATGGCAGCTGCTAAGTGGTCTGGACAAATTGCATGCCTAGCTGGATTAACAACTGTGAGAGTGGGAGTCAGCTGGACGACTCTAAAGGTTCCAGAAGGCGTTTGTGACACTTCTCAAGTGTCTGGGAGCTTGTAAGTACCAGCTTTACTTGCGCATTTGAAGTTTGTTTATACTACTGATCTTGCACCATGGTGGCGCCTTCTTTCTTATTTCAAATACCTGTGATTCCTAAGCTTGATAAGGTATATGAGGACAGGGTGGTGGTGCCTCAGGCCTTCCCGGTTCCTGTTATAATGGCTAATATTATTAAGAATGAATGGGAGTGATTAGGTTCTTCCTTTTCTTTTAGAAACTGTTCCCCGTTCCGGACTCTCAGCTTGAGCTGTGGGGTACCGTCCCTAAGGTGGATGGTGCAATCTCCACGCTCGTGAAGCAGACAACTATTCCTCTTGAGGATAGTTTGTTGTTTAAAGAGCCCATGGATAAAAAGTTGGAAAACATGTTAAGGAAGATGTTTCAACACACAGGGTTTGTTTTTCAGCCGGGAGCGGCCCGCAGTTTCCGGAGCTGTGACATATTGGTGTGAATCCCTGTGTGAAATTGTCAAGGGGGAGACTTCAATCGACGAGATACAGGAAAAGATAAAGGCGTTGAAGGTCGCCAATTCTTTCATCTGTGATGCCAATATGCAAATTATTCGCCTGAACGCTAAGTTGTCAGATTTTTCCGTTTTAGTGCGCAGGGCTCTGTGGCTAAAGTCTTGGTCTGCGGTCATGACCTCTAAGTCGAGGCTGTTGTCCCTGCCTTTTCAAGGAAAGATTCTGTTCGGTCCAGGATTGGATTCGATTACGGGATGCAAGGGAGCTTTCCTACCACAGGATAAGAAGGCTAAGCCTAAAGGATCTACTTTTCATCCCTTTCGTACGGACAAGGCCCAGCGCCAGCAGCCTGTCGCAAAAGTGGACCAGTCCATAGGAACTTGGAAACCGGCTCATTCTTGAAACAAGTCTCGAGACAAAATTGGCATGAAGGGGCGGCCCCTGACCGGTCTCCGGACCAAGTAGGGGGCAGATTATCTCTCTTCTTAGAAGCCTGGTTACAGGACGTTTAGGACCCTTGGGTTCTGGAGGTGGTCGCCCAGGGTTACAGGATAGGGTGCAGATTCCTCCTGTCAAAAGACCGCAAAAGAGAGAGACCTTTCTAGAGTGTGTGAGTGATCTCTTCTCTCTCTGCTTATCGTACCAGTACCCCAAGCAGAAAAGTGTCTAGATGGGTCTAGGGTACTATTCAAATCTTTTTGTGGTTCCAAAGAAGGAGGGCACGTTTCACCCGATTCTGAACCTAAAGTGTTTAAACAAGTTTCTGAGTGTTCCATCGTTCAAAATGGAAACTATCAAATCTATTCTGGCCCTAGTTCAAGAGGGACAGTTCATGACAACTATAGACTTAAAGGACGCTTACCTTCATGTGCCAATTCATAGGGACCACCAACTTCCTAAGTTTTGCGTTTCTGGACCAACAGTTTGGGCCAGTTTGTGGCCCTCCCCTTTGGTCTGGCGATGGCCCCAAGAGTCTTCACGAAGGTGCCATTGCTATGGAGCCCTATCTGGACGACATCCTAGTCCAGGCGCCGTCGCTCAGTCTCGCAGAGGACAGGGTGGAGTTCTTGGGCACGATCATAGACTCTATGTCCATGAAGATATTTCTCACAGACCATCGATGCCCGAAGATTGCATCCTCTTGTCTTGCCCTTCAGTCCTCCTCAAGCCCCTCAGTGGCTCAGTGTATGGAGGTGATCGGACCAGCATAGACGTCATTCTATTCACCAGGTTCCATCTCAATTGTGCATGTTGAGACAGTTGAACGGCGATCATTCAGATCTATCAAATCCATGGATGCTCGGACTCGGATCTCCCTCTCTTGGTGGATCCGTCCGGAGCAACTGTCCATGGGAACATCCTTCTTGAGACCGTCCTGGGAGATTGTGACCATGGACGCGAGTCTGGCAGGATGGCACAAGGAAAATGGACCCGGGAGGAGTCTCTCCTTCCGATAAATATTCTGGAACTCCAAGCAATCTACAATGCTCTGAAGGCATGGCCTCCTCTGGGGTCGTTCAGTTTCATCAGATTCCAGATCGACAACATTACCTAGGTGGCTTATATCAACCATCAGGGGGGTACGAGCAGCTCCCTAGCCATGAGGGAGATGTCTTGGATATTGGAGTGGGCAGATTTTCTCAGCAGGCAATCCTTCCATCCGGGGGGATGGTCTCTCCACCCCAAAGTGTTTGCTGGGATTTGTCTCAGATAGGGATTGCCGGATATAGATCTCATGGCGTCCAGACTCAATTGCAAGCTACCCCGATACGGATCGAGGTCCATGGATCCCCAGGCAGAGCTGATAGATGCCTTGGTGGTGCCTTGGGGGTTCAGCCTAGCTTACATTTTTCCACAGTTACCACTTCTACCTCGTGTAGTGGCACGCATCAAAGAGGAGCGAGCTTCGGCAATTCTGATTGCTCCATCATGGCAGCGGAGGACGTGGTTTGCGGATCTGGTGGGGATGTCATCCTCTCCGCCATGGAAGTTACCCTGTCGCAGGGATCTGCTGGAACAGGGTCCTTTTCAACATCAAAATCTTGATTCTCTGAGGCTGACTGCATGGAGATTGAATGCCTAGTCTGAGGCTTTTCTGAAGGTGTAAAAGTATGCTTCTATGTACTGGTTGTATATAAGTTACTCTTTGTTATTGCAGGACTGTTGTATCAGTTTTGTATAATTGGGCTAAGTAACATTCACCTTAAACACATGGTTGAAATAGATCTAGGCTGACTGGTATACCAAGCCCAAGAGAGGCCAATTTAATTAATACCAGCTAAACCTAGACTACTGTTCACTTATGATGCATAAAGATAAGTTAGGCATCATTGTAACTATTGATATCTTAGTACCCTTAAGTGTCGCTATATACCAATAGTATTTTTTTCTATACACAGGAGAAGTGTTTTTAATCCTTGTGAGTCGGCAGTGAGATATTTTATTATATCTGCTGTCTCTACAGTAACTGTCAATACAAGTTACTTTTTAATCATATCTTCTATCTTTTTACAATTTAATCAGTGCATAGAAGCATAGTGTTTTTGACGTCTCCACCCCTTGGGTGGCTATGCCCTAACTATTACAATTTGGTATTCATGCTTAAGCACTGCTCCTCTAAGTGACCCATACACTTAATTTTCATTTTAACAAGGTCCTTTTGGAGTCATATTGTTTTTCAGATATTTATTTAGTTCCTTCTTAATTTCAAAATTTATGTATTGCACCTAGCCGTAACTAGGTTTTCAAGGAACTATACGTAGTTATCACACAATCATGAACCTACAAAGTGATTTACTCGCTAGACAGCAGAAAAGATTAGAAAATTTAAACACTATGTTTAATGCCCCCAATGAACATTCTCAAGACGTAGGAGAGGATCAAATAAACAACTTGTTATGTGAATCACACAGAACATTATACAAACACTCAAAACGATGGTGAAATCTACATTTTTTTCAGAGATATCAAAAAGATGGTATGATACCCAGGGGGTTGCGAATTAAAATGTTCCCTGCATATGATCTTAAAAAGCAAGAACACATTGAAAGGTGGGAAAAGGCACCAACTACATGTTCACTGACATTAATACAGACACTGATCGAGGCAGACCAAGATGAAATAGCCCTATTGGAAACATCTATACAAAATCATAATGATAATTTAAAAACATTTGAGAATTTAGACAAATTCAACAGTCTTTATAAACAGTATCAAGCTGAATTGGATACATTGGAGAATGATTTGATACAAAATAAAAAACAAAAGTATCAAATGGATCAAGGAGACAACCTTAATAAGAAAGTATATAAGTGGCAAAAAAGATATAACACAAGGCCATACAATGCTAATAAACCTCAGAATTTAATTCAATTTAATGAGAGCAATATAGAAATATCGGAATCAGATACTTCTGTTGAGAGTATTACCCCTGAAAATATTATCCAACCAAGAACATATACAAGATCTCAAATACAAGCATTAGATTCCAACAATAGTGCTACACCTTCTACCTCGACAGGCCCCTCTTTTTTAGTACCAGCAATATCTATAACCAATCCTACATCACAACAATCAAGACCCAACAAATGCAAAATGTAGACAACGCCCCCCCAGGGAAACAAGGAGGAGGCAACCGAGCCCCTTCTCAAAGATAAGGATGGGAACTTAAAAATAATTAATCTTACTGAACATACCCTAAATTATGATCACATTGCTACTTTATCTAAAGGTTTGAGCTTCTGCCCAACCAACAACTTAAATCAATTTGAAGTAATTAAGGATGTACATTTATTTACCAGAAAACTGTTACTCAAAAGCTTTATGCTAAGAAGGAGCTAGGGGATGATTGGACAACATCTGACCAACTGGCTTTACAAGATCTACAAGAATTATTACAATACAATGGAAAATTCTCCTGAAACCAACTGGAGACAGAAAATAAGAAATAAATCCAAATATATTCCCCCTAGCAGCCTACCATCTGAAATACAGGTATTCAATCAAATAGTTTGTAAAAAAAAAATAGAGGAAATACCTGAATATTGGCCTATCTCTAATCTATCAGGAGTATAGAAAATTAGCTTTACAGGAAATTCAGACATGGCAAGATACTGTCATAAAGCCTTCGGACAAGGGTGGCTATATAGTTCTCTGGCATAAAGATATGTATTTGGAGGAGGCTAGTAGACAACTGGACAATGAACAATGTTACAAAAAATGTTTGGCAACCCAACACAGGAATATCTGGAACGATATAATCAAATGATTGACGGGGCCTTTAAAGATCAGATAATTAATAAAACTGAAAAAATTTCTTACACAATCACATCCCACTGTAGCTACTTTTTATCTCCTCCCTAAAATACATAAAGACATTCATAAACCCCCCCGTAAGACCTATCGTGTCAGGCAACAACAGTCTCACCAAAAAAGCCAGCCAGTACATTGACCAAAGACTAAGAGAATACCTGTATTTGCTCCCATCGTACATAAAAGATACAATGGAAGTACTTCAGAAACTAGAAAATCTAACACTTTCTCCTAATTCTATTCTTGTCACAGCAGATGTTGAATCACTCTACACTAATATCAGACACCAATTGGGAGAAACAGAACAGGCAATCTCATATTTCTTAGCATCCAATATAACAGATAATCACGATCACAACCAGTTTATTAAACAACTATTACACTTCATTCTACATCACAATTACTTTACATTTAAGGATCACTTTTATCTACAGACTCAGGGCACTGCAATGGGCACAGCATGTGCCCCAACATATGCAAACTTATTCCTTAGGTGGTGGGAGTGTAACACTGTCCTCTCTGATATTAACAATTCATTTATACAGCATATCCCAATATGGATTTGCTATCTAGATGACATACTGTTTACCTGGGAGGGATCAACTGACATGCTGAAAGAATTTATCATCAGCCTGAACAATAACAACCTAAATCTAAGACTCACCTATGAATACAGTCATCAAAAAGTGAACTTCTTAGACTTAGCAATACAGACTGATGAACAAGGTCACGATAGCACCACCCTGTATAGGAAAGCAACAGCCACAAATACTCTGCTGCATCATACCAGTGCCCATGCTCCATGCACTCTTAGTGCTATTCCTAAAGGTGAATTTACATGTCTAAGATGTAACTGTTCTGATGTAACAGTATATAAACAGGAAGCCAAAAAACTTTCAGCTAGACTTCAAGATAGAGGGTATAGTAAACGTTCAATCAAAAAGGCTAATACACAAGTGTTGAAAATGGAGCATCAAACTCTATTACAACCACGCTAGAGAAGAACAGATAATATACCCAGACTTATCACCACTTTCAATCCACAAATCCATCAGATCATGACAAATATGGTCAAAAACATCAATTTTACAGCACATTTCTCCTGCACCACAATAGGTGTAATTTATGCTCTACAGTGTCCATGTAATTTATTTTATGTCGGGATGACTTCACGACAAATAAGAACACGTATCATGGAACATAGTAGAAACATCCAGAATGCTAGGAAAGATCTGGAAAAAAAAGAAAACAATAACAAGTGTTGCTGAACACTTTCATTTAAAACATAACAATAATGATACACTGCTTAAATTCACAGTTTTGCAACAAGCTACCCTAGGTATTAGGGGTGGCAATATCGAACAAACTCTACTAAAGATGGAATGTCGGTGGATGCACTTACTGAATAGTGTAAAACCACATGGGTTGAATGATTATAATAATTATAATGTATACTTGTAATATACATAATCTTCTCTATATTTCAGTCTCCTTATGATTCTTCTACCCATATTTAGGGAGCATTAGGATTTTTTTAACCTAGAACTGCTATTAACACTGATGCATAGCACAATTTTTTTAAATTACACACAATACACTTTTGTATTCTGTTAACTGTTATACCATGATACCCCTTTTCCTCACATATTATGATGGCACTGTTTTATGTTAATTTATCACTTGTAAGCACTTAATATGTGGCCTTATAATGCCAAGATGCCACCATATTTTTGCTCTATTCACATATGATATTTAGAATATAACTATTCCTTATTTATTCTTTATGTCAGTTTTAACACAGTATATATATATATATATATATATATATATATATATATATATATATATATATATATATATATATATTTGCGCCTCACTATGAAATATTTTAAATCACGTCTTTATGCTCTACTGTTTGGATTTTCTTAATCCCATATTTCTAGCACACTCATTTATCCTGTTCTCACACTTTTTTCTTTTGTCTCCTCCGTTATGTTATAGCTGTCTTTTTGTATTATCTGACCCTAGACACAACGATCTATAGAAACCCATATATGTTTTACTAACCGACAGCCCACATCTTTTCATACCAACAATGTTGCTTTTTGTCTATTTACTTTTCCATTGACTTTTCTCAATGTATCCAATGTACAATGCACTATAATGGTGATTGACACTCAGTACTTCCAAACAACTCTTGATCTTGAAAACCAATTAGCGTAGAGGGGCGTGTTCACAATGGCCTATAAACAGACACCTCTTGCCGCCCGCATACCTCCTCTGAGGAAGCGTAAGGGAAACGCTGCATCAGGGGTCTCCTTATTTTAACGGCTCTCCTTGTGTAATAATTTCAACTAATACAATCCTAAATTGACATAATACAAAACTATATTGAGTACTCTGTTGAGAACTCCATTATAGTCTTGCCAGTATTATAAGTCAGCATCTTATTGAGCTGCAAGCAGACTGTTGGTTGCGTCAGGCAACATATAATTGTATGACTTCAGTGCAAACAGGCTACATTAGTATTTAAAACTTGGTTAAAGGGACACTGAACCCACATTTTTTATTTTGTGATTCAGATAGAGCATGCAATTTTAAGCAACTTTCTAATTTACTCCTATTATCAAATTTTCTTCATTCTCTTGGTATGTTTATTTGAAAAGCAAGAATGTAGGTTTAGATGCTGGCCCATTTTGGTGAACAACCTGGGTTGTCCTTGCTGATTGGACAACACCAATAAAAAAGTGCTGTCCGTGGTACTGAACCAAACATTTGCTCGCTCCTTAGCTTAGATGCCTTCTTTTTAAAATAAAGATAGCAAGAGAACGAAGAAAAATTGATAATAGAAGTAAGTTAGAAAGTTGCTTAAAATGGCATTCTCTATCTGAATCATGAAAGAAAAAATTTGGGTTCAGTATCCCTTTAACATAGGAGGTAATTAGAATACCAGTGACACCACTATATATTAGTCCAGTCTATACAGAGATTTGCAAGATACCAGATACTATTTTACAATATATTTCTAACAGGCTAGTGATTAGTTTCACTGTTCATATGCACAGCGGATATATAACCATTGTCCTTTAAAAGATACTACAACTCACTATTATATTGTTCCTACTATTATGCAATGTTACCAGCAAAGGATACAGTTTAATATATATTGAGCAAAGGGTATGACCTGCACATTAGCAGTGTTTCTATAAACCGCTACATTTCATATGAAAGCAATCAAGCCTGATATTTAAAGTGAATGTAAATTTTGATGCTAAAGTGCCCGGTTTTTAAAACTTTGATTAAAAACAGGGGCACTTTAATTCATCAAAATTTACATTTCACTCCTGTTGTGACAAAAAACTTACCTTTTAAACTTCACAGCAGCTGCTGCTTCCTCCGGTCTCACAAGCCATTTCTGATGTCAGAAATGATTGATAGGTCATCCTCCAATCACAGATTCCCCCCCGGGGGATTCAGTGTCTGATTCACTGCTGTGATTGGAGGAAGCCAGATACCTAATTTTAGACCCAGGAAGAGGCTTTGAAACAGGTGGAGGAAGCTGGAGCTGCTGTGAAGATTAAAAAGTAAGTTTATTTTCACAAAAGGAGTGAAATGAAAATATTGATGAATTAAAGTGCCTCTGTTTTTAATCAAAGTTTTAAAAACCGGGCACTTTAGCATCAAAATTTACATTCACTTTAAGTGAATATCTAAGCGGTTTAATTTATTTGCAATATATATTATTCTAGAGTCACATGATATGTCTCAGAACATGGTAAACATCTACTCTGGTAACATCCTATCTGATATAAAATAATAAACATTACATTCCAAGCATTTAATATTTATTTACTTACCCTTTTGCTTCTATACCATTTCAACCATTGCCAGCAGCATAGCTGTTTATTCCTCACGCTAACTATCAGAATATACAGTGAGAAAAAAAAGTATTTAGTCAGCCACCAATTGTGCAAGTTCTCCCACTTAAGAATATGAGAGAGGCCTGTAATATTCATCATAGGTATACCTCAACTATGAGAGACAAAATGTGGAAACAAAATCCAGACAATCACATTGTCTGATTTGGAAAGAATTTATTTGCAAATTATGGTGGAAAATAAGTATTTGGTCACCTACAAACAAGCAAGATTTCTGGTTCTCACATACCTGTATCTTCTTCTTTAAGAGGCTCCTCTGTCTTCCACTCATTACCTGTATTAATGGCACCTGTTTGAACTTGTTATCAGTATAAAAGACACCTGTCCACAACCTCAAACAGTCACACTCCAAACTCCACTATGGTGAAGACCAAAGAGCTGTCGAAGGACACCAGAAACAAAATTGTAGACCTGCACCAGGCTGGGAAGACTGAATCTGCAATAGGCAAGCAGCTTGGTGTGAAGAAATCAACTGTTGGAGCAATAATTAGAAAATGGAAGACATACAAGACCACTGATAATCTCCCTCGATCTGGCGCTCCACGCAAGATCTCACCCTGTAGTGTCAAAATGATCACATGAACGGTGAGCAAACATCCCAGAACCACACGGGGGGTCTTGTGAATGACCTGCAGAAAGCTGGACCAACGTAACAGAGGCTACCATCAGTAACACACTACGCTGCCAGGGACTCAGATCCTGCAGTGTCAGACGTGTCCCCCTGCTTAAGCCAGTACATGTCCGGGCCCATCTGAAGTATGCTAGAGAGCATTTGGATGATCCAGAAGCAGATTGAGAGAATGTCATAAGGTCAGATGAAACCAAAGTAGAACTGTTTGGTAGAAACACAACTTGTCGTGTTTGGAGCAGAGAGAACACCATACCTACTGTGAAGCATGGGGGTGGCAACATCATGCTTTGGGGCTGTTTCTCTGCAAAGGGAACAGGACGACTAATCCGTGTACATGAAAGAATGAATGGGGCCATGTATCGTGAGATTTTGAGTGCAAACCTCCTTCCATCAGCAAGAGCATTGAAGATGAAATGTGGCTGGGTCTTTCAGCATGACAATGATCCCAAACACACCGCCCGGGCAATGAAGGAGTGGCTTCGTAAGAAGCATTTCAAGGTCCTGGAGTGGCCTAGCCAGTCTCCAGATCTCAACCCCATAGAAAACCTTTGGAGAGAGTTGAAAGTCCGAGTTGCCCAGCGACAGCCCCAAAACATCACTGCTCTAGAGGAGATCTGCATGCAGGAATGGGCCAACATACCAGCAGCAGTGTGTGCAACCTTGTGAAGACTTACAGAAAACGTTTGACCTCTGTCATTGCCAACAAAGGATATATAACAAAGTATTGAGATGAACTTTTGATATTGACCAAATACTTATTTTCCACCATAATTTGCAAATAAATTCTTTCCAATTCAGACAATGTGATTGTCTGGATTTGTTTCCACATTTTGTCTCTCATAGTTGAGGTATACCTATGATGAAAATTACAGGCCTCTCTCATCTTCTTAAGTGGGAGAACTTGCACAATTGGTGGCTGACTAAATACTTTTTTTCCCCACTGTATATTCTTATTTATGACCTTAGTAGATTTCACCTAATTAATAAAGTTTTGAATTTGTGGAATCTCTGGTCGTATATGAGTTACTCTTTGTTATTGCAGGATTGTTGTATCAGTTTTGTATAATCGGGCTAAGTAACATTTACCTTAAACATATGGTTAAAATAGATCTAGGCTGACTGGTATACCAAGCCCAAGAGAGGCCAATTTAATTAATACCAGCTAAACCTAGACTACTGTTCACTTATGATAAATAAAGATTAGTTAGCCATCATAGTAACTACTGATATCTTAGTACCCTTAAAGCGTCGCTATATACCAATAGTATTTTTTTCTATACACAGAAGTGTTTTTAATCCTTGCGAGTCGGCAGTGAGATATTTTATGATATCTGCTGTCTCTTAACTAACTGTCAATAAAATTTACTTTTTAATCATATCTTCTATCTTTTCACTCACAATTTAATCAGTGCATAGAAGCATACTTTTTTGGATGTCTCCACCCCTTGGTTGGCTATGCCCTAACTATTACAATTTGGTAGTCATGCTTAAGCACTGCTCCTCTAAGTAACCCATACACTTAATTTTCATTTTGACAAGGTCCTTTTGGAGTCATATTGTTTTTCAGATATTGATTTAGTTCCTTCTTTGTTTCAAAATTTTCTGAAGGTTTGATTGATACGCTAATTCAGGCAAGGAAGCCAGTCACTCGTTGCATCTACCATAAGGTGTGGAGGACTTACTGGTCCTGGTGGGAGAAGCATGGATACCCTTGCCATAAGTTGAAGGTATCCAGGATTCTGTCCTTTCTCCAGGAGTGTTTGGAGAAGGGTCTTGCCGTCAGTTCCTTAAATGGACAGATTTCGGCATTATCAGTCTTGTTGCATAGGAGCCTCGCTGAGCTCCCTGACATACAATCTTTTGTTCCGGCTCTGTCTAGAATCAGGCTTGTCTTTAGACAGCCTGCTCCCCCATGGAGCTTAAACTTGGTCCTTAAGGTATAGCAGAGGGTTCTGTTTGAGCCTATGTGTTTCATTGACATTAAGATTCTGTCCTGGAAGGTTCTCTTCCAGTTGGCCATTGCATCGGCACGCAGAGTATCTGCGCTTGCTGCCTTGTAATGTGAGCCTCCTTATCTGTTTTTTCATGCGGATTAGGCTGTGCTTCGCACTGGTTTGGGATTTCTTCCCAAGGTGGTGTCTAACCGTAACATCAATCAGGAAATAGTTGTTCCTTCTTTGTGTCCTAATCCTTCTTCTTCTAAGGAGAGGTTACTTCATAACCTTTTATGTGGTTCGTGCCTTAAAGTTCTATCTTTAGGCTACAAAGGATTTCCTACAGTCTACATCTCTTTTTGTGGTGTATTCTGGCAAGCGCAAGGGGCAGAAAGCCTCTTCTACTTCTTTGTCCTTTTGGTTGAGGAGCTTGATTCGCTTGGCCTATGAGACAGCGGGACATAAGCCTCCTCAGAGGATCACGGCTCATTCTACTAGAGCTGTGACTTTGTCTTGGGCCTTCAAGAATGAGGCCTCTATGGAGCAAATTTGTAAGGCAGCTACCTGGTCCTCCTTACACACTTCTACAAAGTTTTACAAATTTTACGTTTTTGCTTCTGCAAGCATTTTTACCAATACAGCTGTAGTAAGCCAATGATTAGCCCAGCTACCTAGCAAGCAGACAGGTTTAGAAATTAAATCCAGCTGCAACTACTTGCACCTTGATTGTGTCTTCAAAAGTCAGTTTAAAAAAAGTAGACTGCATTAACTATCTGTAAAGATACTTTAAAAGAGTATCATTTTTCCTTTCCTGAAAAGCTTTCGTAGGGGGTTTTTTAGTGCTTATTGCTTTGCTTTTTCTTAGCTACTACATAGTTGTCCAGTTTTTTTTCTTTTTTTTCTTATAACACTCACATAGATTACGAGTTTTGCGTTGCGACTCTTAACACTGAAAATACTGCATTTTCAGCGTTAAAACAGTACCGCAATTGAACTTTCATTACTATTGTGTTGGGTGCCAGTTATTTAAATCCTTCTTCTTTCAGTGTAATATTTCTATTATTTTATCCTACATAAACCTGTTTATATGAAAATGATACTGTATGCTACATTTGTGCCTCCTTATACGCTTTATAAATATATATAGTTTAAACATGGGGGAAAGAGGTGCCCCTTTACAATACCATGCATTTCATCTATGGCCATAAGTCTGCATAGACAAAGCTTCCAAATGAGGTAGTAGCCGTTATGTTCCTTATATATAGATAGTGCTTAAGTTAATTACATATATAAAATAGTTTCTAGAATTTTGCCCAGATGGTTATGTACTCTCTACCCCCATCACTTTACAGTTCCCTGGTTACCTACTTAATACCCAGTGACTAAATCTGCGGTTCCCTCGATACATACCTCAGTTAAATACACTTATTAATATTCCTAACTCCTACAGTTTTATTTTTCAATCTTGTGACCTGTTGCAATATTATAAGAGACTAACGGCTAGATTATGAGTCTTGCATTAGGGTTAAAAAGCAGCGTTGAGAGGTCCCAACGCTGCTTTTTAACGCCCGCTGGTATTACGAGTCTTGCAGGTACAGGTGTTACGCTCACTTTTTTGGCTCGACTCTAAAATACCGCAAATCCACTTACGTCAATTGCGTATCCTATATTTTCAAGGGGATTTTCCTAACACTGGTATTACGAGTCTTCCTAAAAGTGAGCGGTACACCCTCTACCTCCAAGATCCCTAACGCATTTGAAAGTCAGTAGTTACGTTTATGGGCTAACGCCGTAGTTTACAACTCTTAACTAAAGTGCTAAAAAGTACACTAATACCCATAAACTACCTATTAACCCCTAAACTGAGGACCCCCCACATCGCAAACAGGTAAATACAAATTTTAACCCCTAATCTGCTGAACCGGACATTGCCGCCACTTTAATAAATATAACACCTAAACCGCCGCACTGCCGCCTCGCAAACACTAGTTAAATAATATTAACCCCTAATCTGCCGGCCCTAACATCGCCGCCACCTACCTACATTTATTAACCCCTAATCTGCCGCCCCAACGTCGCCGCCACTATATTAAATGTATTAACCCCTAAACCTAAGTCTATCCCTAACACCCCCCTAACTTAAATATAATTTAAATAAATCTAAATAAAATTACTATCATTAACTAAATTATTCCTATTTAAAACTAAATACTTACCTATAAAATAAACCCTAAGATACCTACAATATAACTAATAGTTACATTGTAGCTATCTCAGGGTTCATTTTTATTTTACAGGCAAGTTTGTATTAATTTTAACTAGGTACAATAGTTATTAAATAGTTATTAACTATTTAATAGCTACCTAGTTAAAATAAATACAAATTTACCTGTAAAATAAAACCTAACATAAATTACAATTACACCTAACACTATACTATAATTAAATTAATTCCCTAAATTAACTACAATTAAATACAATTAAATACAATTATCTAAATTATGGGGGAAAAAACCACTAAATTACAGAAAATAATAAAATAATTACAAGTTTTTTAAACTAATTACACCTAATCTAATCCCCCTAATAAAATAATAAAGCTTCCTAAAATAATAGAAAGCCCTACCCTATACTAAATTACAAATAGCCCTTAAAAGGGCCTTTTGCGGGGCATTGCCCCAAAGTAATCAGCTCTTTTACCTGTAAAAAAAAGTACAATACCCCCCCAACATTAATACCCACCACCCACAAACCCAACCCTACTCTAAAACCCACCCAATCCCCCCTTAATAAAACCTAACACTAAACCCGTGAAGATCACCCTACCTTGAGAAGTCTTCACCCAACCGGGCCGAAGTCCTCAACGAAGCCGGGCGAAGTGGTCCTCCAGACCGGCAGAAGTCTTCATCCAAGCCAGGAAGAAGAGGTCCTCCAGACGGGCAGAAGTCTTCATCCAGACGGCATCTTCTATCTTCATCCATCCGGAGCAGAGCGGGTCCATCTTCAAGACATCCGACGCGGAGTATCCTTTTTCAAACAACGTCCAACTGAAGAATGAAGGTTCCTTTAAATGACGTAATCCAAGATGGCGTCCCTTCAATTCCGATTGACTGATAGAATTCTATCAGCCAATCGGAATTAAGGTAGAAAAAATCCAATCAGCCAATAGAATGCCAGCTCAATCCTATTGGCTGATAGAATTCTGTAATTTAGTGGGGGGGTTTTTCCTACTTTAGATAATTTTATTTAATTGTATTTAATTGTAGTTAATTTAGGGAATTAATTTAATTATAGTGTAGTGTTAGGTGTAATTTAGTTTTAAATAGGAATAATTTAGTTAATTGTAGTTATTTTATTTAGATTTATTTAAATTATATTTAAGTTAGGGGGGTTAGGGTTAGACTTATTTTTAGGGGTTAATAACTTTAATATAGTGGCGGTGACATTGGGGGCGGCAGATTAGCGGTTAATAATTGTAGTTAGGTTGCGGCGACATTTGGGGACGGCAGATTAGGGGTTAATAAATATTAATGTAGGTGTCGACAATGTTGGGGGCAGCAGATTAGGGGCTCTTAAGTATAATGTAGGTGGCGGCAGTGTCCGGAGCAGCAGATTAGGGGTTAATAAGGATAATGCAGGTGTCGGCGATGTTGGGGTGGCTGATTAGGGGTTAATAAGTGCAAGATTAGGGGTGTTTAGACTCGGGGTTCATGTTAGTGTGTTAGGTGTAGACATAAAATGTGTTTCCCCATAGGAATCAGTGGGGCTGCGTGAGGAGCTGAACGCTGCTTTTTTGCAGGTGTTAGACTTTTTTTCAGCCGGCTCTGCCCCATTGATTCCTATGGGGAAATCGTGCACAAGCACGTTTTGCCAGCTCACCGCTACTGTAAGCAGCGCTGGTATTGAGGTGAGATGTGGAGCAAAATTTTGCTCTCCGCTCACTTTTCTGCGGCTAACTCTGGGTTTAAAAAAAAAAAAAAAACGTAATATCAGCGCTGTCTGCAAGTGAGCGGTGAGCATAAACTGCTCGTTAGCCACGCACAGCTTTACCGACAAAACTCGTAATCTACCCGTAAGTAATTATATTATTAGAAAGAGGAAGACCATTTAGATAAATATCTACAACATTCAACTATAATATATTTCCAGCAAAGGGTATAGGTACTTAAACTGCATACTTTTTAATTATTTGCCTAAATAATGTTGGGATCTAGCCCCATTCCAAGGGCCCTGGGTGGAGCCGGTTCTAAACACCTCATATTTGAACATGACCTTGCATATTGAGTTTACATAAGCTCACCTTTTACAAACCCTTGTTTCGATATGTATGTTTTTCTTTTCTAGCTATTGGTCATAAATTACCTATTGGTCTATCCCAATTTCACATAATTTGATTTGAGATATGTTGCAACAGGGTTTTACTTATTTCCTATTCTAAACATAGAGATGCAGAACAGCTCTGCTACCATAATTGTCAATAATACTACATTTTGACGTATCTCTACATATAATAACTGTAGGAAACTTTTTTTTTCTTCTCTAGATAACCAAATCTCTAGATTATTCAGATTCTCATGTTATTTTATCTTGCTAAAAGATACCCTTGTTTTGGTTATATTTGCTAAACATTTAAGGAATGGACGCTATTACTGTATTTGTTTGTAAGCCTGTTGTAGCTGAGCTGTGGCAGGGAGGTATATCTACTTGCTTTCCATTCAATTGATTGTATTGTATAAAAAAATCTTAATAAAAACCATTAAAAATAAAACAAAACAAAAAAACAGCATCGCAACCATTACAAGTCTTGTCGGTATAGGCGTACCTCACACCTTTTAACCTGTAACGCAACGTCAGTACCGCACTCGTAAAAATTACGTTTTTTCATGGGATTCCCATAGCGCCGGTATTTTGAGTTTTGCGGTGAGGCTAAAAAGTGACCGTTACAGCCTAAAACAACAAGATCCGTACCACCATCTAAAGTCAGCAGTTATGAGTTTTACACTACAAAGCTGTAGCATAAAACTCATAACTAAACTGTTACAAAGTACACTAACACTAATAAACTACCTATTAACCCCTAAACCGAGGCCCTCCCGTTTAGCAAACACTATAATAAACTCATTAACCCCTAATCTGCCGCTCCCAACATCGCCGCCCATTATAAAATGTATTAACCCCTATTCCGCCACTCCCTGACATCGTCGCCACTATAATAAACCTATTAACCCCTAAACCGCCGCCCTCCCGCATTGCAAACACTATTTAAATATTATTAA
This sequence comes from Bombina bombina, assembly GCF_027579735.1. Classification (NCBI taxonomy): domain Eukaryota; kingdom Metazoa; phylum Chordata; class Amphibia; order Anura; family Bombinatoridae; genus Bombina; species Bombina bombina. The sequence goes on along the minus strand of NC_069499.1, from coordinate 1,267,458,970 downwards.
CCCCTAATCTGCCGCAATGAAATAAACTAAAATAAACTATTAACCCCTAAAACCGAAAGCCCCCACAACGGAATATACTAAAATAAACTATTAACCCCTAAACCTAATGACCCGCTAGCTTTATATTAAAATTACAATTTCCCTATCTTAAATTAAATTAAAACTTACAAGTCAAATTTTAAAAATTAACAATTAAACTATTATAACAATATATTAATATATTAAAATTACAATTTCCCTATCTTAAATTAAATTAAAACTTACCTGTCAAATTTAAAAAATTAACAATTAAACTATTCTAATTATTAAACTAAAATTAAACTTACTACTAATGAAATAAAACTAAACTACACATGAAAAAATCCTAACACTACTCTAAAAATTACAAAAAGTATCTAATTACAAAAAAAACTAAATTACAAAAAAACAACACTAAATTACGAAAAATAACAAACAAATTATCAAAAATAAAAAAGAATTACACCTAATCTAATATTCCTATCAAATAAAAAAAAAATACCCCCAAAAAAATATAAAAAACCTAGCCTACAGTAAACTACCAATGGCCCTTTAAAGGGCCTTTTGTGGGGCATTGCCCCAAAGATATCAGCTCTTTTACCTGTAAAAAAACACCCCCAACAGTACAACCCACCACCCAACCAACCCCCAAATAAAAAAACTATCTAAAATAACCTAAGCTAACCATTGCCTTGAAAAGAGCATTTGTATGGGCATTGCCCTTAAAAGATTAGGTTTTGGGCAATGTAAAAGAGCTAAATGCCCTTTTAAGGACAATGCCCATACAAATGCCCTTTTCAGGGCAATGGTTAGCTTAGGTTATTTTAGTTTTTTTGTTATTTGGGGGGGTTGGTTGGGTGGTGGGTTTTACTGTTGCGGAGGTTATTTTTTTTAATGACATTTTTTTTTATTGATTTTTCAACATTTTACAAGTATGAAGTCAGAACAACTGTGTTACAATTTCAATTAATTTACAAATCTTCTTGCCACTGTATATTGTGGCCAAAGGTATGCAACAAAAAGACAACAAGAACAAAAAAAAACCAGACAATAAGTAATGAATAACAGCACGACCGTTAGTTGACGGCCCTATTTCTAAAACACTTTATTGCTCCATTTAGAGCCCCTATGGAGGAGGACCCGGCTCAGAAAGAAACTCATGTACAACCTGAACAGCTTATCCAGAATTCTAGCCCCTGCCATGGTGAAATTGGATTCAACACTGAGAGAGGGGAGAGGGAAATGTGTTGTGACCCACCCAGACTAGCTGGGCGGGAGCGGAGATGGCAGGGGCTGTGTCCATGACCCCTATCGTAATCTCTTTTATCCCTTCTATCTATTTCTGGCCTCAATGTACATTATCCAGGGCTCCCATATTAGTAAAAACTGTTCTTTATTATCTAATATATCTGCGGAGGCGCTGCTCATTTGATAATAATAGTCAATTTTATTCTTGATTATCAAAAAAGAGGGTATCGTGGTCTTCCAGTACCTTGCAATAGTTAACTTAGTTACAGTGCAAATCAGTGCTACCAATTTATTTGCTTTTAGGGATAGATCTGGAAGAGGCTCATGTAACAATGCCTGAGAGGGAGTTAAGTTAATTTGCCTGTCCATGATTTCACTTAGGAGCTCTGATGTTTGGGACCATATGCGTGAAACATGACAACAATTCCACCACATATGTGCATATGTGCCGCTTTCATTGCAACCACGTAAACAACTTGTGTTCGCGTGTGCTGCATGTATTCTTGAAGGATGAAAGTACCATCTATAAGCTACTTTGTTAAAGTTTTCCTTTAAATGTGCACAAATAGAAAAGGAAGTGCCAGACTTTAAAATGTCGCACCACTTTTCAGCAGTCCAGGTAAAGTTAAATTCCGTTTCCCATTTTACCATAAATGGTAATTTATTAAGCTTGGATGGGGTATTAAACAGTATGTATAAGTTCGAAATCGCCCCTCTTGTCCGTTCAGTAGCTAGACAGAGTGTCTCTAGATAGGAGCTAACGGTTAACTTATTTTGTCCTAAAATTTCATCTACTCTCGCTCTTAATTGGAGGTAATGAAACCAACTTACTCTCTCTTGCTTATTTAATTTCGCATTTTGGTGAAAGGTTATTAGCTTGGTGCCTAACAGAGTATCTGCAATGCGATACAAGCCTTTGTTTGCCCATTTCTCCTGTGTAGTCTGGTCATAATGGGTAGATAATGTCACCAAAGGGGTCGCCTTTGACCCCTTTGGTATCAGAGAATACTTGGATGTTAATGTTTCCCACAATGCTAACGTATGTGATATAGTAATAAAGCTTCTCCATTTAGGGGGCCTATCCTTTTTAGCAGTCCACAGCAATTTATAAATGGGGTATACCCTCATCATATCTGATTCTATTTGAACCCATTGAATTTTGTCTAATTGGTTATGCCAAAGAGAGGATTGTGCCATCCTGGCCGCGTAGTAGTATGCCGTCAGATCTGGCATTCCCATCCCCCCACCTGTTTTATGTCTAAGAAGTGTTTGTTTATTAACTCTGGATCTTCGGTATTTCCAAATAAACGCCACCAGGTCTTTCTGTGTTTTCCGTAACATAATAGTAGGAACATTTATGGGTAATGAGCGGAAGAGATACAGAATTTTAGGTAGTACCGTCATCTTAATTGACGTCAACCTGCCATACAGAGAAATATTGAGTTTATTCCACCTTGATAGTAAATTTTTGATATGAGTGAACATAGGTGTGTAATTTAATTTATAGAGATGGTCCAGATTATTCGGGATTGTGATACCCAAATACTTTATGCCCTTATTTGCCCAATTAAAATCAAAATTCAAGATCAATAATTTTTTGGTATGTTCTGGGAGATGTGTGCTGATTGCCTCACATTTATCATTATTGATTTTGTATCCTGAAATGTCGGCAAATCTGTTAATAGTTGAGTATACCAGAGGAAGGGAAATCATGGGTTTAGTAATTGACAGAATAACATCATCTGCGAATAGGCTAATCTTATGTTCCCTGTCACCTATCTTAATGCCACTAATATCTACATTTTGTCTGATGCTTGTTGCCAACGGTTCAATGCACAAGGCAAACAGCAGTGGCGATAATGGGCACCCCTGTCTGGTTCCATTGAGGATTTTTATAGATGAGGATTTATAGCCCGCTATTCTGATGAAAGCAGAAGGGTGAGAGTAGATTGCCGAGACTGCTGTACAAAAATTTCCCTTAAAGCCCATATTTTTTAGCACCGCAGTGAGGTATTCCCAGTTTACACGATCAAATGCCTTCTCTGCGTCTAATGAAAGAAACAGAGAAGGCACATTTTGTTTTGAGGTAAAGTCTACAAGATCAATAATTTTCCGGACGTTATCTGGGGCCTCTCTATTGCGAATAAATCCCACCTGATCCTGGTGAATAAGTTTTGGAAGAATATCATTCAATCTCGTTGCCAAAATTTATGTAAATAATTTAATATCCAAATTAATCAGGGAGATGGGCCTATAGTTTTTACAATGTTGTTTACATTTTCCAGGCTTAGGGATTACTGATATACGAGCCTCTAAAAGTTCCTTGGGAATAACTCCCCCCTCTAGTATGTGGTTAAAACTTTTAACTAAAATGGGGCCAAGATCCTGTGCAAACGTTTTATAAAAAATACCTGAGTACCCGTCAGGCCCCGGCGCCTTACCAATCTTCAAATTTCGTATTGCTATATTCACTTCATGGATGGTTATTGGCGAATTTAGCTTATCTAGATCCTCTGTTGCTATCTTGGGTAAGTTACATTCCTGTAAGAATTAATTTGTGTCCTTATCTAGTGTGGTAGGATTTTTGGGTGAGGGCAGGGCATAAAGTTTCTGGTAATACTGGGCAAAAGTAAGTGTCAGCAATGATCTGTGGGTGGTTAGAGATCTGCCCATTTGTCATTTGAATTTGTGGCACCGAGGATGTCCTAGTTATTTCTTTTAATTTAAATGCTAATAATTTATCAGGTTTGTTGGCTTGTATAAAATATTGGGTATCAATCAGTTTTAGGGACCTGGTAGCCTCTTTTGTCAACAACTGATCCAGAGCATATTCTTTGTCCCTCAGTATCTTTAATGTTTTGTCATCAAGTGATATCTGGTGTTGTAATTGTAAGTGTTTAATCTCGCTTCTAATGCATTCGAGTTGAGCCAAATATGCTTTATTCTGTTTACTAGATTCTTTTATCAAGATGCCTCTGGTAAAGGCTTTTAAAGCCCCCCATATATGCCAAGGGTTAGATACTGAGTTTTGGTTAAGTGTTAAAAAATGAGAAATTTCTGTCTGTAAATTTTGCGTAAATAGATTGTCTCTAAACAGAGTTGGGTTTATGGTCCAGCTTCTGCCCCTATAAGGGTCAATTAAGCCAGTTAGTTTTGTCAGCACTACATTGTGGTCCGACCAAGTGGTTGGTATGATGTCAGAAGCTAGTATCAGGGGGGGGACATGGTATTGCTAACTAGAATATAATCTATTCTTGAATATACATTGTGTGATGTGGAGTAGAATGAATAATCTCTTGTTTTTGGATTTATATATCTCCAGCTATCCACCAAGTTATGGTCAAGAATAAAATCAAACAAAAGCTTTTTAGAACTTTGAGAGGGAGTCGCGCGTGGGATCGCTGACTTATCTAATTCAGCATTAGCTACTAAATTAAAATCTCCCCCTATAATTAGACAGGATTTTCTCCACGTGGTTAGCATTTTTCCTAACTTAGACAAAAATGGAGCCTGAGAATCATTAGGGGCATATATATTTCCCAGTATAACATGTGTGTCATGTATTCTGCCCTTAACAATAATATATCTTTCTGCCTTATCAATAATTACCTCATCTTCCTTAAAATTTAGCTCTGAATGGACCAGAATGGAAACCCCGCATTTCTTAGATTGGCAGGTGGCATGAAATTGGGTGGGGTAATTTCTATCCCAGTATTTTGGGGTTTTTAATTTTGTGAAATGGGTTTCCTGCAATAGTATAATATGGGCTTTCATGGATTTATATGTATCTAAGGCTTTACGTCTCTTGATATTGGAGTGTAGCCCTCTAACATTATGTGAGACTATATTAATAGACATTCCTTACCTACAGATATAATAAGAGAGAAAAAAAAAAGACTCCTGAAACACAGGCTGAGAAGCTTACCAATCATTGTCTGGCCGGGTCCCCCTCCCTGTATGGGAGCAGAGCTGTCAAGTCTGCCCCGTGGAACACATAGTTGCTGAAACATACCTCTATAAATTGTATGACATGCTGAGATGAAAGAATATTTAACAGTTAGTCTGAGCAATAAAAATCAAATAACAACTGACCTTGTTTGGTCTGAACTGGGATCTTTGATCCCAAAATGTAGTGTGACATAGCAATAATGAATAAAACAAAGAAATTAGCAAACATAAATAACTAATATAATAAAAGAAACTTCGGGCATACAGTATTGGCATGTTAAATACCTGTTACCTTGGTAATATAACTATAGTTAAGGGTGGACCCCCTTCATCTGGACCCAGAACAATAACCTAACTATTCAAAAAATGAAGTCCAGATCAAGAGTCGCATCCTTTCTTCGGTCTTGCTCTCAAAGTTTAAGCCCCCCTTGATGGATATACTTTCCTTTAGGGAACATGTAAGATTGCAATTATAGCCTGGGCTTTGTTTCTGCAAGTCAAGTCGGGCTCTCCGGTTCTTGGTCTCTCTTCTTAGTCTTCCCATTCTTGAGCACCGGTGTCCAGGTGCGGGTCAGAGCTTTTCACTGTGGCTTGGGAGACTGAGGTGGCGAATGTGATGTTTTATCAATATGAAGCCTGTTTAAAATCGACTGTCCTTCTTCAACTGTGACACAGGAGTATGACGTTTTGTCCACTGTAAAAGACAACTTAAAGGGGAATCCCCATCTGTATTTGATCTGGGCATTGGCTAGGGCTGCTACTATTGGCTTGAATTCTCTTCTCTTTTTCAGAGTGATAGGGGAAAGGTCAGCGAATATTTGGATTTTGCGTCCCTCAAAAGTGATCTCTGGAACTCCCCGCACCACTTGCATAATTCTGTCTTTAATATGGTAGTAGTGGAGTTTTGTTATCACATCCCTGTGAGCACCTGGTGTTGGAGGCTTGACTAAGGCTCGATGGACTCTATCCATAAGAAGGAATGATGCATCTTCCTCTGTTAGTATTTGTTGAAAGATCTGTGTGACAACGTCTTGAAGGTTATTATATTTTTCAGGTAAGTTGCGTATGCGAATGTTAGATCTACGAGATCGATTTTCTAGGTCTTCCAGATGATCCTCTAATTTTTGTATTTGTGCTTGTTGTGAACGCACTGTTGCTTGTAGTTCCAGGATCTCCTCCACTAATTCATCGACTTTATCTTCAATTGCTGAAGTTCTCTCGCCTATATCAGTGATATCTTGTGTTAATTCTGAAAGAGCTGCTCTCATTTCTTCGTGGAACATTTGTTTTATCTGTTTTAGGAGAGCCTTATTTGAGGAGGTTGACTTTTGGGAGGCAGTGGGGAGATCCCCTGTGTCTTCTTCTTGTTCCATCCGTTGAGATAGGTCCAGCATAGCCTGTTTCTTTTTCTGTTGTGATTTGGATAGACACTCTTTAACTGATTGTGTACGGCTTTTCATCTTCTAGATGCGGATGGGGGTGATATATGAGAAAAGAATCTTGTGCTCTTCCCAGAGCAAAAACCGGTGGTTGATAATTAAGCTTCAATGCTTTTGAAATCTTATCACCTTAGTAGCTACGTAGCAGCCCGGGAGACCTTAAACTTTTAGAGAGCCACCCTTCCTCTTTACTTTACACAGACATGCCCGAAGTATTCCTCATCTAGATCATTTAAGCTTTTGTTATATCCATTTGTGCTTGAAAGTGGAAGGAATTTGACATGTGTAAAACAATCCTATCCTGATAGGGTGGGATGAGTTAGGGCCTGCAGTAGTCACCTCTCCTGTTTTCCCTGTTGCCCAAACTACTTCGGGCTAGAGGATGACAGGGCAGCGGGTGGAATCAGCCCTTATATGTATTGTGTCACCCTATCTAGAGTCCATTTATCAGATGCAGTTCACATAAGATGAAGTGTAGAGGGTCTCTATTTTCTGGGTTCTGTTATGTTTCCAGTTAGCACTCAACTCCTCAGGGAAGTTTGTCCTCACAGGACCATCACGGGCAAGGAACTTTGGATATGACCCACCAGCAAGGTAGCTGGCAGGAAAGGGGTGAGGAGAGAGTGCTAGTCTTTTCCACAAATAATTAACAGTATACTTCTGCTGGCAGAGGCTGGTATAAACAATTTCAGACTGCTCCAGTGTTTCAGGCTAGCTTTTAATGTCTTTTTTTCTCTAGGAGAGATTGCAGATTAAAGATAAGGCCCAGATTATGTAATCAGCTCTGAGACTAGTCCTGCATGTAAGTAGACAATTGTGGTTTTAATATGTGGCAGACTTGTGAAGCGCTTTAGGGTCTCCCTCTTTGCTTATTTGAAAATGTATATAGTGTCTATCAGACCCCCAGTTTATATTTTATAATGGCCCAGTTGTCCACATAACATCTGATTTGTGGGATGTCAGAAAAAGAATAAAGGTGTACCTGTAAAATGGCGGTTCGCGCCAAATTCCGTTTTTTTTCACTGTCCCTCTACCTTGGATACAGCAGGTCTTGTTGTTCAGTTGAGGGTGATCGCCTGCTATATTGCCTAGTCGCTTGTGACCGGTAATATGGCCTCAGGGGTGTTTAAAGGCCTTCGGAGTAACCTTCCGGACTTTCCCAGTTTTCCTCTGGTATTCAGGCCTGGATCAGATTCCGCCTTCCGAAAATATGAGTATTGCAGGTTAAATTTAGGTGTCCAGGCTGAGGGTACTACCCTATGCTTAAGGATGGCCTTGCTGGTCTATTAGAATAACTTTTTTGCCAGTTTTTAAGCTTTTTTGTTAGGAGCTCCTTACAAACACAGCTGCATAGATTGCTGGCTAGCTCCGCCCCTCGGAGGTTATTTTTTTAACAAGTAAAAGAGCTGATATCTTTGGGGCAATGCCCCACAAAAGGCCCTTTTAAGGGCCCCTGGTAGTTTGGGGGGTTGTATAGTGTTTGGGAGGGGTTGTATTTTTTTTTTTGGAGCAAAAGAGCTGTTTAACTCAGGAAAATGCCCTACAAAAGGCCCTTTTAAGGGCCCTTGGTAGTTTATTCTAGATTAGGCTTTTTTATTTTTGGGTGTTTTTTTTATTTTGATAGGGCTGTTAGATTAGGTGTAATTCTTTTTTATTTTGGATTATTTCGTTTTTTATTTTGTGTAATGTACATTTTTAGGGGGTGTTTTATTTTTTGTAGCAAAAGAGCTGTTTATCTTAGGGCAATGTCCTACAAAAGGCCCTTTTAAGAGCCCCCCAAAAGGCCCTTTTAAGGTCCCTTGGTAGTTTGGGGGGTGGGGGTTTCTATAGTGTTAGGGGGTGTTTGTATTTTTTTGGACCAAAAGAGCTATTTATCTCAGGGCAATGCCCTACAAAAGGCAATTTTAAAGGCCCCTGGTAATTTGGGGGGTGGGGGTTTGTATAGTGTTTGGGGGGGTTTGTAATTTTTTTGGAGCAAAAGAGCTGTTTAACTCAGGGCAATGTCCTACAAAAGGCCTTTTTAAGGGCCCTTGGTATCTTATTCTAGATTAGGCTTTTTTATTTTGGGGTGTTTTTTTTTAAGGGTATTAGAATATGAATAATCTTTATTTTTGTTGGATAATTTAGTTTTGTTTTTTTGTAACGGTAGGTTTTTTTTGTAATGGTAGGTTTATATATTTTTTGTAATGGTAGGTTTTAGTGTAAGGCAGGTTAGGTTTTATTTCACAGGTAACTTAGGCCTAGATTTGGAGTTTGGCGGTAGATGGGCTGTTAACGCTACGCAGGCTTTTTTCTGGCCGCACCATAAAATTAACTCTGGTATCGAGAGTCCAAAAAAATGCTGCGTTAGGCTCCAAAAAAGGAGCGTAGAGCATTTTTACCGCAAATGCAACTCTCGATACCAGAGTTGCTTACGGACGCGGCCAGCCTCAAAAACGTGCTCGTGCACGATTCTCCCATAGGAAACAATGGGGCTGTTTGAGCTGAAAAAAAACCTAACACCTGCAAAAAAGCAGCGTTCAGCTCCTAACGCAGCCCCATTGTTTCCTATGGGGAAACACTTCCTACGTCTGCACCTAACACCCTAACATGTACCCCGAGTCTAAACACCCCTACCCTTACACTTATTAACCCCTAATCTTCCGCCCCCGCTATCGCTGACCCCTGCATATTATTATTAACCCTTAATCTGCCGCTCCGTACACCGCCGCAACCTACGTTATCCCTATGTACCCCTAATCTGCTGCCCCTAACACCGCCGACCCCTATATTATATTTATTAACCCCTAACCTGCCCCCCACAACGTCGCCGCCTGCTACTTACAATAATTAACCCCTAATCTGCCGACCGCAAAGCGCCGCCACCTACGTTATCCTTATGTACCCCTAATCTGCTGCCCCTAACACCGCCGACCCCTATATTATATTTATTAACCCCTAATCTGCCCCCCTCAACGTCGCCGACACCTGCCTACACTTATTAACCCCTAATCTGCCGAGCGGACCTGAGCGCTACTATAATAAAGTTATTAACCCCTAATCTGCCTCACTAACCCTATCATAAATAGTATTAACCCCTAATCTGCACTCCCTAACATCGCCGACACCTAACTTCAATTATTAACCCCTAATCTGACGACCGGAGCTCATCGCTACTATAATAAATGTATTAACCCCTAAAGCTAAGTCTAACCCTAACACTAACACCCCCCTAACAAATATAATTTACATCTAACGAAATTAATTAACTCTTATTAAATAAATTATTCCTATTTAAAGCTAAATACTTACCTGTAAAATACATCCTAATATAGCTACAATATAAATTATAATTATATTGTAGCTATTTTAGGATTAATATTTACTTTACAGGCAACTTTGTAATTATTTTAACCAGGTACAATAGCTATTAAATAGTTAAGAACTATTTAATAGTTACCTAGTTAAAATAATAACAAAATTACCTGTAAAATAAGTCCTAACCTAAGTTATAATTAAACCTAACACTACCCTATCAATAAATTAATTAAATAAAATACCTACAATTACCTACAATAAAACCTAACACTACACTATCAATAAATAAATTAAATACAATTTCTACAAATAACTACAATTACATAAACTAACTAAAGTACAAAAAATAAAAAAGAACTAAGTTACAAAAAATAAAAAAATATTTACAAACATAAGAAAAATATTACAACAATTTTAAACTAATTACACCTACTCTAAGCCCCCTAATAAAATAACAAAGACCCCCAAAATAAAAAATTCCCTACCCTATTCTAAATTAATAAATTTAAAAGCTCTTTTACCTTACCAGCCCTGAACAGGGCCCTTTGCGGGGCATGCCCCAAGAAAATCAGCTCTTTTGCCTGTAAAAAAAAACATACAATACCCCCCCCCAACATTACAACCCACCACCCACATACCCCTAATCTAACCCAAACCCCCCTTAAATAAACCTAACACTAAGCCCCTGAAGATCTTCCTACCTTGTCTTCACCTTAACAGGTATCACCGATCCGTCCTGGCATCCGGTGCTGAAGAGGTCCAGAAGAGGCTCCAAAGTCTTCCTCCTATCCGGCAAGAAGAGGACATCCGGACCGGCAAACATCTTCATCCAAGCGGCATCTTCGATCTTCTTCCATCCGGTGCGGAGCGGGTCCATGTTGAAGCATCCGACGCGGATCCATCCTCTTCTTCCGGCGTCTCCCGACGAATGACGGTTCCTTTAAGGGACGTCATCCAAGATGGCGTCCCTCGAATTCCGATTGGCTGATAGGATTCTATCAGCCAATCAGAATCAAGTTCAATCCGATTGGCTGATCCAATCAGCCAATCAGATTGAGCTCGCATTCTATTGGCTGTTCCGATCAATAATAAATTAATAAATATAATATAGGGGTCGGCGGTGTTAGGGGCAGCAGATTAGAGGTACATAAGGATAACGTAGGTGGCGGCTCTTTGCGGTCGGCAGATTAGGGGTTAATTATTGTAAGTAGCTGGCGGCGACGTTGTGGGGGGCAGGTTAGGGGTTAATAAATATAATATAGGGGTCGGCGGGGTTAGGGGCAGCAGATTAGGGGTACATAAGTATAACGTAGGTGGCGGTCGGCAGATTAGGGGTTAAAAAAATTTAATCGAGTTGCGGCGATGTGGGGGGACCTCGGTTTAGGGGTACATAGGTAGTTTATGGGTGTTAGTGTACTTTAGAGTACAGTAGTTAAGAGCTTTAGAAACCGGCGTTAGCCCAGAAAGCTCTTAACTCCTGCTTTTTTTTTTGTCGTTAGAGCTCTAACGCTCACTTCAGAAACTACTCTAAATACCGGCGTTAGAAAGATCCCATTGAAAAGATAGGATACGCAAATGGCTTAGGGGGATCTGCGGTATGGAAAAGTCGCGGCTGAAAAGTGAGCGTTAGACCCTTACCTACACGACTCCAAATACCGGCGGTAGCCTAAAACCAGCGTTAGGAGCCTCTAACGCTGGTTTTCACGGCTAACGCCGAACTCTAAATCTAGGCCTTAGTATTTATTTTAGCTAGGTAGTTAGTAAATAGTTCATAACTATTTACTAACTAGTCTAACTAGTTAAAATAAATACAAACTTATCTGTGAAATAAAAATAAAACCTAAGCTACCTACAATGTAACTATTAGTTATATTGTAGCCAGCTTAGGTTTTATTTCACAGGTAAGTTTTTAGTTTTAAATAGGTATTATTTAGTTAATAATTGTAAATTTAATTTAGATCTATTTTAATTATTTTAAAGTTAGGGGGTGTTAGGGTTACGTTAGGGTTAGGGTTACGTTAGGGTTAGGGGTTAATAGTTTAATTTAGGTTGTTGCGATGTGGGGGTCTGGCGGTTTAGGGTTAATAGATTTATTTAGTTAATAATTGTAAGTTTAATTTAGATCTATTTTAATTATGTTAAAGTTAGGGGGTGTTAGGGTTACGTTAGGGTTAGGGTTACGTTAGGGTTAGGGGTTAATAGTTTAATTTAGGTTGTTGCGATGTGGGGGCTGGTGGTTTAGGGGTTAATAGGTTTATTTAGTGGTAGTAATGTGGGAGGCCAGAGGTTTAGGGGTTAATAGCTTTATTTAGGTGGCGGCGATATTGGGAGCGGTGGAATAGGGGTTAATAATTTTATTTAGGTGGCGGTGATATCGGGAGCGGAAGATTAGGGGTTAATAACTGTAGGCAGGCATCAGCGATGTCAGGGACAGCAGATTAGGGGTGTTTAGACTTGGGGTTTATGTTAGGGTGTTAGGTTTAAACTGTAGTTTATTTTTCTCCATAGACATCAATGGGGCTGCGTTACGAAGCTTTTGTTTCCGCAATCGCAGGTGTTAGACTTTTTTTTTGCCGGCTCTCCCCATTGATGTCTATGGGGAAAGCGTGCACAAGCACATCAAAACACAGCTGCTTTTGTGTGCCGTATGGAGCTCAACGCAGTCATATCTCCCACACAAGCCGGGTTTTTTTAAACTTGTAATGGCAGCGCTATAGGGAATTAAATAACGCAACTTTTGTTGCATTCTTTACTTTCCCTATAGCGCTCAAAACTGGTAATCTAGGTGACTGTTAGTTATAACTATTACGTTTGCTTATATTTGTGATGCTGTATTTGATAGTATAAAAATCTATGTCAAGGGGGCGGAGCCAGCATTCCACCTGAGCAGACGTATAGTACTGGAGCTCCAGCTAATAATATATATTATAATTGAATTCTAATGCTTTACCTACATCAAAGGTGATGTACATACTTTAAATGAGCCCTGCAATAGCTGAGGAACTAACTGGCAATTTGTGAGAGGATTTAAAGCATCGTAGAGGAGCGACAGATTGAGGCCTAGCCAAGCTCGGGGCCTTCCTGGAAGAAACGTATCCTATATCTTACATAGTAAGACGACAGTAAGAGAGGCCGGAGCTGGCTTTGCGCAGCAGTGCCTGCTGGAGTGTGGGGCCTCTGGGAACATGGAGGGACTGTTTGCGACACTGCAAAACTGGCTTGAGGATTTTGATGGCAGGATGTGCCGAAGATTCGACCGCCTCCTATCTACCATGGCGGATACCCATGCAGAAGTTGCTACTAAAGACCCAGAGGTAGCACCACATGCAACTTTGAGCGCACAGTACAGAGATTCTCAGGAGGATAATGTTCAGCCCCCGGCTATCTCGGCGCACATCGCAGAATTGGTAGCTTGTGGATTCCCTGTGGCCCGGTGCAGGTTGGATCTCTTGGCCCAGGTGCCCCAAGGGGAGTGCGGGAGCTCCTACTATTGTGCCGCTATACTTCAGGAAAGTGCATATAGGAGTCAATCCGACCTTTGCATGAATAACTGTCTGGGGCTATATCTGGTGGACGTATCATGCTGGAGAACTTTGGATCTCTCTGTGGATCCGGTGGGTCAACTTTGTGTAAAGACCGGTGTGGGCTGAGTGTTCCTACTGAAGCTGTTGTTTTTGCAGCAACCGCCATGCTCAGCAGGTTGCCTTTGCCCTGTACTTATAATCCTCCATGACGACCGTTAGGTCTGAATTTACAGACTCAACCTTATGAACATTTTGTTTTATGGCCCCAGCAATATTAATATCTGTCAGTTAGGTGGAGATGTGATACCCTCTATCCTCTTTGATTATTTGGCTACCTTGGGATTTAAATATGTAATTGTTATGTCTCTTGTACTCGCAAAATTACCATTGTCTGCTCCTTGATTTTCCCTAATCTTATTTCTATTTATAGATTGTGAACAGTCTATTCCCCTCACATCATTGCAACCCCCTCCTGATAATATGTGTTGTTGGGAAAGAGAGTGATTACTTTCAGATATTACTTGGGCAGCATGGTCTCCTCAAAGAATAGGACTTCATTACTTGTCCTGAATCCGCCCCCCCTCCCTCCCCCTCTCTCTCCCTCTCCCCCTCCCCCTCTCCCCCCTCCCCCTCCCTCTCCTTTCTCCCTCCTCCCCCCCTCTCCTTCCTTCCCCCTTTCTCCCCCCCCTTTCCCCTCTCTCCCCCTCTCCCCCCTTCCTTCCCTCTCCCTCCCCTCTCCACCTTTCCCCCTTTCCCCCTTTCTCCTCCCCCTCTCCCCCTTCCCTCCCGCTCTTCCCCTTTCCTCCTCTCCTCCCCCCATCCCCCTCCCCTCCCTCCCCTCCCCCCCCCTTTTCCGCCCTCCCCCCTCTTCCCTTTTCCCTCTCCCCTTTTCCCCCTCACCCCTGTTTCCCCCCCTCTCCCAATTGTGTAGTAAAGGGATAAATAATTTATCCTCTATGCTCCTATCTGGCAGAGTTATGCAGTCTCTGCCCTGTTCGTAGAGCCTATGTTAGAGAATGTACCCATATGAGTGTAAAAATGGCTCTCCGAATACTACTAATGTAACGATTTATTATGATTGTCATTCTATGTTTAATATCTACAGACTGTATATCATTATTAGTTTATTATATCTGTAACCTCACTTACCTATCTAATGTATCTCTTAGAATTATTGGTATGTTGTTTAAGGCTCAGAGACTCTGGGACGCCCAATATATGTGTTCCCCACTTATTTCGTAGGGCGAATTAGCTGACATAATACAGCCAGGCATGCTAAGATTACTAGTTTTTAACTAAAATTATTTAGTAACATTTTTGCTAGCTGCCCACCACGGTGGTATAAGTACCTAATCACTTCCAGGTGATTACAGAGTTTGTAGCCCAGTCAGCTTCCTACTTTTTACAAAATTATAATCCTTTTTGAGCCTGCAACTTCTAGCTTGTTCCTTTTTTTAATATCAATGTTCTTATTCTATTCGTATTCTGGTGAGCAACTACACTTCTTTATATCTTAGTATTTAAGCTTATATGAGATACAGTCCCTGCAGTTCGTTTCTCTGACACAGTGTTAGATATTGGAATATTTAATGTTATTATGCTTGATTCTATCATCTCCTTCAATATTATTCTCAGTCTATCGGACCTTTCTAGGGTCCTAGTTGTCATAAGAAGGAGTCTATTAGCGTAGGCCTAGATTGGGCCTGTGCTTTCTAAAAGCCCTCTGAGTAGTACCCTTAATTCATAGAGGTCCACAAGTGGCTTCAGCTAGCTTTGAGGGAAAAGAGGGCGATTTTGAGTTTGTTCTCCAACTTTTATCCATTTGATGTATATTTCAACTTGAGAATACTATGTGAATTTTGATAAGAGGCTTATTTCTAAATATGTTCTTTAACATTTGTATATGTCCACAATACTTGTCTTATTATATGCTGTGTAACACGTCCTTGTTGGGGCAAACTGTTTTTGTGTATTTGTAAGTGTAAATTCCCTCAATAAAAAAAAAATATAAAAAAAAAAAAAAAAAAAAAAAATCTATGTTAAGAGCATGTCTGTATTCTTACCAGGAGGGCCATGTGGCTTACGTCCTGGAATACTTAATATGGTGTATAAATTCTTACCACTGCTGGACGGACTTTTACACTGATAATTTGGGACACATAGACAATCCACAACTATTTTAGGAGACTGCAAAGACAGTGTTAACTGGGCACATCATTTCCTATGTAGCAGCTGTCAAAAACAAGACTCAGCAGAGATATATTGATCTCCAAAGAAAGCTTGGTCAACAATCTAATTCAACCTTTGACCTTTACATAGCAGCCAAGGAAGACTTAGATGCCTTTCTCAAGCAGCAAGCCGTTGCAGGGCTTTTAAAAACTTCGAGTAAATTTTACGGATTTGGCGATCGGCCAGGTAAACTTCTAGCGTCATTGACTAAAATGCGTACAACAAAATCTAATGTAGCAGCGCTTAGACACCAGGGCAAAACTCATACATCACCTTCAGCAGTAGCAGAAGGCTTTGCCCAGTATTACACACAGTTATACACACGTCAACCACTGAGCCATTCGGAGACACAGACCCCTTTTTGTCGCTCGCCTTACCACAACTCACCCAGGACCAGATGACAAGCTTAAATGCTCCCATCTCCACTGACGAAAAAAACACTTTAGAAACAATCTCCCTAGGTAAAGTACCCAGCCTGGATGGGCTTCCAATTTAATTTTACTCACTTTTGCAGGTACAAGTCTCTCCCATCTTAGAAAAATTATACAATGTATACCTCCAGGAAGATACTATGCCTTCTCAAAATTTCTCCTTGGCTCACATCACTCTCATCCCAAGCCTGGCAAAGATCATACACTTCCGGAGTCCTACCATCCCATTTCCCTACTTAATACCAACTATAAAATACTTATGAAGATCTTGGCAAATCGCCTAAAGTCCCTACTCCCTTCTCTCCTACACCCAGACCAAACAGGTTTTGTTTTTAAGCACACATCAGTTGTCAATTTGCGTAAGGTTCTTCATGCCATTAATCACTACTGGACCTAGGGGAGGGGTGGCGGGGCGGAGGGTGCTCCAGAGGCCTTCCTGCTGTCCTTAGATGCAGAGAAGGCCTTTGATCGTGTTGAGTGACCTCACTTTTTCAATACTATGCAGTGTTTTAATTTCCCAGGCCCCTTCCTGGAGATTGTTCTTAGATTTACATGGGAGTGAGGGCACGTATATGGTGTATTCTCTTCTGACTTCCTCCTGCAGCGGGGCACCTGTCGAGGCTGCCCACAATCTCCCCAGCTTTTTGACATAGCCTTGGAGCCACTGGTGACTAGGCTTAGGAAGATTTTCCCAGGAATCATTATTCAAGGTACCCCTGTTCAGATTGCACTTTATGCAGATGACATGTTGCTTTTTGTTTTGCAGACCAAATTTATATATCCCCCACATTTTACAGACAATTTCGGACTTTGGTAGCTTTTCAGGTTACAAAATTAACTCTTCCAAGTCAGAGATACTATGGCTCAATAGACACAAACATTCATCCCATAACTACCCTTTTGTGGAAGCCCACAATACGCTCACTTACTTGGGCATTCATCTGCACAACATATATGAGTTAATTATCTCCAAACAATGCTCTGCTCTGGTTACTCAGATGCAGGGTTAGCTGAACTTACCCCTGGGTCTGGCCATATTAGCCTGATCAAGATGGCTGTTTTGCCCAAAATTTGATATCCTCTCCTCGCTCTGCCCTTCCTTATTACTAAGAAGGATTTGGCGTACCTGTCCAGAGCTGTTAACTCATTTATTTGGAAATGAAAGAAAACTCATATTGCATCAGATAAATTGCAACTTCCTTAACTGAACGGAGGGCTAGGTCTTCCAAATTTAAAATTGTATAACTGGGCAGCTTTAATTAGCTTAGTTGTTGATTGGCAGCTAAATACCCCGCACGTTTGTGTTGTGCAACTGGAGGAGGCAGTGAGTGCACTGTTGGCCTTATCATACCTACCTTATGCCCCTCTTGGAAGTATTCCACCTTCTATCAAAAAGAGTCCTCTATATTGAGATCCCCTTAGGGTATGGCATATGGCATTCAGATACCTAAAAGTAAAATATCCCACACCAAAATTCCCATTGTGGGTAATGAGGAGTTCCCGGCGGGTAACACCTTGGCACCTTTTCACTCCTGGAAGCACCTGGGACTTAGAGCTGTGGGGGATGTATTAGATCACCTTCTGCACTCGCTGAGGACCTTCCAAAAATATAGAGACAATTCAATATTCCTAGTAAACACTTTTTTGTGTAAATGCAACTTAGGCACTACATAAATGACTTACAGAAGAATGATCCAGAGTTTTGGCATTCCTCTCCTTTCGCTATCTCACATACACTATTCCAAATAGGAATCTTTTCATCCTCTGCATTCTATAAAAGACTGCTAAAACAAAATAAAGTGACAGTACAGACAAGGATACTAGAGGGGTTTGCCCCACTGACGACGACTTGCATCTCAATTTCAGACATAAAACTTAGTCTAGAAAGGGCAAAAGCTGCAACACTAGTGGTTCCATTTAGAGAGGCACACATTCAATTGCTCCATAAGGACTATATCACCCCAGACCGACTAGCTAAGTGGAATCCCAGTTGCCCTAGAATGTGTGTCAAATGTCATAGTGATGCCCCACATTTCCAACACTATTTCTACTCTTGCCTGGTGATTAGACAGTTTTGGGGACATCTTCAATGTTGGATTAAAATCAAATTTGGAGTGGACATTGCCCTGGATATAGATACAATGTTCCTCTTTCTCTGGGAGGACCAATATAAAAAACTACACAAACTGTTAACACTATGCATTTTGCTGGCAAGACACTGCATATTGTGCAGGTGGATATCCAGTAAAGCTCCAACAGTGGCACAATTTAGAAACCTCCTGTTTAAACAAGTCTTTATTAAACAATATGACACTAAATTAGACACTAGACACAGGCTTAGCCCCTTCCTTAGGAAGTGGCAACCTATTTTAACATCTCTTACCCCACTTATGCAAAGACAGATACTACAGCCATTTCTCCATCATGAAATAATGTTGTCTGCCATATTGAGGGGGGAGTGGCCCCCACTTGCGGAACCGGTGGATAGTCTTTCCCCTGAAATAAACCTAGAGGAATTACTGTTTTAGGTCTGCCCTGTTCTAGGCTGGCTGGTGTGGGGCGGGGATGGGGCTCCTTTTCTACCCATGATTCTCCTGTCCTTGCCCTTCCCTTTTCTTCCTCCCTCTATTATTTATACTTTAATCAGTGCATGTTCACTTCTCAACCATCCATGTGTGTAAACAGACAGCTGAAGCGAAGTTAATTGAAGTTAGTTAATGTTAAACCAGGAACCCCGAGGGGAACCTGAGAGCGGGGTGCGCTAAGTGGATCAAACTAACGAAATTAACGAAATTGACCACAAACCATATGGCTCCTGTAAAGACGGGCTAAATGGCTCCTATGAAGTCGGCCAAATTTTGGCAAAATTGTGAAACCAAGCGGTGTAAGCGGCTAAGCTCCTCTGGTTCTTGGAGTGAAGATTTCTGAAAATTAGGAAAAAAGAGGGCGCCACATAGCGTGATACTGTTGTTACAGGCTCAGAGAGACAAAGTATTCAGAAAGGCTTACCGAAAAGCTCTGCACCGTTCTGTGACCGGTGCTACCAGGCAGACTAACACTCTCAGTGGTTAGCACACTGGGTGGCCTCAGGTGTAATGCAGGCAGGTGGATCTCAGCGTTGCTTGATTGAAGTGACTCCACGGCTGTGCAGCACGTATACTGCAGATTCCAGTGGGTATTTAGAATAAAAACCTCTCCAGGTTAAATAAATGAAAGTATGAGACAACTTCCGTATAATAAAGTTAAAATCTTTAATCCAAACAAGATTTGCTAATCCATACAAGATTTGCTACGCGTTTCTAGACCGATGGTCTTTTCCTCAGGCATAAAAACAAATGGATACAATTACAAACAAATTGAAACCTTAAGTAAAGGTAAATTTAAAAACGGAAGTTGTCATAGTTTCGAAAAGAGACCAATCCTGACACAGTGGACCTTGTGAATTTGATCAGAATTAATTGTGAACTCACTGTTGTGGTAAATGTGAGTCATAATATCACTAATATATTTCTGAACTGTTTCAAGTCAGGGATATTCTTGAGATGTTCAATGCTAAATATATACAATGTAAAAACTGTAAAAACTAAAACAAAAACTAATAAATTATATTGACTGCAGTTGCTTTTAGTAATTGTGAATGATGTTTAAAATATATATTTAAATATACAACGTTTGTTCAAAAGAAACATGTGATGTTTATTGGAACCTATTTAAAATGTAATGTGGATTTAAAGAGCACGTAATTTAAATGCAAATTTGAATGCAATTTAAATGGGAATTTGGCTAATAATATGATTCTAGACCTCACAGCTATGAAAGCTGATTACTTGTGATTTCTAGATATTGAAATCGGAGTTCATTGTCTGATTTGTCGGATTGATTTGTGAAAAAGTCATGTTGATATGCATGTTCCTAAAACCGAGAGTGGTGTATTTGATCTATTCTGGCAAAAAGACTCAAAGGTCAAATGAATACGATTTATATAATGTTACATTTAGCATGTAATTATTTCAAAAATATTATGTATTCCATTTTGTATATAAACTATCTCAAAAGGTATAATATATATACATGTGACCAATTAAAAATATTTGTGTGATAAGGTTCATCAATGAATTTTATTTATTTTTTGATGACAAATGGATCAGGTTATTATTTAGGAATCTATTCTAATTTGTTAGGCATGCTATATCATGTGAATCTGAAAAAAAAGTTTTTGGATGTGGTAGCCTATAGTGTAAACATTGTTTAAATAGGTTACCAGTTTGGACCCACGATCAGATGGGCACCTAAAGAGTATTTGTATGCCTTATTGTGAATAAAATATATGTGTTTGCCGTTCGATCTGTTAAGCAGAGTGCGTTGCTAGTATAAAGCAGTATATATTTGGTTGTGCTGTTAAATATATTTACCCTTCTGTAGGTTATAAACACTCGCCTGCTAGCAGATATGAGTGTTATAATAGGCTAGAGGGGATCTAAACTCGAGAGGCTAATGTGTTTTCTCAAAAATGGGCACATCATGATATATGAAAGTGTCATTTGGGTCTAGTATGTAATGTGACAAAAAGCTGGTTAATATATCACTGGTCCTCATATTAGTTAGTGCCAGCTGGATATATGGGAAACTCAATTTTGGTCCCAGTGTGTAATATAAATATAAATCAAAATGTCACTAATCGTCATGATTGTGATATTGATCCATAACATATTAGTCTAAATCTAAAGCTGAAGTAGAATTTTAATGTTGGTGATAGTTTTTGGTCTAACAGTGATGAATATCATATTATTTAGTGTATTTATTGATGTATCTGGATGTTAATTAAATGCTGCTAAGTCTAGGTTGGCATTTAAACCTTCGGGAAATAGTGTTTTTAGCTTAAAAATCCAGAAGGTTTCTCGTTGTCTGAGTTTAGTGGTTCTGTTATAATCAGCTGACCTAGGAATGAAATCTATGGGAGTAAATTTGAAAATGTGAGGGTTGCCTTGGTGTTTGGCTAAACAATGTGTTGGGATACTGTGTTTGATTTTAGTTTTTTTACAATTTTTACAGTTACGAAAGTGTTCTCCCCACCTTGTTTTGACCTTCCTAGAGGTGCGGCCTATGTATTGTAGGCCGCAGATACACTCTAACAGGTATACTACAAAAGAGGTATTACAATTATAAAATCCCTGAATGGGATATGTGTCCCCGGTGGTGTGGGACTTGAAAGTTTTGGTGCCATGTTTAATGTATTGACAAGACTTGCAACCAGTTTTCCCACATTTGTAAACTCCCTGTAACCCAAAGATGCCCCTCTTGGATTTTGTAATGATCTTAGATTGTTGTTGGGTATGTTTGACAATTTTGCTGGGTGCTAATCTACTTCTCAGGGTTGGTGCTCTCCTGTAAACTATCTTTGGTCTGTCCTGTACAATATTTCTCAAAATGGGATCCCTTTGGATAACATGCCAATGTTTGTGTATAATCTGATTTATTTTTTGAAAATGGTTGTTGTATTGAGTGATGAACATAATGTTACCCTGGTCTGTTGATGTATTAATTGGTTGATTCATTTTATTGTTATTATTATTGGCTAGTATCTGATTCCTGTCTAATCTTTTTGTTCTAGTAAGTGCATTGTCTAAAATATGAGTGGGATAATTTATTTCTATAAATCTATTGTATATAATCTGACTTTGTTCAAGAAAAATATTAAAATCTGAACAATTTTTCCTGATACGCCTGAACTGACTGTACGGTACGTTGTTAATCCAACTCCTATGGTGATTACTATGATATTCCAAATAGCTATTGATATCCACATCTTTGAAAAAAGTTTTAGACATAATTGTCTGGTTAGGCCCCCAACTAAGTGTCAGATCCAGATAGTCTATTGATTCAGATTGTATATTGGCTGTGAAAGTGATACCCATGTCGTTGTTATTAAGTCGTGTGATGAATGATTCGGCTGTTTCTAAATCCCTGTCCCATATAAATATAAGGTCATCTATATATCGGCCATAGAATACCAGGTTCTCCCCAAGATTAGCATGGTAAATATATACCTCCTCGAATAATCCCATAAAGAGATTAGCGAAACTTGGGGCGAACCTGGTACCCATGGCCGTACCTCTAGTCTGTAAATAAAAACGATCTAAGTATAGAAAATAGTTGTGTTGCAAAATGTACTTAATGCATTCTATAATGTATGCTACTTGTTCTTTGGGTAAATAGGGGTCTTGTTCCAAAAAATGGGAGATGGCTGTCAATCCTAGATCGTGGGTGATATTTGAATATAGGGAACTAACATCACAGGTGATCCATAATTTCTTTTTGTTGGTGAGAGTGAGATTTTGTAATAATTGTAAGAGGTGGGTGCTATCCCTAATATAAGATGGAAGAGTGGTTACGAATTTCTGTAAGAATTGGTCGATGTAAAATGATAAATTGTATGTTAGATTCCCTATCCCAGCTATAATAGGACGTCCGGGAGGGTTCTTTTTATCCTTGTGGATTTTTGGAAGATGGTAATAATGAGCTATACTCGGATTGTCTGATCTAAGGAAATCTCGCTCTTCTTTGTTTAATATACCCTGTAATGAACCCTTGCCTATTAGTTTCTGATATGATAGTTTGTAAAGAGGGGTCGGGTCTCTAGGTAAAACTTGGTAGTAATTAATGTCTCCTAGAATTCTCTCTGCTTCTTTGGTGTAATCTTTGTAATCCTGGATAATAATCCCCCCCCCTTGTCCGCGTCGCGGATCACAATGTTTGGATTATTCTGTAAACTGTGCAATGCTTTTTTATGTCTTTGAAAAGAATAGTTAGTCCTTTTAACTGTTGTTTCTAATAGTTTCTCACAGTCCTCTAGAACCATGTTTTGATATAGTTCTATGTATTTGTTATTAATATTGGTAGGATTGAAGTTAGATTTGTTTTTAACATTAGTATGTATATATCCTTCAAATAAGTTGTCGGTAAGATCTTCAATGTTAGCTGTGACACATGGTATTGAGTTATCAGGAGGCATGTTATCAGTTATTATTATCTGTGAATTTGTGTTATGTAATTGATCTCTACTTAATTTTTTGTTGGCAAAATATTTTTGTAGCGATAACTTGCGTGTAAAATTGTTCACGTCAACAAATAAATTAAAGATGTTTGGTGAGTTTGGTGGACAAAAAGACAGGCCTTTTTTCAATACTCTTTTTTCTTCTATAGTTAGTGTATATGATGATAAATTGAATAATCCCTGATTTAATCTGGATAATTCCGCTTTCTTGGCGGTAAGGCCTCTGCCCCTCCTGCCTCGTTTTCTGATATGTGAGGTCTTTTTGCCGACCTTATTGGCAGGTTTTCCATTCTTGTATTGGGGCCTGTCCCTAAAAAAGGAGGCGGTGGGTTGCTGCTAGTGCTAGGACTTTCAACATCTCCTATCGTGGGCTAAATCTGTTATTATGTTCATATTGTTCCAGATGTGTTGTTGGAGTTTGTGGATTAACACTGTTGTTCCAAACCTGATTATTTGATGAGTTAATGGTTGGTTGTCTATAGTGATGTGGTGTGTCTCTGTGGTCATTATGGTCTTGTCTCTTATTATAATCCCCCTGAGATCTGTAATGTCTATTGGGGTTCCAGGTGTTTTCCTGGTGTGATGTGACATGTGTACCTTTATGTTGATAGGCTTGGGCTGACTGGTAGGACATATTGTGAGAATCTTTGGTATTGAAATGTCTAAATTTGGGTTCTCTGTTTATGTTGGACATGTGTTCTCTATTTGAAGGTTGCTGATAGTTGTGTGGTTGATAAGAATGTGATTGATAAGACCCTTTTGAGGAAGGATGGTGGTTATGCTGATCTCTGTTATGAGGCAATGACCAATTTTGACTATATTGGCCTTCCTTGTGTGTTCTATGTTCACGATCGAACTTGGGAGTCCTATTATTAAATGTGTTGTAATGTGTTGTATGATGAGAGCTAGGTCGATTTAGAATGGATTGTGGTTGTTTATAATAGTTGTTGTTACTCCTATTGTAATATACCCTATTTGTTCCCTGGTGCTTAGGGTGTGTAGAACTGTTTGAAAGTGTATTATCTTTACGGTTGAAGGTGTATACACAGTTATTGATGTAATCTTCATGGTCCCTTTGTAGTTTTTTATTTTTGTTCTGGACAATATTTTCCTGGAACCTATCTGTACGTTCATTGATTTCTTTTAAAATTTTGCTTTAGTCAGGATTTTGCTGATATACCCTAAGATCTGTTTGTATTTTTTCTATATTAGTGATGCTCTGACTCTAGAGTTGGCGTCTGTGTTCAATTAAAATCTTCATTAAATTAAAAGAACACTCATTGAGTGCTTCATACCACTTTAGTAAAAGTGCAGGGTCATCTTTAAATGAGCAATGTTTGAGAATCCTTAATCCTCTGGGAACATATTTTACTTCTATATATTTTTCTAGAGCTGTGAGGTCCCACCAATGTCTATGTTCCTTATTTAATTCCTCTTCTAATAAATAGAAGAGGTCTCTCATAGGTTTGTTTTCGTTGCTTTCTGATATGATGTCCGAAATGTTATTGTCTTTTGAAAGATTAAAACTAAGTCTTTTGGAACTGCGTTCTTCTTTGGATTGCATAATGTATTTGTGTGAGCTGTGAATGAATAACACAGAAAAAAAGGTGTCTAAAGTGTAATATGTGTACCGTGGGGTACTAGGGCAGTGCCTGGATGTAATGTGAAAATGGTTGGTCAATGTCTCTTGGTCTGAATAATATGGGATGGTCTAAGTAATGATTAACAGTGTAATGTGATAATGATAATGTTGGGTGTTCAATTGTGGAGAAATATGCAAAAAGATGTGTGCTTGATGGAATGTTAATGTATTATGTAAATATAAATGAAAATGCTGAAAATAATCAGTGAGTGCCGTGAACGTGTTTAGTGCTGTTATATAATGTGTATTGAATAACTCTCGTCTCAAAATATAACACTGAGAAAAAAAAGGGTTTAAAGAAAAAACCTCAAATGGTTAGGGCGTGTGGAATATTTGTGAGAATTGAGATGTGCAATTTGCTAATGCGTGCACGCAATGTGTTAATATAAATCTTGAGTGAACTGAATAGCTGTGATCAAAAAATAAGTGCTGATCAAAACATTAAAAACATAAAAAAATGGCAAATTACTGCTTGCATATAAAAATAAAAAACAGTGTTCATATACAAAATAACATGAATGATTAATATTAGCGTGAAAACAATCGATATTTTAAAGTCGAACAGTGCAAATGAAAATTCAAATGTTTGCTATATGAAGAAACAAAATATAGTTGCAATTACTTCAGAGTTTTACAAAATGTGAATACAAATTAATAAAATGTGAATACAAATTGATAGACTGAACTGTGAAAAAGACAAATATATTTTCCGTAAAGTCAGTGAAAAGCTGCCAAACCCCGAAAAACACCAATAAGAACTGAAAGTCAAACCAGGAACCCCGAGGGGAACCTGAGAGCGGGGTGCGCTAAGTGGATCAAACTAACGAAATTAACGAAATTGACCACAAACCATATGGCTCCTGTAAAGTCGGGCTAAATGGCTCCTATGAAGTCGGCCAAATTTTGGCAAAATTGTGAAACCAAGCGGTGTAAGCGGCTAAGCTCCTCTGGTTCTTGGAGTGAAGATTTCTGAAAATTAGGAAAAAAGAGGGCGCCACATAGCGTGATACTGTTGTTACAGGCTCAGAGAGACAAAGTATTCAGAAAGGCTTACCGAAAAGCTCTGCACCGTTCTGTGACCGGTGCTTCCAGGCATACTAACACTCTCAGTGGTTAGCACACTGGGTGGCCTCAGGTGTAATGCAGGCAGGTGGATCTCAGCGTTGCTTGATTGAAGTGACTCCACGGCTGTGCAGCACGTATACTGCAGATTCCAGTGGGTATTTAGAATAAAAACCTCTCCAGGTTAAATAAATGAAAGTATGAGACAACTTCCGTATAATAAAGTTAAAATCTTTAATCCAAACAAGATTTTGTTTATTTAAGTTGAAATAAATGTTGTAAAAATAGAGACGCGGCCTTCATCGAGACATATGGATGTCAAGTCCCCGGCAAAAAAAAACAACTGCAAACAAAAAAAAAACCTTCTCTGGGTGGTTTCATAAGACTTTATGGATGAAAGATATTTAAGGACTAGAGAACTGAACCAATTTCATGTAATAATCCTCAATGCTTATACTTCTTTATGATTGCACTGAGATTTTGTATGTCTGTGTTTTTGAGGGCTGTGTCTTCACAAATAAAAAGAATTAAAAAAAATATATATGGTGTATAAAATCTAGATAATTGTCTCTTTCCTTTCAAAGAAAGAGATCTCTATTATTACTGAAGATAAAAGATATTTTCTTTTTCCTCTAGACAGAAAGTCTACAAAAAAAAAGAACAGACAACTAACTCCTCTGTTCAAAGCAAGGTTCCTATGGTTTACTCCTAATGCTCATTGGAATAAGTCCAAACAGAATAACAAGTCGGTTCCCACCTCCAAAACCACTATTTCAGTAGCATACGTTCTAAAACCTTGTGTTCCAGCATTTAAATACCACTCCTGCTCTCAGAGTAAGCAGTGAAATGTATTATAAGTGTGGCCCCAGATCCATTTATTCTGCTAGGGGGCAGGTTTTAATCAGGAGGCTTGGGTCCAGTCTGTCCCAGACCTCTGGGTTCAGAACATTACTCTCAGGAATATTGCATTGGTTTAAGAATAAGGCCTCCAAAAGAGAGTTTTTTTTCTACCCATTAAAAAAAGTTTTATTTGTTTTTCTTCCATATGGTCTCAAATTTCAGCGACCTTCAATCTTGGTCTCTATTGAGATGTGGGAATAATTATTCCAGTTCAATACAAGAACAGGGAATGGAATTTTAATCAAATCTCTTCATTGTTCCAAAGAAGGAAGACACCTTCAGACCAATTTTGGATCTTGAACTCTAAACAGTTTGTAAGAATTCCATGTTTCAGAATTGAACATTCAGAACTTTTCTACCTTAAGCAAGGTCAATTTATGTTCATATTATATTAAAGGATGCTTTCCATCCTAATCAAATTTACTTGAAACATCAATTTCTTAGGTCTACTTTTCTGGAAAAACTTTATCAGTTTGTTACTCTTCCACTAGGGTCTAGCTACAACTGCAGCCTACCGCCACACTGCCCTGAATACACCCGATCCTGTCTGATCTTGGATGGTAAGCAGAGCCAGTCCTGGACAGTACCTGAAAATTAATAATATCAAGGTTCTAGGTAACCTTTTGTCTATAACAGAGCTCAGGGTATTGCAGTTCTTTCGCCACACAAATTCATGACCTATATGATATCTTGGTACTAGCTCAGTCCTTTCCTTTAAAATAATTTCACACAAAAAAACTATTGTTGTTTCTTCAAACTAAATCAGTGACAATTATTTTTTCTATAACAGAGTAGAGACGGATAAAACTGGTATTAACCTTTATACTCTTGCACTCCCTTCACTGGCTATGTGAATAGAAGTACTAGGTCTCATAATTACAGTTTCAGATACAATTTAATTTGCTCAATTTCACATGCGACCTCTTCAGCTTTATATGCTGCGTCAATGACGCAAATGTTTATATCTAGCTATCTCAAAATATATTTTAGATTCCAATACAAACTAGTCTCTGACTTGGTAGCTGAATCATCAATGTATTATTCAGGAGTCTTCTTACTCATCCTAACTGATCTGTGATTACCACAGATACAAATTTTCAGTTTGGAGAGCTGTTTGGGGGTCTCTGACAGCACACTGTTTGGGATCCTCAGAGGTGAGGTTGCCAATCAAAATTATAGACCTCTGTGCAATTTTTCAGAACCCTTCAAGCTTGTCTTATCTCCATTTTCACACAGACAATTTCACAACAGTAAATTCTGTCAATCATTAATGGGGAACTCACAGTTCTCTAACCTTGATGGAGGTGTCTCGGATTCTCTCAATTCTTGCCTAAATCTTTTGATTCACATCTTAAGGGTTAACAATTGGAGGCAGACATTCTTAGTCATTAGTCTCTACATCCAAGGGTGTGGTCTCTTCATTAGGATGTGTTCTATCTAATTGTGGATCTTTGGGGCTTACCAGAAATAGATCTAAGGGCCTCTTGTTTGAACATCAAACTTCCCAGGTACTTTGCGAATTCCAGGGATCCTCAAGAAGAGGTAGTGGATGCTCTAGTAGTTCATTGGTCATTTCAACCTGCTTATCTGTTTTCTCCTCTGGTTCCTTTCTCCAGAGTGATTTTCAAGATAAGACTAGAAAAGTCATTTGTAATCGCAATTGCCCCAGCGTAGTCTTACAGGCTTTGGCATACGGATCTGGTTCGAGGTGTCCCACGATGGCTTAGTGATACACTTTACTGACTTGTAAGCTGAAGGTTGAGAGTTCAATTCCAGCTATGGCTACGTGTTCTTCACAGTAGCACTCATTCCCTAATTGATAGTGGCAAAGATTGGACAAGATGTGGGTGTCCTGGGAGG
Organism: Bombina bombina; assembly: GCF_027579735.1. NCBI lineage: Eukaryota > Metazoa > Chordata > Amphibia > Anura > Bombinatoridae > Bombina > Bombina bombina. Next base: position 1,267,430,318 of record NC_069499.1, on the reverse strand, counting down.
AGGGAGTGCGTAGGGATATATTAAAATATAACCTTTATTGGTAATTTTAAAATAAAAGACAGACACAACCTACATACATACTTTATTAAAAACACAGGATTGGGTCTATTAGGGTTTTATCCGATATTCACGGAATACAATAAGTGGTTTTTTGCATAGCCAATTATGAACAGTGTATTTTAAACATTATCTATGCAAACTAACACTAATATAATGTGATATAACTGAAACGTTACCTAAGTACTCTGCCATAACAAAAATAATACGTATTATTGAAAGGGATAATATCAGATCTGAAACTAATACCTTTCAAAAAAAACCCAGCTGAGCTCCAGCAATATATTAAACTTTCTCCTGTCTGAAGTGCAACAGTGAAATATCAGAGCATGCCAAGGAGTGTCTATGTGTAGCTAATTACGATGTATGTAGACAAACAAAATAACAATCTAATATAACTAAAACGTTATCTAAGTATGTTGCCATTATAATAATTATATATATCCCAGGAAAAAGACAATATTATATCCCAAGTGGATATTAACCCCTAAAAATTCAACAGAATTTTAGCAACATATTAAACTTTCCTATGGTGGGACAAGCAGCATATTACAGCAGACTAAAGTGTTTATAAATATACGATAACAAGACTATACAAGGGCTAACCTGATAACTTATTGACAAGTGCAATCACATTCCATATAGACAGCACTGTCTGTCTTAATTTATCCAGAGCCTATCTATAAATGGCACCCAGCACATAATATTTACAACAACAGCAGACCAAGATATTTGTAAAAACGTATAACATAAGTAATATAATTGCAAGTCAACTAGACTTTGTCACACAAAGCTATATACCAAATGCAATACTATATGCAACAATAATATAATCCAACACCAACAGAAATTTTGAATACATTTCGGTGAGACAACTGGATATTTGCATATAAGTTAAAAAATATCAGAATATTACATAATCTCTGAGATTATCCCAACCTGAGATTTACTATCAGTTAAGTCACTTCCAATACTTGCTATAACCACTTATTGTATTCCGTGAATATCGGATAAAACCCTAATAGACCCAATCCTGTGTTTTTAATAAAGTATGTATGCAGGTTGTGTCTGTCTTTTATTTTAAAATTACCAATAAAGGTTATATTTTAATATATCCCTATGCACTCCCTCCTCCCAGGACACCCACATCTTGTCCAATCTTTGCCACTATCAATTAGGGAATGAGTGCTATATAGGTGTACAATCCATCAATCCTAGGATTGATAATTCTCGTTTCTTACAACAAGTACACAGCACCTCAGCCATTTTGCAATATAGTAAATCTGGACTATAGATTTATATATATATCATAATAATAAATCCAGAGATTAATAGGCTACCCTAAATTGTAAATTTGTGCAGTGCCATTAGTACTTTGTTTTTCTGTGTTCTTCACAGTGTATGTACTTTCACTGATGTGTTGCAAATATCCTTCCAAAAAGTCCAGTTATCCGCCTTGACCTTTTCCTCTGCGGTCAGACCTCTTGTCTCAAGGTCCTCTTTTTCCATACCGATCTGAAGTCTCTAAAACTTAATTGCATGGAAATTGAATGCTGAGTTCTGAGACATAGAGGTCAGAGTATTTGTCTCTAGGAAAATGTATCACGTTTGGCAAACTTAAAATGATGTATAGACCTTAATTTCCCTGACATTCTTTTAGAATCCCATGGATTCTTCAGTTTTTGCTGGATGGTTTAGATAAGGATTTATCTGTCAGTTACCTGACAGAGCAGATACTTGCTCTTTCTTTTTATTTCTCAGAAGATTTTTAGTCTTCCTGATATAGCTTGTTTTGGTTCAGGCCCTGGTCTGAATTTAACCTGTTATCAAGTCTATTTCTCCTTCTAGGAGTCTTAATCAAGTGTTAAAGGGTTTTTCAGGCTCTTCCTTTTGAGCCTATACATGTATTCGACATTAGACTACTTTCTTGGAAAGTGTTGTCTCTCTTAACCTTTTTTTATAGCGATGGATCCAATGGCACTACTTATAGGAAATAATAAACGTTCCCTAATATGTTTACGCTAAATTTGCGAATATTTCTAGGGGTTGGTGCTTGTACTATTGAAACTTTGACAGAATGATCAGTGGAGGACTGAAAAAAGAAGTACAAATATAGCACTCATAACGTTGAATATAGTTTACTATCATTTCGGTCAAACACAATGAAAAAATAAAACAACTTTTATTAAATAATTGTAAAATATTTATAAAGGGTAAGTGAGGTTTTTAAAATTACAAATTGCTTATTTGTGCCTTGAGGTAAATTACCAACAACCAATAGAAAGTGATAACCAAGTGGTTAGATGGTTGTCATAATCTCAGTGAGTGGAGGTATACCTAAATTGTTTTTTAATACAGGATCTTCGATATCAATGTATGTATGTGTATCAAAGTGTACCCACTGCTGGTTGTCTTAGGCAGGTAGGTGCTGATCCTAACTGGGATATAATCAGAATATATGCGTATAGGGTGGATATATTTGTTTATACTCCTATAATTACTGTATGGGAGATACCACCAATAACTCTCGTGAGTGTCACTTGGAGATACATGGATTATGGTATATTAGTAATAAAGTGTATCTGTTAATACCTTCCAAGTAAAAATATCTGTTAATACAGTGATCATCACTGGGTACATATGTAGGACAAATTTGTACCTTTTAATACCAGTTAGTTTCAGTTGTACACTTATTGATACCAGGGGTAATGGTATTCTGCCTCTATATGTTAATATCTGTTAGTACAATGATCATCACTGGGTACATATGTAGGACAAATGTGTACCTAGTAATGCCAGTTACAGTACAACTCAAAAAATCCGGACCCCGGAAATCCGGACAACCCGAGAATCCGGACTCTGCCACGATTACAACTTCCGGGTGTTGGTTTCTCAAAGCGCATGCAAATTTCAGTGTGGGTGCGGCAACAAGTGAAATCTGAGCTCCACAACTAGTACATTACCGGTACCTGTGCAGGTATTTAGCATCTTTACACTGCACAGTACCGTTATACTGTACCAATGTCTCCTAAAGTGGATAAACAGAAGCGTAGGAGAAACACTCTAAAATTGAGTGAGAAACTTGAAATCATAAAAAAACTTGAATCAGGGGTTAGTGTTTCTGTTCTAATGGAAACATCTGACATTGGAAAGTCTACCATTTATGATATAAAAAATGCCAAAAATAAAATTCTACAGTTTACAGCCTCATCTGAGCCTTACAACAAAATTGCAGAAAGAAAAAGTTTACATTAGCCAAAGTTAGAAAACCTTGATAAGGTTTTGCATGAATGGTTTTTGATTAAACGATCAGAAGGTATGGCAATTTCTGGGCCAATGCTTATTACCAAAGCAAAATCTTGTAAGGAGCAAATGAACATTGATTCTGAATGTAACTTTAGCAGTGGATGGCTTAGGAATTTTAAAATGCGTCATGGTATTAGACAGCTAAATGTTGTTGGAGAAAGGCAGTCAGCTGATACACATGCTGCAGCAGATTATAGTGCAACATTTGAAAAAATTGTCATTGACTATGATCTCACACCTGATCAAATTTACAATGCAGATGAAACAGGTGTTTTCTGGAAATGTCTGCCCACTAAAACTCTGGCTGGAAACCAAGAACGAAATGCTAAAGGTTTTAAGATGAATAAAGAAAGACTTACTGTCCTCACCTGTGCTAATGCTTCTGGAAAGCATAAAATCAAGCTTCTGGTGATTGGCAAATATAAGCGACCACGGGCATTTAAAGGAGTTTTGCACCTCCCTGTGACTTATAAAGCTCAAAAAAATGCTTGGATGGACAAAGACATTTTTTCAATATTGGTTTGTTAATGATTTTATTCCATCAGTCCGCCAGAACCTAACAAATTTGGGAAAACCTGCTAACACAAAGTGCTTGCTGCTTCTTGACAACTGTAGGGCTCACCCCCATGAATCAAAATTAGTGTCTGATTGTGGAAATATTTTTGCATCTTACTTGCCACCAAATGTTACATCACTAATTCAGCCCATGGACAAGGAGTCATTAGGAACTTCAAATGCCATTATAAAAATGACTTTATGATGAAAATGTTAAACAAGGATGTTGATTCTATAGAATTTCAACGTAGCTTTGCAATAAAAGATGCAGTGTTTTCTCTTGTAACTGCATGGAACACAGTCAAGCCTGTAACTCTTTTAAGAGCGTGGTGAAAGTTATGGCCAAATGTGATGCATGGAGAGCTAGAGTGTGAGGAAAATGAAGATCTTGAAGGGTTCCTTGTAGAGCAGAGAGCATCTGAAGTGAATGAACTCATGCAATCTGTCAAATTAGCCCAGGAAGACAACACTCTATGCAAACTTAATGAAGAGGACCTAGAAGAGTGGATATGCATTGAAGATGATGTTGAGATTGCAGCCACTTTTGCTGATCAAGAAATCATTGAAAGCATCACAAATCCAGATCAGACAGAGGAGCACACTTCTGAAAAATCTGATGAAGAAGATGACAGACTTGAAACTGAAAAGGTATCTTGGGCTACTGCTGAAAAATGCATGGAAACCATTGTGAAATTTGTGGAACAAAACCATAGCTTTACACTCCAAGACTTCATGCAAGTGCACATGGTGCAAAATAATTGTATCACAAAGAAATTACAAAGTCGCAGACAATGTGACATACAAAGATATTTACAGAAAACAATAGAAGCATCTGCCATCCAAACTACCAATCAACTGCAGCAGCAAACACTCACAACACTCAATCCACAAACAGATCACCTTGCACAGCAGGAAGAAGAAAACATGTCATATGCAGGTACAGTACTGTACTTTATTTTAATACTGTAAAAATGAAACGCCTTACACGGTGCAGTATTTACTACAAAAAAACATCTCTTTTTATCTTTTAAAACAGAGGAAACATCTGCTAATAGCCATCCTGCATCGCAGAAGCTCAGTTCACAAGCGGATCACCAGGTGTAGCAGGTGTTAGCATTTGGTGATCAAGCAGTTCAGCATGTACCGAAGAAATACCTGTAACAGAAAGGAATGTACATATGCATGTGTACAGTAGTGTACTCTATTTTAGGCAATCCGTACATTAGTTACTGCATTAAAAAAATTTAAAAAAATTAACACATCTCCTTTATTATTTACAAGGTACTGTATTTTAGCAGTGATGTCCGAGAATCCGGAAAATCCAAAAATACGAACTGGACAAATCCCCAAGCAGTCCGGATTTTTGGAGTTGTACTGTAGTTTGAGTTGTACACTTGTTAATACCAGGGGTAACGGTATTCTGCCTCTATATGGAATACTTATATCTGGTGTCACCCAGGGATGTGCACTCATAGGAGGCAGGGGAGGCAGTGCCTACACTGCCATATGTGGCCAAAGCTTAATTAAATTTTAATTTAAAAAAAAAAAAAGTAAAAAAAATATATTTTCCCCCCATGTAATGCTATGGAGAGGCAGGTACAGGAACGCTTCTCTCCATTGCAGTGCATGGGTCAAAGGAAAAGCTGTGCTGCAGCGCCACCTGTGTTCTGTCAATATATTAGCAGCAAAAATTGGGACCAATAGGAGGCACCCCTCTTGATGCCTCCTAGCAAGTGAAGGATATATAGATTAATCAGAAGGAGGATGCAGTGAGCAGGGTCATGTGACACAACTGGAAGCTGAGGTAACCTAAGAACAGATGACACCAAGCAGAAGAGTAAAGTAGTATTCTACATCTCTTCACAAATTGTGTTCAGACACAGCTCATTAACAGGGGGGGACAGTAAGTGAGCATAACCCAATACTGACAGGAAGTCAAAGGGTCAATTCAAATTTAAATCAATAATTTAAAACGCAGTGTTTGAAGTTAAGTGTGCAGTGTCCACATTATGTAAATTAAAGTTTTTGACATTGAATATTGCTAAGCCTCCCTCTTTCATGGTTATTTGATTTAATTAGGTACAAACTCCATATATGTTATGTCTGTTCAGTCAGAGGATGCAGTTTCTCTTTATTTTTCTCTCTGTCTCCATTTATTTAAAGACTGCTGTTAACTTGTAATTCACAAATCAATTGAAAGCTGTTGCATTGTGTTTTTAATATGTGCTGCTTTTATACAAGTTTATATTAATAAAAAGGAGATAATGAGTCATTTTAAAAATATATGTAATTATTGCAGTTAAATGTTTTTAGAAATAATGCCACTGTAAAGTAACTGGTTAAACACATAGTCAAAGGGAGACATTTAAAATTAAACTTTCATGATTGAGGTAGAGCATGCTATTTTAATAGACTTTTCTAGTTATTTATATTTTGAGAATTAGCATAAACTGTTACTGGCCCCATGTCAGCAAATCGAATTAGTTTTTGAAAGGAACATGAAATTCATAATTACATTTCCATCATTCAGATAGAAATTGCACACAAAAAATAAACTTTCTATTTTACTTTTATTATTATGTACTTCAAAATTCTTTTGGTATCCTTTGGTGTCCTTTGTTGAAGAGCATACCTAAGCTAAGTGGGATGTGCATGTGCGTTTCTTGAACACCATATTGCAGCAGCTGTGTTGGCAGTATTGATAACTTGTCCTTTGTGTAAAACTTGTATGGTACATTATTTCTGTAAGTATCTGATATCAGAGGGTTACCTATTAATACCAATAGTTAGGTCGACCTTAACTGGGTAATTTAGAGGGAGAGTATATACTTGGATACCAATATATCTCTTAATACCTGGGGTGATAATATTCTGCCCCTACAGAAGATGGAAATACCTGTTATTACCGTATGAGAGAAAGTTACCTTTTAATACCATAAGTATCGTTTCAGTATCTATGAAAGATACGTGGGTTATTATACCTAATGGGTATACATATATCAATAGGTACCAAGTGCCGAAAATGACCTATTAATACCGTAGGTTGTGCTCAGCCGAATTGGCAGAAGGTTTATTTACCTATTGATACCCATTGGAAATTGTTACCTTTCAAAACCTAATGTCAAGAATTACCTGTTAATACCGGAGGTTGTACTTAGCCAAATGGCAAAAAGTTTTATTACCTATTAATACCTAGTAGAGATTGTTACCTTTTAATACCAAAATTGTCTTTAGTTACCTTGTCATACCATAAAATTGTAAATAAGATACTGGGCTAAGAGTGAATCTCAGAGCAAAAGAATATGCCTAAAAGAGGCAGATACCTGTTAATACCGTAAAGGTCAATTATATGTAAGACAGGGTATACCTATTAATACCGTAGGTTACATGAAAGCAAAATGCCGTTTTTTTTAAAAAGAGGGAGAGGGAGCAGGGACGCCACTGACGCGTTTCACCATGGTGGCTTTATCAAAGGGCAATCTCACTGACATCTCGTGGGATTTATATACCCTTAGTTCTTTCAGGATTCGTTAATGCTGCCGTCAATCATATGACATCTTGCGTGATTGGGTGCAATGGCTGTCACTCAGTGTGAACCCGCTCGGATTCGTTACTGAAATGTTAGGATTTAAGAATATAGTTTTTGTTTATCCAATCTTGTAAACATTGGTCTATACTTCAAGCAGAAAGAGTTGATATTGTAATGCTTGTATGCTAATGTATGAATAACTTCCTAGAAGGAGAAATATCGAGTTGTTATTTTTTAAAACTTTTGT